>NC_057801.1:280372633-280720629 GCF_018294505.1 Triticum aestivum | reverse complement strand
TACAGGGGCGCCCTTATATTAGAATATCATCTGCATTACAAAGATAATCTCACAACTATTTATGTTTTCATGGTTCTCAGATATTATACGTAATTATAGTGAATATCAGAATCCGCGCATCATAAGAATATTGTGGAACACTGCAATGACTTACAAAATTGGCACCAAGGCATTGAGTGCCATTCTGGATGCAATGAAACTCATACGCTCCCCACATGTAGATTCTTGTTCAGAATATGATCCTAATGACTATTCTAACCTCGAGGAGTCAAAGGCAGATGGCCTGTCATGTTCACCCATCAAGGTGCCTATTCTAATTTGGCAAGGTTTTATTGATTGCGCGTATCTTGCATATGTTGTCTTGCATTTCTTCTACTTTGTTTCACCGCCATCTGCTTAGTTTACTCATCATATATGTCGAGATGCCATGCCCATCCATTATCAATACATATTCCATCTGTCATCATACCATGTTTTTCCACTCAAATGTTGTTCTTGTGCATCAGACATCAAAAAGGAAGAGGGTGATTGCCGAACCTGAAGGAGCACCGGCAAAGTCCTTGAAAATGTGGTTGTGCCGGAGAAATCAGACAGCACCCCACTTATATTGGTTGTACAACCAGTGACACAAAACGTAGGACCGACTCCAGTAGACTATACCCATACTTCACTGGCCGCACCACTAGCCCCCCCCCCCACACAGGACCTGCACTCCAGCAAAAGGTATGCCGATTTCAGTTGCCATAGCACCAGCCGTACCATAGAAAAATCCCACTCCAGCAAAAAGTACAGCAAGTCCACCGGCTGAAGACCTATCCCAACTGCAGAGACGACCAATTCCTGCAGATTGGAACCCAATTCCAGTTATTCCCAGTTTAAAAGACAATGCTTCCAATGTTGTTAGGGACTACGTGCATATATTCCCATCATGGGAAGATTACAGTGAAGACAAACACCATTTTCACATCTTCCTGTCCCACTTACATGTAAGTGCTATTATTCATGGTGATTATTTTCCTATTTACTGCTGATTGAACACATCAATGATTTACATTAAATTGTTGTAAGTAGGCGAGGGTCAATCTGGATAGTCATGACGAGCAAAGCTTGCTTGCGCTTTACAAGGAAGCATTGCAGCAGTATCGCTGTTACCTAAGGAAATCACACTTTGATGGCAAGTCTATAGACGAATTTCCGGTGAAGTCTCCTGTGCTAAATTTAGAAGACATTGAATGGAAAAACCTTGTTATGCACTGGTCTCGTTCCGAGGATGAGGTAAAACCTTGATGGCAAGCATATTTGCATGACAATTTGACTTCTACTTTTCCGCATGTGTATGGATCTTTTTTGCAGGAAATCTGCTCGAAAAAGAATTCCGGTTTGAAAAGAACGACATGATATCGCAAATATGCTGCCCGCTGCTTTGCTCTTGTTAGTACCTGTTGTCCTGTATCACTGTACTTGCATACATACCTGGTTCATTATGTGACAACAGTATGCATGATAGCTTGCTTATGAATTGTTTGCCCCAAATTATCTGATCTGTATGAATGGTTACATTAGTGTAGAATATATCCAATGCCAATAAAATTTTTTAGCTCTGCATTGTTCTTGTAAGTACAGCTGTCCTTTATCAGTGTACTTATATTGACAGGTAGTTGTTCATGTACCATCACTCCGCAGCTTATTTTCCTTTGCCCTCCATTTTCTACACATAAGATCTATATTTACTCTTACCATAAGGTTGGATAACACTGATGGTACTGAAGAAGTTTAGCTCTGCATTGCTCTTGGCTGAACCTTTTGCCTGTATCACTATACTTACATTTATAGCTACTTGGTTATGTAGCATCACTCTTCATCTTATCTTAAATATTCTCCATTTTTCCTTATATTGTCACATCTATATTTACTCTTACAAAATGTAGAATAAAGGCAATGCTTATGAAGAGGATTTTGTGGTAAACTTCTTGAATTGCTCCCCCCCATCAGAATGGACAATGGATTTATAGAGCCTGCCTTCACCAATAATGTAAGTTTGTCCTTCTCAAGCCTTCAAACTTTGCTATGGATATTTGGTTAGGCATGACTGCAACAACTGTTTATTTTTGGTGTTTGCATCAAATTGCATGTTTAAAGTTTATTATGTAGTTCATAAACAAAAGTTTGTCCTTCTCAATTTATGTTTTCAGTTGTACAACCCCAAGTTCCTTCTTCATGCCATGTAAATTAAACTATACAGAGCAAGTGATCTTATTTTGCCAATCTGAAATGGGATAAATTGATAGCACACTAACCATTGATACTTATGAGTTCTTGATCTGTAATCCAGTAGTGTCGCGAAGCTGCCAACTCCTTCACAATGTCATTTCCTGCCATGTCTTGACCTGAACAATACCATATTGTGTTAATGCTATTTTAAACTGTGTCACTTTATTCATCAGTAAGAAATGTGATGAATTGTCAGCACTGATACTTATATGTGCAAAACATGTCATCTGTCTGCTTGTTTATATTTCAAAGTGAGAAGGATATAAGTGTCAAACAAGTGCAGTCTCATCAGCTTGCTCAGCTGCTTGCGCTTTAGCTCCCGAGCAGGGCTACCCTTTCTTGAACTCTAATGAAGTGCTGTCGGTTTTGTATATTATTTTGTCGGCATGTTTAATTGCACTGGTGGCGATCTTTGATGCCCAGTGTATGTAATCTGCTGTCTGCTTGTGCTTTATTATCATAGTGACGAACTTTGATGCCTAGTGGATGTAATATGCCGTAATTTCTTCATTGTATAGTCTAGATTTTTTCTTATTCACGATGCTGCAATTATTTTACTATATATATCCTGTCTTCGCAGTAAACCGGCCAAACCGTAAAATTACGGTACATACTTAGGCCGTCATGCAAATCACTATGCATGATCCGTATCATGGTGTTGGTGAACGTAGTAATTTCAAAATTTTCCTACGCACACGCAAGATCATGGTGATGCATAGCAACAAGAGGGGAGAGTGTTGTCCACGTACCCTCATAGATCGAAAGCGGAAGTGTTAGCACACCGCAGTTGATGTAGTCATACGTCTTCACGATCCGACCGATCCAAGTACCGAACGTACGACACCTCCAAGTTCCACACACGTTCAGCTCGATGACATCTCACGAACTCCGATCCAGCAGAGCTTTGCGGGAGAGTTTCATCAGCATGACAGCGTGTTGACAGTGTCGATGATGATACCGACGCGGGGCTTCGCCTAAGCACCGCTATGATATTACCGAGGTGGAATATGGTGGAGGGGAGCACCGCACACGGCTAGGAGAGATCAACAGATCAACTTGTTCCTCTAGAGGTGCCCCCTACTCCTATATATAAAGGAGCAAGGGGGGAGAGGCGGCCGGCCAAGGAGGGCGCGCCAAGGGGGGAGTCCTACTCCCATCGGGAGTAGGACTCCACCTTTCCTTGTTGGAGTAGGAGAAGGGAAGGAAGGGAGAGAGGAGGAGAAGGAAAGAAGGGGGGCGCCGCCCTCCCCTCCTTGTCCAATTCGGACTAGAGGGGGAGGGGGCGCGCGGCTGCCCTGGCCGCCTGTCCTCTTCTCCCACCAAGGCCCATTAGGCCCAATATACTCCCCGGGGGGTTCCGGTAACCCCCCGGTACTCCGGTAAATGTCCGAAACGTCCCGAAACACTTCTGGTGTCCGAACATAGTCATCCAATATATCGATCTTTACGTCTCAACCATTTCGAGACTCCTCGTCATGTTCGCGATCATATTCGGGACTCCGAACTACCTTCGGTACATCAATAACACAAAAACTCATAATACCGATCGTCACCAAACTTTAAGCGTGCGGACCCTACGGGTTCGAGAACTATGTAGACATGACCGAGACACGTCTCTGGTTAATAACCACTAGCGGAACCTGGATGCTCATATTGGTTCCCACATATTCTATGAAGATCTTTATCGGTCAAACCGCATAACTACATACGTTGTTCCCTTTGTCATCGGTATGTTACTTGCCCGAGATTCGATCATTGGTATCTCAATACCTAGTTCAATCTCATTACTGGCAAGTCTCTTTACTCGTTATGTAGTGCATCATCCCGCAACTAACTCATTAGTCACATTGCTTGCAAGGCTTATAGTGATGTGCATTACCGAGAGGGCCCAGAGATACCTCTCCGAGAAGCGGAGTGACAAATCCTAATCTCAAAATATGCCAACTCAACAAGTACCTTCGGAGACACCTGTAGAGCACCTTTATAATCACCCAGTTACGTTGTGATTTTTGGTAGCACACGAAGTGTTCCTCCGGTAAACGGGAGTTGCATAATCTCATAGTCATAGGAACATGTATAAGTCATGAAGAAAGCAATATCAACATACTAAATGATCAAGTGCTAAGCTAATGGAATGGGTCAAGTCAATCACATCATTCTCCTAATGATGTGATCCCGTTAATAAAATGACAACTCATGTCTATGGTTAGGAAACTTAACCATCTTTGATTAATGAGCTAGTCAAGTAGAGGCATACTAGTGACATTATGTTTGTCTATGTATTCACACATGTACTAAGTTTCCGGTTAATACAATTCTAGCATGAATAATAAACATTTATCATGAAATAAGGAAATAAATAATAACTTTATTATTGCCTCTAGGGCATATTTCCTTTAGTCTCCCACTTGCACTAGAGTCAATAATCTAGTTCACATCATCATGTGATTTAACACCAATATTCACATCTGTATGTGATTAACATCCATAGTTCACATCGTCATGTGACCAACACCCAAAGGGTTTACTAGAGTAAATAATCTAGTTCACATCGCTATCTGGTTAACACCCAAAGAGTACTAAGGTATGATCATGTTTTTCTCGTGAGAGAAGTTTAGTCAACGGGTCTGTCACATTCAGAGCGTATGTATTTTGCAAATATTTTATGTCTACAATGCTCTACACGGAGCTACTCTAGCTAATTGCCCCCACTTTTAATATGTATCCAGATTGAGACTTAGAGTCATCTGGATCGGTGTAAAAGCTTGCACCGATGTAACTCTTTACAACGAACTCTTTTATCACCCCCATAATCGAGAAACATTTCCTTAGCCCTCACTAAGGATATTCTTGGCCGTTGTCCAGTGATCTACTCCTAGATCAAAATTGTAATCCCTTGCCAAACTCAGAGCAAGGTATACAATAGGTCTGGTACATAGCATAGCATACTTTATAGAACCTATGACTGAGGCATAGGGAATGACTTTTCATTATCTTTCTATTTTCTGCCATGGTCGGTTTTTTTTGAGTCTTACTCATCTTCACACCTTGTAATACATACAAGAATTCCTTCTTTGACTGATCCATTTGAACTCTTTCAAAAACTTGTCAAGGTATTTACTCATTGAAAAATCTTATCAAGCGTCTTGATCTATCTCTTTAGTTCTTGATGCTCAATGTGTAAGTAGCTTCACCGAGGTCTTTCTTTGAAAAACTCTTCTTCAAGTATCCTTTTATGCTATCCAGAATTTCGATATCATTTCCAATCAACAATATGTCATCTACATATAGTTTTAGAAATGCTACAGAGCTCCCACTCACTTTCTTGTAAATATAGGCTTCTCCAAAAGTCTGTATAAAACCATATGCTTTGATCAACTCATCAAAGCGTATATTCCAACTCCGAGATGCTTACACCAGTCCATAGATGGATTGTTGGATCTTGCACATTTTGTTAGCACCTTTAGGATTGACAAAACCTTATGGTTGCATCATATACAACTCTTCTTTAATAAATCCGTTAAGGAATGCAGTTTTGACATCCATTTGCCAGATTTCATAAAATGTGGCAATTGCTAACATGATTCGGACAGACTTAAGCATCGATAAGAGTGAGAAAATCTCATCGTATTCAACACCTTGAACGTGTCGAAAAACCTTTAGCGACAAGTCAAGCTTTGTAGATAGTAACACTACTACCAACGTCTGTCTTCCTCTTGAAGATCCATTTATTTTCTATGGCTTGCCGATCATCGGGCAAGTCCACCAAAGTCCACACTTTGTTCTCATACATGGATCCCATCTCAGGTTTCATGGCCTTCAAGCCATTTCACGGAATCTGGGCTCATCATCGCTTCCTCATAGTTCGTAGGTTCATCATAGTCTAGTAACATGACTTCTAGAATCGGATTACCGTACCACTCTGGTGCGGATTGTACTTTGGAAGGCCTACGAGGTTCTATAGTAACTTAATCTGAAGTTTCATGATCATCATCATTAACTTCCTCACTAATTGGTGTAGCAATCACTGGAACTGATTTCTGTGATGAACTACTTTCCAATTCGGGAGAAGGTACAATTACCTTATCAAGCTCTACTTTCCTCCCACTCACTTCTTTCGAGAGAAACTCCTTCTCTAGAAAGGATCCACCTTAGAAACGAATATCTTGCTTTCGGATCTGTGATAGAAGGTTTACCCAACAGTTTCCTTTGGGTATTCTATGAATACGCACTTCTCCGATTTGGGTTCGAGCTTATCAGGTTGAAACTTTTTCACATAAGCATCGCAGCCCCAAACTTTAAGAAACGACAACTTTAGTTTCTTGCCAAACCACAGTTCATAAGGCGTCGTCTCAACGGATTTTGATGGTGCCCTATTTAAAGTGAATGCAACTGTCTCTAATGCATAACCCCAAAACGATAGTGGTAAATCAGTAAGATACATCATAGATCACACCATATCCAATAAAGTGCGGTTACGACATTCGGACACACCATAACACTATGGTGTTCCAGGTGGCGTGAGCTGTGAAACTATTCCACATTGTTTTATATGAAGGCCAAACTCGTAACTCAAATATTCTCCTCCATGATCAGATCATAGAAACTTTTATTTTCTTGTTACGATGATTCTCCACTCTGAAATTCTTTGAACTTTTCAAATATTTCAGACTTGTGTTTCATTAAGTAGATATACCCATATCTGCTCAAATAATCTGTGAAGGTCGGAAATAACGATACTCGCCACGAGCATCAACACTCATTGGATCGCATACATCGGTATGTATTATTTCCAATAAGTCACTAGCTCGTTCCATTGTTCCAAAGAATGAAGTTTTAGTCATCTTGCCCATAAGGCACGGTTCGCAAGCATCAAATGATTCATAATCAAGTGATTCCAAAAGTCCATCTTTATGGAGTTTCTTCAAGCGCTTTACACCGAGATGACCCAAATGGCAGTGCCACAAATAAGTTGCACCATCATTATCAACTTTGCATCTTTTGGCATCAATATTATGAATATGTGTATTACTACGATCGAGATCTAACAAACTATTTTCATTGGGTGTATGACCATCGAAGGTTTTATTCATGTAAACAGAACAAAATTATTCTCTGACTTCAAATGAATAACCGTATTTCAATAAACATGATCAAATCATACTCATGCTCAACGCAAACGCCAAATAACATTTATTTAGGTTTAACACTAATCCCAAAAGTATAGGGAGTGTGCGATGATGATCATATCAATCTTGGAACCACTTCCAACACACATTGTCATTTCACCCTCAACTAGTCTTTGTTTATTCTGTAACTCCTGTTTCGAGTTACTAATTTTTAGCAACCGAACAAGTATCAAATACCCAAGGGCTACTGTAAACACTAATAAGGTACACAGCAATAACCTGTATATCAAATATACCCTTGTTCACTTTGCCATCCTTCTTATACACCAAATATCCAGGGCATTTCCGCTTCCAGTGACCATTTCTTTGCAGTAGAAGCACTCAGTTTCAGGCTTTGGTCCAGCTTTGGGCTTCTTTGCGGGAGTGACAACTTGCTTGCCATTCTACATGAAGTTCCATTTCTTTCCCTTTGCCCTTTTCTTGAAACTGGTGGTCTTGTTAATCATCAACACTTGATGCTCTTTGTTGATTTCTACCTTCATCGATTTCATCATCATGAAAAAACTCGTGAAACGTATTCGTCATCCCTTGCATACTATAGTTCATCACGAAGTTCCAGTAACTTGGTGATGGTAACTAGAGAACTCTGTCAATCACTATCTTATCTGGAAGATTAACTCCCACTTGATTCAAGCGATTGTAGTACCCAGACAATCTAAGCACACGCTCACTAGTTGAGCTATTCTCCTCCATCTTTTAGCTATAGAACTTGTTGGAGACTTCATATTTCTCAACTCGGGTATTTGCTTGAAATATTAACTTCAACTCATGGAACATCTGATATGGTCCATGACGTTCAAAATGTCTTTGAAGTCCCGATTCTAAGTTGTTAAGCATGGTGCACTAAACTATAAAGTAGTCATCATATTGAGCTAGCCAAACGTTCATAACGTCTGCATCTGTTCTTGCAATAGGTCTGTCACCTAGCGGTGCATCAAGGACATAATTCTTCTGTGCAGCAATGAGGATAAACCTCGGATCACGGACCCAGTCCACATC
The DNA here is from genome assembly GCF_018294505.1 of Triticum aestivum. Taxonomy (NCBI): domain Eukaryota; kingdom Viridiplantae; phylum Streptophyta; class Magnoliopsida; order Poales; family Poaceae; genus Triticum; species Triticum aestivum. The sequence goes on along the minus strand of NC_057801.1, from coordinate 280,712,170 downwards.
ACTGCTACTATCATCTTTCAAGTTAGTTTTCTCTAGGAACACATATAAAACATAGGGAAGCAACAACGCGAGCTATTGATCTACAACATTATTTGCAAAATACTATCAGGACTAAGTTCATGATAAATTAAAGTTCAGTTAATCATATTACTTAAGAACTCCCACTTAGATAGACATCTCTCTAATCATCTAAGTGATCACGTGATCCAAATCAACTAAACCATAACTGATCATCACGTGAAATGGAGTAGTTTTCAATGGTGAACATCACTATGTTGATCATATCTACTATATGATTCACGCTCGACCTTTCGGTCTCAGTGTTCCGAGGCCATATCTGCATATGCTAGGCTCGTCAAGTTTAACCTGAGTATTCTGCGTGTGCAAAACTGGCTTGCACCCGTTGTAGATGAACGTAGAGCTTATCAAACCCGATCATCACGTGGTGTCTCGGTACGACGAACTGGCAGTGGTGCATACTTTGGGAGAAGACTTTTACCTTGAAATTTAGTGAGAGATCATATAATGCTACCGTCAATCAAAGAAAAATAAGATGCATAAAGGATAAACATCACATGCAATCAATATAAGTGATATGATATGGCCATCATCATCTTGTGCTTGTGATCTCCATCTCCGAAGCACTGTCATGATCACCATTGTCACCGGCGCAACACCTTGATCTCCATTGTAGCATCATTGTCGTCTCGCCAACTATTGCCTCTACGACTATCTCTACCACTTAGTGATAAAGTAAAGCAATTACAGGGCGATTGCATTGCATACAATAAAGCGACAACCATATGGCTCCTGCCAGTTGCCGATAACTTTGTTACAAAACATGATCACCTCATACAATAAAATTTAGCATCATGTCTTGACCATATCACATGACAACATGCCCTACAAAAACAAGTTAGACGTCCTCTACTTTGTTGTTGCAACTTTTACGTGGCTGCTACGGGCTGAGCAAGAACCGTTCTTACCTACGCATCAAAACCACAATGATATTTCGTCAAGTTAGTGTTGTTTTAACCTTCACAAGGACCGGGCGTAGCCACACTCGGTTCAACTAAAGTTGGAGAAACAGACACCCGCCAGCCACCTGTGTGCAAAGCACGTCGGTAGAACCAGTCTCGCGTAAGCGTACGCGTAATGTCGGTCCGGGCCGCTTCATCCAACAATACCGCCGAACCAAAGTATGACATGCTGGTAAGCAGTATGACTTGTATCGCCGACAACTCACTTGTGTTCTACCCGTGCATATAACATCTACGCATAAACCTGGCTCGGATGCCACTGTTGGGGAACGTAGTAATTTCAAAATTTTCCTACGCACACGCAAGATCATGGCAATGCATAGCAACGAGAGGGGAGAGTGTTGGCCACGTACCCTCGTAGACTAAAAGCGGAAGCGTTAGCATAACACGGTTGATGTAGTCGTACGTCTTCACGATCCGACCGATCCAAGTACCAAATGTACGGCACCTCTGAGTTCAGCACACGTTCAGCTCGATGACGTCCCACGAACTCCGATCCAGCAGAGCTTTGCGGGAGAGTTTTGTTAGCATGACGGTGTGATGACGGTGTCGATGATGCTACCAACGCAGGGCTTTGCCTAAGCACCGCTACGATATTACCAAGGTGGAATATGGTGGAGGGGGGCACCGCACACGGCTAGGATAGATCAAAAGATCAACTGGTGTCCCTAGAGGTGCTCCTGCCCCCGTATATAAAGGAGCAAGGGGGGAGCGGCGGCCGGTCAAGGAGGGCGCACCTAGGGGGGAGTCCTACTCCCACTGGGAGTAGGACTCCACATTTCCTTGTTGGAGTAGGAGAAGGGAAGGAAGGGAGAGAGGAGGAGAAGGAAAGAAGGGGGGCACCGCCCCCCCCCCTTCTTGTCCAATTCGGACTAGAGGGGGAGGGGGCACGCGGCTGCCCTGACCGCCCCTCCTCTTCTCCCACCGAGGCCCATTAGGCCCAATATACTCCTTGGGGGGTTCCGGTAAGCCCCCGGTACTCCGGTAAATGTCTGAAACCTCCCGAAACACTTCCGGTGTCCGAACGTAGTCATCCAATATATCGATCTTTACGTCTCGACCATTTCAAGACTCCTCGTCATGTCCATGATCATATCTGGGACTCCGAACTACCTTCAGTACATCAATAAGACAAAAACTAATAATACCGGTCGTCACCAAACTTTAAGCGTGCGGACCCTACGGGTTCGAGAACTATGTAGACATGACCGAGACACGTCTCCGGTCAATAACCAATAGCGGAACCTGGATGCTCATATTGGTTCCCACATATTATACGAAGATCTTTATCGGTCAAACCGCATAACTACATACGTTGTTCCCTTTGTCATCGGTATGTTACTTGCCCGAGATTCAATCGTCGGTATCTCAATACCTAGTTCAATCTCGTTACCGGCAAGTCTCTTTACTCATTATGTAATGCATCATCCCGCAACTAACTCATTAGTCACATTGCTTGCAAAGCTTATAGTGATGTGCATTACTGAGAGGGCCTAGCGATACCTCTCCGACAATCGGAGTGACAAATCCTAATCTCGAAATACGCCAACTCAGCAAGTACCTTTGGAGACACCTGTAGAGCACCTTTATAATCACCCAGTTATGTTGTGACATTTGGTATCACACAAAGTGTTCCTCCGGTAAACAGGAGTTGCATAATCTCATAGTCATAGGAACTTGTATAAGTCATGAAGAAAGCAATAACAACATACTAAAGGATCAAGTGCTAAGCTAACGGAATGGGTCAAGTCAATCACATCATTCTCCTAATCAAATGACAACTTATGTCTATGGTTAGGAAACTTAACCATCTTTGATTAACGAGCTAGTCAAGTAGAGGCATACTAGTGACATTATGTTTGTCTATGTATTCACACATGTACTAAGTTTCCGGTTAATACAATTCTAGCATGAATAATAAACATTTATCATGAAATAAGGAAATAAATAATAACTTTATTATTGACTCTAGGGCATATTTCCTTCACATGGGCCCCGTCATCTTGGTCCGTTAACAGGCCTAAATGTAAACTGGCCCACTAGTATATTCGGGCCTTTAATAGGGCGAGTAAACCGCCGGCCCTATTTTCCCAAGAGAACTCAATGGGGTATTAGGAGGCTGGAAAGTAGGTTGGGCCTGAAACATGCCGAACAGCTCACGGGTCGGCAGCAGGCTGAAATGGACCCTGGCCCATGATTGTGCCAATCAAATTATGGGATTATAACAGGCCAAAATTGTCTCAGTCCTTGTTTGGCCCAATCAGATTATCGGCTGTGAGCAGATTGGATGCAAACGGGGCCATAGTTAGGCCCAACTATATGACGGGCTTTTAATAGGCCAAAATATATATAGGGCTGAAATGTTAAACGGGCCTTTAACAAGCTGAAACTAATATCATGTCGAATTACTGAATGGCCCTTTATCATGTGGGCCCACAAGCATAGCGTCCTGTTGACGGGCCGAATCTGATATGGGCCATAATTTAGCCCAAAGCCTCTCAAAGGGCCGGAGCTGATCTAGGCCATAATTTGGCCCAGAACATGGTAGGCTTTTAACAGGCTGTATCTCATACAAGCCTTTATTAGGCCCGGAACATGGCACGCTATTAATGGACCGGATCAAATATGGGTCGTCATTTGGCCCAAAACATGGCAACCTGTTAATGGGTCGGCCTACTAGTGTCATCAAAATCTTTTGGGCCTTCAGCTGGACCGGCCCATTATGGTCGGCGGAATCTCGTGGGCCTTTAGCTGGACCGGCCCATTATGGTCCGCAAAGTCTTGTGGGCCTTTAGCTGGGCTGGCCATTATGGTCCGCAAAATCTCGCGGGCCTTTAGTTGGGCCGACCCATTATGGCCAGCAAAAACTTGTGGGCCTTTAGCTGCGCCGGCCCATTATGGTTCGCAAAATCTCATGGGCTTTTGCTGGGCCGGCCCATTATGGACCACAAAATCTTGTGGGCCTTTAGTTGGGCCGGCCCATTTAAACTTTATGGGCCACTTTTGGGCCGGTCCACGTGTCAACATTTCATAAGCGCATCTCGCCCATTGGATGAGTGACACATGTGCCAATGCGGAGCTGACACATGTTTCCTCCAGCCAATGATGATTTTACATGTGGAAAATCCCCATTGGTCCGGGCTGTTAACAGGTTATTGGATCCAAAACCGGACCCGATAGCTTAATGGTGTTTCGTTACAGTGGATGCCACGTGTCGGTCACCCTTGACGAAAGCACTTCTGTGACGTGCGATTTATCATCATGGAAGTGGACACTTCCATGATGATAATTTTGGTAATGTCATGGAACGCTTCTACGACAACACAGGTATGACTATCTTGATTATGTCATAAAATCGTCATGGATGTACATGCATGAGAAAAAACGCGACCTACTATGACAAACACGTATCATCACGGAAGTGTATTTTTTGTAATGTGAAGTCAAATGAATCAAGTAGGAAAGCAATGACTTCATGAAGACAAACTGAAAAGTAAGGAGAGTAGGGGATAGAACCAGTTGATTGGTGTAGACAAGGATTTGGTAGACCAGTTCTAATTGTTGTGACAATTGTACATCTGGTTAGGGAGGCTGAGATTGAACTCAGAAGACAGTGTTTTCACCTTATTCCCTAGAGTGAAGAACACTTAGTCCTCGACCTATCACTCAGGTAAGTCTTCAAGGTAGACTTCCAAACCTTCATAGACTTTGTTCACCGGCAATCCATAATGACTATTAGATGCTCAGAACGCGACGCCTAACCGGCTGGAGGATTCATAGTCCTCAAGTGTAACAAGTCTTCAAATCACGCAGATAGAAAGACTTCAGAGATGCCTAACACTCTTTGCTCTGGGTGTTTTGGGGTTTGTCCTCACAAGGATCTCTCTCTCAAAAGCTTCGGAGGTGGGTTGCTCTCAAACGACAAAAGCCGTGCACTAACTCTGAGCAGCCACGAATTTATGGTGTAGGGGGTGGGCTATTTATAGCCAAGTGGAAACCTGACCTGATTTGTCCGAAATGACCCTCGGTCACTAAGGAACCGACACATGTACAATGGTCGGATTTCAAACACACACGATAGCTTGGCTTGGGCTACAAGCAAAGCTGACTCCTCTAGCTCTAGATAAGATTTACTCTCATTGTCTTTGCTCGAAGACATAGGATTTGGTTGAGAATCACATCAGTCACTCTGACTTTGTTCACTTGGACCCCAGTTAACAGTACGGCGGTTCCTATGACTCATAAAGAAGAAAAGGAAACTACAAACAACTATGTTTTCGCACTCCATAGTCTTCAAGTGAATGTCTTCATACGTCATAATCCTCATCATGAATGTCTTCACGAACCACCATTGACTTCAATATCTTCACACATTTTTATGGGTCATCTCTGGTTGAAAAACCGAATCAGTGAGGGACTATTACTTGTGTTATCCTGCAAATCTCACAAACACATTAGTCCCTCAACCATGTTTGTTGTCAATACTCCAAAACCAACTAGGGGTGGCACTAGATGCATTTACAATAAGTTTCACCAAGACAATTGTGAGTGACAAACATAATACGAGAAACACTTTCAAGTAAAGTAGGTTTCTTGGAGGATATGATAGCGTGAGCTTCAAGAAATCAAGGGACGAAATAAATGGTAAGACTATTTGTACATTTTATCTTGCATCCGACAAGATGTTTCAGGTCTTCAAGATTGTCTTTAGATTCCAATGCATTTCGTCAGGAAACCTGACCCTGCACGAAAAGATTTGTTCTTAACCACCCATATATGTAAGGGTGTCTTAGAACCAAGGAGTCTAAGGGCAACATATTGAATGAAATATGACCTAGAGGCAATAATTGTCAGTGTTCTGGGAATGGGGGTCCCCAGACTTGCCTGCCTGCGGCCTGCGGTGTGGCCCAAGCAGTGGCCCAGTACAGCCCGTCTACATCAACCCAAGCTCAAGACCCTCGCGAGGGGCCAAGCCTCGCGGGGCGGATGACACAAGGCTTCCTTAGAGGTGGCCTCATCAGGCAGGCTCGCGAGGAGGTGGAGAGATCAAGGCAAGGAGTACCTCGCGAGGTGCTTGTGACGCAAGCCATGACGATCGAGACCAGGAGGGCGCCAGCCTATGCAATGTCCTCGGTTCCTCTTTGGTGCAAAGGGGGCAGGCGCAGGCGCAGAGTACAGAGGCATCCAACAAAGGTTTCCATATTGGTTCAACGAGACCAATACCAGCAGGACGGCAGGACGGAGATCACCGTGGAGCCAAGGACGGCGTCATCACTAGTGCCTTTGGCAGTCGAAGACCAACTTTAGTCAGGATAGCTTGTACAAGTTGTCTCCCTTCAAAATGGTAGTTGTTGGCTCGCATCCTGCTAAATATTTGGGAAGAGGACCAGGGCCTCCATATATGGAGATAGCCACCATAGTAGAAAGCATCTGGATCTCACCTAGAGCCAACAGAGACGGAGCCATTCCTCTCCAAGCACACCACCACAAGAACACCCCTCGCGAGGCTGTTCTTCCTCTGTACTGTTCACCATTAGCCCCAGAGGCAATCCTCCACACCATACACTGGATTAGGGTATTACACCACAACGGTGGCTTGAACCAGTATAAACCTCGTGTCCCTTGTGTTGTTCATCGTGTAGCTTAGATTCGCGACGAGGTTTTGGGGTGTGGATCGGTAGGGAGTAGATCTTCGCGCACACCCCAGAGTTCGAACCTTAAGGTTTTGCCGGAACCCGATATCCCACATTTGGTGTGCCAGGTAGGGGTGCGCCGGAACTTTCTTTCCGCCGTTCTGCATCCCATCGTTCGTCACATCCATGGCAGACGCTCGCCAAGCTCGCGCCGAGCGTTGGGCTGCTCTCGCAACCCGCATCGCCCAAACGGCCCCCATCGATGGGCCTCCTCGTCGTTCCCCGTCGCCTGCCGCCAACGCCGCCACCGGCCCGGCGGGGAACGAGCATCAAGCATCGTTGCTGCATCCCTCGGTGCGGCGGGAAGGCCGCACCGCCACTCCGTCGCTAACTCCAGCCGGTCCATCGTCTCACGATCGTCGCACTCCCACGGAAGCGCAGGCCGCATTGCTCCTCGCGTGTGAGCTCCTGCACTACCGCCCCGTCGATGACCTCTATGAGGAGTGGCTCGCTCGCATCACCGAGCTCGTCAGCGCCGCAGGGGGCTCTCCTGCGCCATCCCTCTCGCTGCCTCGCCCTCTGTCCTGCGTGGGAGACGCAGCTCAGGAGGCGCCTCCGCCACCTCCTCCCCAAGAAGGCGCCCTGGCTCCAAGGCGCGCGGCCCCTGGACGGGACCCACCGCGTCCAGTGCCCGCGCGACAAGAAAGGAGCTGCCAAGAAATCCATCGGGCCCAAGAAGGCGCTCGCGTGCTCCTTGCTCTAGCGCGTCAAGACCGCATCCCTGCGCTAGCACACCATGACCCTGTGCTGCCCTGGCGGCGGTGCGCGGGAATCTCCAAGAGCAGGCCCCACGACTGCAAAGGGCTCCGGTGGCCACGGCAGGCTGTCGCACCTTCACCATCGAGCTATGCAGCATCGCCTAGCCGGGCAAGTTCAAGCCGGATCTGCCTCCTCGCTATGACGGCACTGCCGACCCCGCGTAGTTCCTGCAGCTCTATGAGCTGGGCATCGAGGCGGCCAACGGGGACGAAAAGGTCATGGCGAACTGGTTTCCCATGGTGCTCAAAGATGGTGCCCGCACCTAGCTCCGGAACCTCCCTCCCGGCTCGATCTCCTCTTGGGACGAGATGCGTAGCCGTCTCATCGCCAACTTCCAGGGCACACACGACCGTCCCCCGGCCATGGGTTACCTGCACCGCATCAAGCAGCAACCTGGAGAGACCCTGCAGAAGTACATCCACCGCTTCAACAGCGCTCGCCTCAAGATTCCCAAGGTCACTGAGGAGGCCATCATCTCAGCGTTCTTTGACGTCGTACGTGACGTCAAGAATAAGGAGGAGCTTGCCATCCATGAGGATCTGTGCACATCCCTAGAGCTATTCAACCTGGCGACCAAGTGCGCAAGAGCTGAGGAGGGGCGCCTCTCCCTCCTCGAGCTTCCAACTGCTGACCCAGAAGAAAAGAAGGCCAAGGCCAAGGACGTGAAGCGCAAAGGAGCAGCTGTGCTCGCAGCAGAACCAAACACGAAGCGCGGCAGGGACCAGCCGGAGTCGTCCAAGGGCGACCGATTCTGCGCCTGCCACAACCTCTACACCCACAACACCAACGAATGCCAGGAGCTCAGATCCGTTCGAGAAGGACGCATCAGTCGAGGCCCCGACCGGGGCTACGGCTGAGGAGAAGGAAGAGGTGGAGGATGATGGGACGACCGGGGCCCTCGCCAGGAGTGGCGTGACCGACCTCGCGAGGATCGCTGGAAGGACCAGCCTCGCGAGGGGGTTGGAGGGATCAGCCTCGCGAGGATCGCCCGCAGGGAAACGCAGGCCTTCCTCCTCTGCCACCACCGTCGAGGAGGAATGATGACCACCACCAAGACGAGGGGGCTGGGGGCTTCCAGGAGCCACGTGCTATCACTTGCATCTTGGGCGGAGCCCAGGCCCCAGCCTCTCAGTGCATCTTCAAGCAGTTTGCTCGCGAGGTGAACGCAGTCCTCCCCAAGCTCGAGGCCACGCGCCCTCTCAGGTGGTCCACGTGTGCCATCATGTTTAGCTTGGCAGATTAGCTCAAGTGTGCGGCTACGGCTGGCATCCTCCCGATGCTTTGCTCCCCAGTCATCAACAACGTGCAAGTTACCAGGACTCTCATCGATGGCGGCACAGGACTCAATGTTCTGTCCGTCGAGACATTCAACAAGCTTCAAGTGCTATATGATCAACTTTAGCCAACCAAGCCCTTCTCAGGAGTCACTGACGGCTCCACCACTCCGATAGGGCAGGTTCGCCTCCCTGTCACTTCCGGATAGTGCAAGAACTACCGTACCGAGCTCATCGACTTCGAAGTTGCCCACATTCACCTGCCATACAATGCCATCCTCGGGTATCCAGCCCTGGCCAAGTTCATGGCGGTAACTCACCATGGTTACAATGTCCTCAAGATGCCGGGAAGCGGCGGAATCATCACAGTCCCCTGCGAAGAGAAGGATGTGGTGTGCTCTCTCGAGCGTGCCTTCCAAGCTGCATCAGTCGAGGACCTAGACAGCAGGAGCGAGAACCCTCCCGAGGCAGCTCCTAAGAAGAAGAAGACATCACCCAGCTCAAGGCCTGAGGAGGTTGACATCTACAGAGGCGCCGCGTCAGGATCTGTGCCCGTGCAAGGGGCGCCTCCCTCTGTCACATAGGAAGGCGCGCCCGGCTCCCTCTTCGGGCAAGGCTCGGGGGCTCTCTTTTGGAGGGCGTCAGACTTTGCCAAGATCACGAGGGAGGCGCTCGGGCACCACTTGGAGGCGTGCTTTGCGGCATGTTTCCCTCAAGAAGTCATGGGGCAAGGAGGGCCCAACCCTCAGGAGTTCATCACCAAGGCCACTCAGGAGCTGTAGGAATCAAGAGTCATATGCAGCGATCGCCACCTACCTGGCGTAGCTCCCTATCCAGGCGAGGATGGCGGCTGCGCGTATGCATCGACTACCCAGGGCTCAGCCGAGTCACTTCTCAGGAGCGCTTCTGGCCTTCGCGTGTGGGACGCTGCGAGGGTCCGCCGCACAGCTACGTTTGCATGCCTTTTGGCCTGCCGAACGCGGCTGCCGCTCACCAGCATCCTCTGTGAAGCATTCTGGTAGCTCAGGAGGCCAGGCACCACGCGGTCCTGGCGGAGATGGATATGGTCCTCGAGGAACCGCCCGGACCCCCAGAGCCTCCCGAGGCTCAGGGCTCCGGTGACTCGTGAGGATCGGCCTCTTCATCGCGCATCGTCAGCTACTCCAACACCCGCTCTACAATGGTATCAGGTTACATCTTTTGAGTTCATTTCAGCTAGGAGCACCCTCAGGGCTGCATCATTCCTAGGTCGTGTGGGTTTGTCCTTGCGGCATGTATCCCTTTTGCTTATTTCTTTAGTTTACCTTGCTGGGGGCACCCCTCGGGCTGCATCATCCCCAAGCCGCTCAGGCCTGACCCAGTGGCATGTATCCTTCCTACATTTGTCTAAGCTGATTTGCCTTTCATGCTTAACCTGCCTGTCATAATCGTCTGCTCGATTGACACCTACCTTTGGAGCCGCTCGTTCTGGCACGACACTTGCGCACGGGTCCGTCCCTACAACATCGACAAATCTAAGTGGTCGAGCTCTGGCCCGCGGCAGCCCCGCAAGCGTCACCTCACCAAGCCCCCAGTGCCCTCACCACTCTCTCGGAGCAACCAATGGCCGGCCGGCAATCGTAATGGCAGCCCGTGCTTTTTTTGTGTTAGTTTGCAGGAGCTTCCTGAGGACTAATGGGGGGGCGTCGCGAGCTCTCTCTCTCCCTTACCTGTGCGATCCGCTTGCGCGTTAAAAGGGGGGCTCCTGAGCATCGCAACTCAGGAGCTCTCACTGGCTCTCCAGCCCTCACCCCCTGGCCTTGTCCACGGCATCGCGACCTGGCATACCAGCGGCGGCTGAGCTCGCTCGAGGGCCGGGACCTGAGGACGTACAGCACGAAGGAGAGTACGGGGAGGGGAGGAGAGGCTTACGAAGGCCTAACCCAACTACATCCCAGCTGCAGGCAATCAAGTCCAGCGCCTCGCGAATGATCAACTCCATGTCCTCGAGATAAGTCTCCCCCTTGAAATAGCTAATTGATGCGACACAAAGCCTCCACTTAATGCGGTTCTATGATGGCGATGTTGCCTTCCTTTCTCACCTTTCGGCGGCTACTTGAGCGCTAAAGGGGACCTCCTGAGCATCGTGCCTCAGGGGCTCTTACTGAACCTCGGGCCACTCACCTCCTGGCCTTGACCACGGCATTGCGACCTGGCATACCAGCGATGACTGAAGCCTGCCTGGGGACCGGGACCTGTCAGCGTAGAGCACCAAGTAGCCGCGAGGTTAGAAAGGGAGAACCAAACCGGGACAAGACGAGCATTCACACCGCTTCATAATAAGGATAATATCAACAAAAGACATCACGGACCCTTTTACATGCCCCCACAGGGTACTTTCTCAATTCCTCACAGGGAACAAAAGGTGCGAATCCTAAGGAGCCCTAACTACACGCGCCCCCATGGCCGACGCCATCATCAACAGTGGGCCACGGGAGGCTGGCGCCAACCCCATCCAGATCAGCCGCGGCGACGGCCTGATGCAGCTGCCTTGCTCCGGGCACGACGCGAGCTCGGGGGCACGTAGCTGTGGTCGCTTGTCTCCGGAGTCGCAAGAGCTTGGGAGAGTCGCTGGACTCCCAAGCATCGCCGCTGCTACCAGAGGAGCCGTTGGGGAAGCGGGCGGCAGGCCTAGCCCTTGCCACATCGATGTCCTAGCGGCCTCTTTTGGGACAGCACTCCAGCCGGCAGCCTTCTGCATCAAAGACCTTGAAGAGCATCAAGGAGGCGCCATCATATTCGAAATGAATCACGAGGGCACCCCCTATTCGGCAGACCCGGGCAATCTCGCCCTAGCCTTGGGTCATGAAGACCTTGCCCTGAGCGATGACTTCAACCTCCACTCCGGTCGCTGGGGTACCGCAGTCGGCATGCTACAGCCAAAGCTCGAGAGGCCCCCTCGGCGGCCTCTCAAAGGCGAAGAAGGGAGGAAAGCGGATCCAGGTGCTCGGAGGCATCACAACATGGAGCACGAGCTCACGAGAGGTGTCCGCGGCGTGGACTACAGGAGCAACGGCCCGCACCGCCATGGATCGCCGGCCTCGGCAGCAACACAAGCAGTGGCGCTTAGTGTCTCCTTCTCTAGGGCCCTCGGCCCGGGCGTACAGGGGTAGCGGAAACCCAGGAGGTGGCCGCTTGTACCAAGGCCTCGACGTCTCCAGCCTTGCGACCTCGTCGCGGCGGCCGGGGACCAGCCGTTTCTTCGGCGGGAGCGGGTCAGGCCCCTTCTGGGGGGGGGGGCTTTCCTTTCTCGTCGGCTGAGAACCGGCGGATTGGTGCCATTGGCAGCAAGATGGAGGAGGAGCAAGGAAGAAGAAGCGAGCGGAGCAAGAAGAGATCGACAACGGGGGCTCGTGCCTCTCCATACTTATAGTCCATAGGAGGCCAACCGTCGGCCTCCCCGATCGCAGGTAATCATGACTCTTTTTGCATGCAGCAGGGACTCGTCAAATCAGGCAATTGTTGAAGTAGCATGGGGAAGCAGAGAAGCCCACATCCAATCAACCGCCACGTGGCGACAATGGCCGCAAGCTGTTGGGGCCCACGGCGCTCCGCACTTGCCCTTTGGCTTCGCTGCTAAGCCAAGTCCGAGCGTGCCTTGGGCCCGGGGGCTACTATCAGCGTTCTGGGAACGGGGGTCCCCAGACTTTCCTGCCTGCGGCCTGCGGCGTGGCCCAAGCAGTAGCCCAGTATGGCCCGTCTACATCAACCCAAGCTCAAGACCCTCACGAGGGGCCAAGCCTCGCGGGACGGACGACACAAGGCTTCCTTAGAGGCGGCCTCATCAGGCAGGCTCACGAGGAGGCAAAGAGATCAAGCCAAGGAGTACCTTGCGAGGTGCTCGTGATGCAAGCCGTGACGATCGAGACCAGGCAGGCGCCAGCCTGTGCAGTGTCCTCGTTTCCTCTTTGGTGCAAAGGGGCAGGCGCAGGCGCAGAGTACCGAGGCATCAAGCAAAGGTTTCCATATTGGTGCAACGAGACCAAGACCATTAGGACGACAGGACAGAGATCACCATGGAGCCCAAGACGGCGTCATCACCAGTGCCTTTGGCAGTCGAAGAGCAACTTTAGTCAGGATAGTTTGTACTAGCTTTCCCCCTTCAAAATGGCCGTTGTTGGCTCCCATCCCGCTCAATATTTGGGAAGAGGACCAGGGCCTCCATATATAGAGATAGCCACCACAGTAGGAAGCATCTGGATCTCACCTAGAGCCAAGAGAGACGGAGCCAATCCTCACCAAGCAAACCACCACAAGAACACCCCTCGTGAGGCTGTTCTTCCTCTGTACTATTCACCATCAGCCCCAGAGGCAATCCACCACACCACACACTGGATTAGGGTATTACACCACAACAGTGGACCGAACCAGTATAAATCTCGTGTCCGTTGTGTTGTTCATCATGTAGCTTAGATTCGCGACGAGGTTTTTGGGCGTGGATCGGTAGGGAGTAGATCTTCGCGCGCACCCCAGAGTCCAAACCTGAAGGGTTTTGCCGGAACCCGACATCTGACAATAATAAAGTTATTTCCTTATTTCATGATAAATGTTTATTATTCATGCTAGAATTGTATTAACCAGAAACTTAGTACATGTGTGAATACATAGACAAAATATAGTGTCCCTAGTATGCCTCTACTTGACTAGCTCGTTAATCGAGATGGTTATGTTTCCTAACCATAGACATGTGTTGTCATTTGATGAACGGGATCACATCATTAGGAGAATGATGTGATGGACACGACCCATCCGTTAGCTTAGCAATATGATCGTTACAGTTTCATTGCTACTGATTTCTTCATGACTTATACATGTTCCTCAGACTATGAGATTATGCAACTCCCGAATACCGGAGGAACACCTTATGTGCTATCAAACGTCACAACATAAATGGGTGATTATAAAGAAGCTCTATAGGTGTCTCCGAAGGAGTTTGTTGGGTTGGTATAGATTGAGATTAGGATTTGTCACTCCGTGTTTCAGAGAGGTATCTCTAGGCCCTCCCAGTAATGCTCATCGCTATAAGCATTGCAAGCAATGTAACTAATGAGTTAGTTGCGGGATGAATTATTACAGAACGAGTAAAGAGCCTTGCCGGTAATGAGATCAAACTAGGTATGATGATACCGATGATGGAATCTCGGGCAAGTAACATACTGATGACAAAGGGAACAACATATGTTGTTATGCGGTTTGACCGATAAAGATCTTCGTAGAATATGTAGGAGCCAATATGAGCATCCAGGTTCCGCTATTGGTTATTGACCGGAGATGAGTCTCGGTCATGTCTACATAGTTCTCAAACCCGTAGGGTCCGCACGCTTAACGTTCAATGACGATATGTATTATGAGTTATGTGTTTTGATGACCAAAGTTTGTTCGGAGTCCCGGATGAGATCACGGACGTGACGAGGAGTCTCAAATTGGTTGAGACATAAAGATTGATGTATTGGACTATGTTATTCCGACACCGGAAGTGTTTCGAGAAGTTTCGGGTAAAACCGGAGTGCTGGAGGGGTTATCGGAACCCCCCAGAGGAACTAATGGGCCACCATGGGCCTTAGTGGAGAGAGAGAGAGAGGAGGGAAGCCAGGGCAGGCCGCGCGCCCCCCTTGGAGTCTGAATTGCACAAGGGAAGGGGGGCGGCACCCCTTTCCTACTCCCTCTCCCTCTCCTTCCTTCCCCCTCTCTTCCTTGAAGTGGAATCCTACTAGGACTAGGAAGTCCTAGTAGGACTCCTCCTCTTGGGCGCGCCCCCTAGGGACAGCCGGCCTCCCCTCCCTCCTTTATATAAGAGGGCAGGGGGCATGATACGTCTCCAACGTATCTATAATTTCTGATGTATTCATGCCATGTTTATAATATTTTTACATGCTTTCGGTATGATATGGTTAGAACTAACCCGAACTGATGTTGTTTTCAGCAGGACTACCGAATTAGTGCACCTATACAATTTACCATTGTATTGGGTGTGTTGGGGACACAAGAGACTCTTTGTTATTTGGTTGCAGGGTTGTTTGAGAGAGACCATCTTCATCCTACGCCTCCCATGTTGGGGAACGTAGCAGAAATTCAAAAAATTTCCTACGTAACACCAAGATCTATCTATGGAGAGACCAGCAACGAGTAGAAAGGGGAGTGCATCTACATACCCTTGTAGATCGCTAAGCGGAAGCGTTCAAGTGAACGGGGTTGATGGAGTCGTACTCGTCGTGATTCAGATCACCGATGATCCTAGTGCCGAACGGACGACACCTCCGCGTTCAACACACGTACAGCTCGACGATGTCTCCCACGCCTTGATCCAGCAAGGAGAGAGGGAGAGGTTGAGGAAGACTCCATCCAGCAGCAGCACAACGGCGTGGTGGTGATGGAGGAGCGTGGCAATCCTGCAGGGCTTCGCCAAGCACCTACGGGAGAGGAGGAGGTGTCACGGGAGGGAGGGAGGCGCCAAGGGCTCAGGTATGGATGCCCTCCCTCCCCTCCACTATATATAGGGGCAGGGGAGAGGGGGGAGGCGCAGCCTTGCCCCCTCCTCCAAGGAAGGGGTGCGGCTAAGGAGGGGGGAGGAGTCCATCCTCCCCAAGGCACCTCGGAGGTGCCTTCCCCCTTTAGGACTCTCCCCTTTTTCCTATATCTTGGCGCATGGGCCTCTAGGGGCTGGTGCCCTTGGCCCATGTAGGCCAAGGCGCACCCCCTACAGCCCATGTGGCCCCCCGGGGCAGGTGGCCCCACCCGGTGGGCCCCCGGGACCCTTCCGGTGGTCCCGGTACAATACCGATGACCCCGAAACTTGTCCCGATGGCCGAAACAGGACTTCCTATATATAAATCTTTACCTCCGGACCATTCCGGAACTCCTCGTGACGTCCGGGATCTCATCCGGGACTCCGAACAACATTCGGTAACCACATACAAGCTTCCTTTATAACCCTAGCGTCATCGAACCTTAAGTGTGTAGACCCTACGGGTTCGGGAGACATGTAGTCATGACCGAGATGTTCTCCGGTCAATAACCAACAGCGGGATCTGGATACCCATGTTGGCTCCCACATGTTCCACGATGATCTCATCGGATGAACCACGATGTCAAGGACTCAATCGATCCCGTATACAATTCCCTTTGTCTAGCGGTATGGTACTTGCCCGAGATTCGATCGTCGGTATACCGATACCTTGTTCAATCTCGTTACCGGCAAGTCTCTTTACTCGTTCCGTAACACATCATCCCGTGATCAACCCCTTGGTCACATTGTGCACATTATGATGATGTCCTACCGAGTGGGCCCAGAGATACCTCTCCGTTTACACGGAGTGACAAAATCCCAATCTCGATTCGTGCCAACCCAACAGACACTTTCAGAGATACCCGTAGTGTACCTTTATAGCCACCCAGTTACGTTGTGACGTTTGGCACACCCAAAGCACTCCTACGGTATCCGGGAGTTGCACAATCTCATGGTCTAAGGAAATGATACTTGACATTAGAAAAGCTTTAGCATACGAACTACATGATCTTGTGCTAGGCTTAGGATTGGGTCTTGTCCATCACATCATTCTCCTAATGATGTGATCCCGTTATCAACGACATCCAATGTCCATGGTCAGGAAACCGTAACCATCTATTGATTAACGAGCTAGTCAACTAGAGGCTTACTAGGGACATGGTGTTGTCTATGTATCCACACATGTATCTGAGTTTCCTATCAATACAATTCTAGCATGGATAATAAACGATTATCATGAACAAGGAAATATAATAATAATCAATTTATTATTGCCTCTAGGGCATATTTCCAACAGTCTCCCACTTGCACTAGAGTCAATAATCTAGTTCACATCGATATGTGATTAACACTCAAGGTCACATCCCCATGTGACTAACACCCAAAGAGTTTACTAGAGTCAATAATCTAGTTCACATTTACCATGTGATTAACACTCGATGAGTTCTGGGTTTGATCATGTTATGCTTGTGAGAGAGGTTATAGTCAACGGGTCTGAACCTTTCAGATCCGTGTGTGCTTTACAAATCTCTATGTCATCTCCTAGATGCAGCTACCACGTTCTATTTGGAGCTATTCCAAATAACTGTTCTACTTGGAGCTATTCTAAATTGTTGCTCCATTATACGTATCCGGTATCTCTACTCAGAGCTATCCGGATAGGTGTTAAGCTTGCATCGACGTAACCCTTTACGACGAACTCTTTTACCACCTCCATAATTGAGAAAATTCCTTAGTCCACTAGTTACTAAGGATAACTTTGACCGCTGTCCTGTGATCCATTCTTGGATCACTCTTGTACCCCTTGACTGACTCATGGTAAAGCACACTTCAGGTGCGGTACACAGCATAGCATACTGTAGAGCCTATGTCTTAAGCATAGGGGACGACCTTCGTTCCTTTCTCTCTATTCTGCCATGGTCGAGCTTTAAGTCTTAACTTCATACCTTACAACTCAGGCAAGAACTCCTTCTTTGACTGATCCATCTTGAACACCTTCAAGATCACGTCAAGGCATGTGCTCATTTGAAAGTACTATTAAGCGTTTTGATCTATCCTTATAGATCTTGATGCTCAATGTTCAAGTAGCTTAATCCAGGTTTTCCATTGAAAACACTTTCCAAATAACCCTATATGCTTTCCAGAAATTCTACGTCATTTCTGATCATTAATATGTCAACAACATATACTCATCAGAAATTCTATAGTGCTCCCACTCACTTCTTTGGAAATACAAGTTTCTCATAAACTTTGTATACACCCAAAATCTTTGATCATCATCAAAGCATACATTCCAACTCCGAGATGCTCACTCCAGTCCTCAGAAGGATTGCTGGAGCTTTGCATACTTATTAGCATATTTCAGGATAGACAAAACCTTCCGGTTGTATCACATACAACCTTTCCTCAAGAATCGTCGAGGAAACAATGTTTTGACATCCTATCTGCAAGATTTCATAAATAATGCAGTAATTGCTAATATAATTCCAACAGACTCTTAGCATCGCTACGAGTGAGAAAGTCTCATCGTAGTCAACTCCTTGAACTTGTCGAAAAACATCTTAACGACAAGTCGAGCTTTCTCAATGGTGACACTTACCATCATTGTCTGTCTTCCTTTCAAAATCCATATGTACCTAACAGCCTTACGACCATCAAGTAGTTCTTCCAAAGTCTACACTTTGTTTTCATACATGGATCCTCTCTCGGGTTTTATGGCCTTGAGCCATTTATCGGAATCCGGGCCCACCATCGCTTCTCCATAGCTCGTAGGTTCATTGTTGTCTAGCAACATGACTTCCAAGACAGGATTACTGTACCACTCTGAAGTAGTACGTATCCTTGTCACCCTACGAGGTTCGGTAGTGACTTGATCCGAAACTTCATGATCACTATCATAAGCTTCCACTTCAATTGGTGTAGGTGCCACAGGAACAACTTCCTGTGCCCTGCTACACACTTGTTGAAGTGACGGTTCAATAACCTCATCAAGTCTCCACCATCCTCCCACTCAACTCTTTCGAGAGAAACTTTTCCTCGAGAAAGGACCCGATTCTAGAAACAATCCATATTGCTTTCGGATCTGAATTAGGAGGTATACCCAACTGTTTTGGGTGTCCTATGAAGATGCATTTATCCGCTTTGGGTTCGAGCTTATCAACCTGAAACTTTTTCACATAAGCGTCGCAGCCCCAAACTTTTAAGAAACGACAACTTAGGTTTCTCTAAACCATAATTCATACGGTGTCATCTCATCGGAATTACGTGGTGCCCTATTTAAAGTGAATGTGGTTGTCTCTAATGCCTAACCCATGAACGATAGTGGTAACTCGATAAGAGACATCATGGTATGCATCATATCCAATAGGGTGCAGTTATGATGTTCGGACACACCATCACACTATGGTGTTCCAGGCTGTATTAGTTGTGAAACTATTTCCACAATGTCTTAATTCTGTGCCAAACTCGTAATTCAGATATTCATCTCTATGATCATATCATAGATATTTTATCCTCTTGTCACGACGATCTTTCAACTTCACCCTGAAATTACTTGAACCTTTCAATAATTCAGACTCATGATTCATCAAGTAAATGTACTCAACATCCACTCAAATTATCTGTGAAGTAAGAACATAACAATATCCACTACATGCCTCAGCACTCATTGGACTGTACACATCAAAATGTATTACTTCCAACAAGTTGCTATCTTGTTCCATCTTACTGAAAACGAGGCTTTTCAGTCATCTTGCCCATGTGGTATGATTTGCATGTCCCAAGTGATTCAAAATCAAGTGAGTCAAAACGGTCCATTTGCATGGAGTTTCTTCATGCATATACACCAATAGACATGGTTCGCATGTCTCAAACTTTTCAAAAACGAGTGAGCCCAAAGATCCATCAATATGGAGCTTCTTCATGCGTTTTATACCGATATGACTTACGTGGCAGTGCCACAAGTAGGTGGTACTATCATTACTATCTTTTGGCATGAACATGTGTATCACTACGATCGAGATTTAATAAACCATTCATTTTAGGTGTAAGACCATTGAAGGTATTATTCAAATAAACAGAGTAACCATTATTCTCCTTAAATGAATAACCGTATTGCGATAGACGTAATCCAATCATGTCTATGCTCAACGCAAACACCAAATAACAATTATTTAGGTTTAACACCAATCTCTTTGGTAGAGGGAGCGTGCGATGCTTGATCATATCAAGCTTGGAAAAACTTCCAACACATATCGTCAGCTCACCTTTAGCTAGTCTCCGTTTATTCCGTAGCCTTTTGTTTCGAGTTACTAACACTTAGCAACCGAACCGGTATCTAATACCCTGGTGCTACTAGGAGTACTAGCAAAGTACACATTAACACAATGTATATCCAATATACTTCTATCGACCTTGCCAGCCTTCTTATCTACCAAGTATCTAGGGTAATTCTGCTCTAGTGGTTGTTCCCCTTATTACAGAAGCACTTAGTCTCGGGTTTGGGTTTTACCTTGGGTTTCTTCACTAGAGCAGCAGCTGATTTGCCGTTTCATGAAGTATCCCTTCTTGCCCTTGCCCTTCTTGAAACTAGTGGTTTCACCAACCATCAACAATTGATGCTCCTTCTTGATTTCTACTTTCGCGGTGTCAAACATCGCGAATACCTCAAGGATCATCATATCTATCCCTGATATGTTATAGTTCATCACGAAGCTCTAACAGCTTGGTGGCAATGACTTTGGAGAACCATCACTGTCTTATCTGGAAGATCAACTCCCACTCGATTCAAATGATTGTTGTACTCAGACAATCTGAGCACAAGCTCAACAATTGAGCTTTTCTCCTTAGTTTGCAGGTTAAGAAAGTCATCGGAGGTCTTATACCTCTTGACATGGGCACGAGCCTGAAATCCCAATTTCAGCCCTCAAAACATCTCATATGTTTCGCGATGTTTCAAAAACGTCTTTGGTGCCTCAACTCTAAACCGTTTAACTGAACTATCACGTAGTTATCAAAACGTGTATGTCAGATGTTCGCAACAACCACAGACAACGTTCGAGGTTCAGCACACTGAGCGGTGCATTAAGGACATAAGCCTTCTATGAAGCAATGAGGACAATCCTCAGTTTACGGACCTAGTCCGCATAATTGCTACTATCAACTTTCAACTAATTTTTCTCTAGGAACATATCTAAACAGTAGAACTATAGCGTGAGCTACGACATAATTTGCAAAATCCTTTTGACTATGTTCAGGATAATTAAGTTCATCTTATGAACTCCCACTCAGATAGACATCCCTCTAGTCATCTAAGTGATTACATGATCCGAGTCAAACTAGGCCGTGTCCGATCATCACGTGAGACGGACTAGTCATCATCGGTGAACATCTTCATGTTGATCGTATCTTCTATACGACTCATGCTCGACCTTTCGGTCTCCGTGTTCCGAGGCCATGTCTGTACATGCTAGGCTCGTCAAGTTAACCCTAAGTGTTTCGCGTGTGTTCCGAGGCCATGTCTGTACATGCTAGGCTCGTCAACACCCGTTGTATTTGAACGTCTGAATAAAACACCCGATCATCACGTGATGTTTTGAAACAGCGAACTGTCGCAACGGTGCACAGTTAGGGGAGAACACTTCTTGAAATTGTTGTAAGGGATCATCTTATTTACTACCGTCGTTCTAAGCAAATAAGATGTATAAACATGATAAACATCACATGCAATCAAATAGTGACATGATATGGCCATCATCACTTTGCTCCTTTTGATCTCCATCTTCGGGGCTCCATGATCATCATCGTCACCGGCATGACACCATGATCTCCATCATCATGATCTCCATCATCGTGTCTTCATGAAGTTGCCTCGCCAACTATTACTTCTACTACTATGGCTAACGGTTAGCAATAAAGTAAAGTAATTACATGACGTTTAAGTTGACACGCAGGTCACAAATAAATAAAGACAACTCCTATGGCTCCTGCCGGTTGTCATACTCATCGACATGCAAGTCGTGATTCCTATTACAAGAACATGATCAATCTCATACATCACATATCATTCATCACATCCTTTTGGCCATATCACATCACATAGCATACCCTGCAAAAACAAGTTAGACGTCCTCTAATTGTTGTTTGCATGTTTTACGTGGCTGCTATGGGTTTCTAGCAAGAACGTTTCTTACCTACGCATGAACCACAACGTGATATGCCAATTGCTATTTACCCTTCATAAGGACCCTTTTCATCGAATCCGATCCGACTAAAGTGGGAGAGACAGACACCCGCCAGCCACCTTATGCAACTAGTGCATGTTTGTCGGTGGAACCGGTCTCACGTAAGCGTACGTGTAAGGTTGGTCCGGGCCGCTTCATCCCACGATGCCGCCGAATCAAGATAAGACTAGTAACGGCAAGCATATTGAACAATATCGACGCCCACAACTACTTTGTGTTCTACTCGTGCAAAGAATCTACGCAATAGACCTAGCTCATGATGCCACTGTTGGGGAACGTAGCAGAAATTCAAAAATTTTCCTACGTAACACCAAGATCTATCTATGGAGAGACCAGCAACGAGTAGAAAGGAGAGTGCATCTACATACCCTTGTAGATCGCTAAGCGGAAGCGTTCAAGTGAACGGGGTTGATGGAGTCGTACTCGTCGTGATTCAGATCACCGATGATCCTAGTGCCGAACGGACGGCACCTCCGCGTTCAACACACGTACAGCTCGACGATGTCTCCCACGCCTTGATCCAGCAAGGAGAGAGGGAGAGGTTGAGGAAGACTCCATCCAGCAGCAGCACAACGGCGTGGTGGTGATGGAGGAGCGTGGCAATCCTGCAGGGCTTCGCCAAGCACCTACGGGAGAGGAGGAGGTGTCACGGGAGGGAGGGAGGCGCCAAGGGCTCAGGTATGGATGCCCTCCCTCCCCTCCACTATATATAGGGGCAGGGGAGAGGGGGGAGGCGCAGCCTTGCCCCCTCCTCCAAGGAAGGGGTGCGGCTAAGAGGGGGGGAGGAGTCCATCCTCCCCAAGGCACCTCGGAGGTGCCTTCCCCCTTTAGGACTCTCCCCTTTTTCCTATATCTTGGCGCATGGGCCTCTAGGGGCTGGTGCCCTTGGCCCATGTAGGCCAAGGCGCACCCCCTACAGCCCATGTGGCCCCCCGGGGCAGGTGGCCCCACCCGGTGGGCCCCCGGGACCCTTCCGGTGGTCCCGGTACAATACCGATGACCCCGAAACTTGTCCCGATGGCCGAAACAGGACTTCCTATATATAAATCTTTACCTCCGGACCATTCCGGAACTCCTCGTGACGTCCGGGATCTCATCCGGGACTCCGAACAACATTCGGTAACCACATACAAGCTTCCTTTATAACCCTAGCGTCATCGAACCTTAAGTGTGTAGACCCTACGGGTTCGGGAGACATGTAGTCATGACCGAGATGTTCTCCGGTCAATAACCAACAGCGGGATCTGGATACCCATGTTGGCTCCCACATGTTCCACGATGATCTCATCGGATGAACCACGATGTCAAGGACTCAATCGATCCCGTATACAATTCCCTTTGTCTAGCGGTATGGTACTTGCCCGAGATTCGATCGTCGGTATACCGATACCTTGTTCAATCTCGTTACCGGCAAGTCTCTTTACTCGTTCCGTAACACATCATCCCGTGATCAACCCCTTGGTCACATTGTGCACATTATGATGATGTCCTACCGAGTGGGCCCAGAGATACCTCTCCGTTTACACGGAGTGACAAAATCCCAATCTCGATTCGTGCCAACCCAACAGACACTTTCAGAGATACCCGTAGTGTACCTTTATAGCCACCCAGTTACGTTGTGACGTTTGGCACACCCAAAGCACTCCTACGGTATCCGGGAGTTGCACAATCTCATGGTCTAAGGAAATGATACTTGACATTAGAAAAGCTTTAGCATACGAACTACATGATCTTGTGCTAGGCTTAGGATTGGGTCTTGTCCATCACATCATTCTCCTAATGATGTGATCCCGTTATCAACGACATCCAATGTCCATGGTCAGGAAACCGTAACCATCTATTGATTAACGAGCTAGTCAACTAGAGGCTTACTAGGGACATGGTGTTGTCTATGTATCCACACATGTATCTGAGTTTCCTATCAATACAATTCTAGCATGGATAATAAACGATTATCATGAACAAGGAAATATAATAATAATCAATTTATTATTGCCTCTAGGGCATA
The DNA here is from genome assembly GCF_018294505.1 of Triticum aestivum. NCBI lineage: Eukaryota > Viridiplantae > Streptophyta > Magnoliopsida > Poales > Poaceae > Triticum > Triticum aestivum. The sequence goes on along the minus strand of NC_057801.1, from coordinate 280,688,610 downwards.
TTTCCAACATCCCACGGATTGATAAACCTCAGGTCATCCACTTGACGGAAATTTGCTACTGTCCTACAAACCTCTGCACTTGGAGGCCCAACAACGTCTACAAGAATAAGGTTGTGTAGTAGACATCAAGCTCTTTTCTGGCGCCGTTGCCGGGGAGGTTAGTGCTTGAAGGTATATCTTTAGATCTTGCAATCAAATCTTTTTGTTTCTTGTTTTATCACTAGTTTAGTATATAAAAGAAAACTACCAAAAAATATGGAATTGAGGGTGCCTCATATGTTTCATCTTTTTAATGTCTTTCATGAAAATGATGGAAAGGAAAATTGTGCTCAAGTTCTAGAAGAATAAACCAATAAAATATTTGGCACTAAATCTTTGTATCATGAGCATGATTGCAATGTTGTTAGTATGAACTCTTTGAATATCCATAGTACTAATGATGATTGCACTAGTCATGATGAAAATGTCTCTTATAAGCATGTCAACTTTTGTGGAGTGCATAGATTTGTTAGTACACACCAAATAGGGAAGATAGATTTTGCAAGAGGTATAAGTATTTAGAAACTCAATGGCTACAAGAAAGGCTAGATGTTTGTGCTCAAAATTTAAATTTTCTTAGCCATCCTTGTGAACTTTGCAATGAACGTGGTCATTTGAATATCCAATGCAAATTGTTTCATGATCGAATCATGTCCAAAAATTGTGATGACTTGATTTTCCTTACGCATCATAATGAACTTACTGTGCTTCTAGGTTATGAAGAAATGAAACGTATAACTAAGGATATTCCAGAATTTGCCCTTGAGAGAGTTCTTGGTTTTGATCTAGAGGAAATTTATATGTATTGTGCGGTTAATTGCATTGAAAATCCTTATATTGCCAATTACATAAATACAAGAAAACAAATAGAAGATGAAGAGAATACTAATGAAAGGGAAGAGACTTCCCAATACCCTCCTATTATTTCTTATGATGAATCACGTAACAAGGAGGAGCCTTCTATCCAACCAATCTCATTAATAAGGAGATCCAAAAAGAGGATTAAACCCACACATGATGCGAATAAGAAAAAGAAAAGACGGAGAAGCAAAGGTAAAAAGGCATCCCTCCCAAATGATGTTGCTCCTACTACTCATTGTGATGATAATAGTTGCTATACTATTGGTGCAATCCATACTATTAATGATGAGAGTGATTATGCTTATGATATGAAAAGGCCCAAGCTTGGGGATGCTATGTTTGATGAGAATGACATGTTTGAGAATTTATTTGCTGCAATTAATGTTTGTCCCAAGATTGGGGATGTTATGCTTATTGAAGATGATGTTTTTAACCTCCCAAGTTTTGATATGCAAAATTATTATGATGACAGCATGCCTCCTATTTATGATGATTATATTGATGAAAGTGGACTTGGAGAAGTCATGACTTTATTTAGTAATGATTCCACTATATTGGAAGAGGTTTTGTAGGATCGAAACTATGTCTAGAGGGGGGTGATTAGACTACTTGACCAAATAAATATTTAGCCTTCTCCCAATTTTAAGTCTTGGCAGATTTTAGAACTTTACACAAGTCAAGAAATCAACCTACACATACAACTGTAAGAGTATAACAGCGGAATGTAAAACATTGCACATGAAGGTAAAGGGGAGGAGTTTGGAGGGAGCAAACGCAATGTTGACATGGAGATTTTTGGCGTGGTTCCGATAGGTGGTGCTATCGTACATCCACATTGATGGAGACTTCAACCCACAAAGGGTAATGTCTGGGCGAGTCCATGGAGGGCTCCACCCACGAAGGGCCCATGAATAAGCAACCTTGTCTATCCCACCATGGCCATCGCTCACGAAGTACTTGCCTCACTAGGGTAGATCTTCACGAAGTAGGCGATCTCCTTGCCATACAAGCTCCTTGGTTCAACTCCACAATCTTGACGGTGGCTCCCAAGTGACACCACTCTCCAAAAGGTAATAGATGGTGTGTTGATGATGAACTCCTTGATCTTGTGCTTCAAATGATAGTATCCCCAACACTCTGTTGGGGAACATAGCAGAAATTCAAAATTTTCCTACGTGTCACCAAGATCTATCTATGGAGAAACTAGCAACGAGGGAAGGAGAGTGCATCTACATACCCTTGTAGATCGCTAAGCGGAAGCGTTCAAGAGAACGGGGTTGAAGGAGTCGTACTCGTCGTGATCCAAATCACCGGAGATCCGAGTGCCGAACGGACGGCACCTCCGCGTTCAACACACGTACAGCCCGGTGACGTCTCCCACGCCTGGATCCAGCAAGGAGAGAGGGAGAGGTTGAGGAAGACTCCATCCAGCAGCAGCACAACAGCGTGGTGGTGGTGGAGGAGCGTGGCAATCTAGCAGGGCTTCGCCAAGCACCACGGGAGAGGAGGAGGAGGAGAGGTAGGGCTGCACCAAGAGGAGAAGTTCTCATGTGTTGGGCTGCTCCAAAAACCTCCAATATATATAGGGGAAGGGGAGGGCTGCGCCCCCTCGACGGTTTCCACCCCCTAGGGGCGGCGGCCAGGAGGGGAGAGAGGGGAGGCGCCCACTAGGTGGGCCTTAAGGCCCATCTGGACTAGGGTTTGCCCCCTCCCACTCTCCCTTGCACCTTGGGCCCCTTGTGGGGGGCACACCAGCCCACCTAGGGGCTGGTCCCCTCCCACACTTGGCCCACGCAGCCTTCTGGGGTAGGTGGCCCCACTTGGTGGACCCCCGGGACCCTCCCGGTGGTCCCGGTACATTACCGATATCGCCCGAAACTTTTCCGGTGACCAAAACAGGACTTCCCATATATAAATCTTTACCTCCGGACCATTCTGGAACTCCTCGTGACTTCCGGGATCTCATCCGGGACTCCGAACAACATTCGGTAACCACATACTAGCTTCCTTTATAACCCTAGCATCACCGAACCTTAAGTGTGTAGACCCTACGGGTTCGGGAGACATGTAGACATGACCGAGATGTTCTCCGGTCAATAACCAACAGCGGGATCTGGATACCCATGTTGTCTCCCACATGTTCCACGATGATCTCATCGGATGAACCACGATGTCAAGGACTCAATCGATCCCGTATACAATTCCCTTTGTCTAGCGGTATTATACTTGCCCGAGATTCGATCGTCGCTATACCGATACCTTGTTCAATCTCGTTACCGGCAAGTCTCTTTACTCGTTCCGTAACACATCATCCCGTGATCAACCCCTTGGTCACATTGTGCACATTATGATGATGTCCTACCGAGTGGGTCCAGAGATACCTCTCCGTTTACACGGAGTGACAAATCCCAGTCTCGATTCGTGCCAACCCAACAGACACTTTCGGAGATACCTGTAATGCACCTTTATAGCCACCCAGTTACGTTGTGACGTTTGGTACACCCAAAGCATTCCTACGGTATCTAGGAGTTGCACAATCTCATGGTCTAAGGAAAAGATACTTGACATTAGAAAAGCTTTAGCATACGAACTACACGATCTTTGTGCTAGGCTTAGGATTGGGTCTTGTCCATCACATCATTCTCCTAATGATGTGATCCCGTTATCAACGACATCCAATGTCCATAGCCAGGAAACCATGACTATCTGTTGATCACAACGAGCTAGTCAACTAGAGGCTCACTAGGGACATATTGTGGTCTATGTATTCACACGTGTATTACGATTTCCGGATAATACAGTTATAGCATGAATAAAAGACTATTATCATGAACAAAGAAATATAATAATAACACTTTTATTATTGCCTCTAGGGCATATTTCCAACAGTCTCCCACTTGCACTAGAGTCAATAATCTAGTTCACATCACCATGTGATTAACACTGACAGGTCACATCACCATGTGACCAACATCCAAAGAGTTTACTAGTGTCATTAAACTAGTTCACATCATCATGTGATTAAGACTCAATGAGTTCTGGGGTTTGATCATGTTCTGCTTGTGAGAGAGGTTTTAGTCAATGGGTCTGCAACATTCAGATCCGTATGTACTTCGCAAATCTCTAGGTCATATTGTAAACACTGCTACCATTCTCCACTTGGAGCTATTCCAAATGGTTGCTCCACTATACGTATCCGGTTTGCTACTCAGAGTCATTCGGATAGGTATTAAAGCTTGCATCGACGTAACCCTTTACGCTGAACTCTTTATCACCTCCATAATCGAGAAACATGTCCTTATTCTTCTAAGGACAATTTTGACAGCTATCTGGTGATCCACTCCTTGATCACCTTTGTACTCTCTTGCCAGGCAAGTGGCAAGGCACACATCAGGTGCGGTACTTAGCATAGCATACTGTAGAGCCTACATCTAAAGCATAGGGGACGACCTTCGTCCTTTCTCTCTTTTCTGCCGAGGTCGAGCTTTAAGTCTTAACTTCGTACCTTACAACTCAGGCAAGAACTTCTTCTTTGATTGATCCATCTTGAACACCTTCAAGATCATGTCAAGGTATGTGCTCATTTGAAAGTATTATTAAGCATTTTGATCTATCCTTATAGATCTTGATGCTCAATGTTCAAGTAGCTTAATCCAGGTTTTCTATTGAAAAACACCTTTCAAATAACCCTATATGCTTTCCAGAATTACATCATTTCTGATCAACAATATGTCAACAACATATACTCATCAGAAATTCTATAGTGCTCCCACTCACTTCTTTGGAAATACAAGTTTCTCATAAACTTTGTATAAACCCAAAATCTTTGATCATCTTATCAAAGTGCACATTCCAACTCCGAGATGCTTACTCCAGTCCATGGAAGGATCGCTGGAGCTAGCATACCTTTTAGCATCCTTAGGATCGACAAAACCTTTCTAGATTGTATCACATACAACCTTTCCTTACGAAAACTGGTAAGGAAACTCGTTTTGACATCCATCTGCCAGATTTCATAAATGCAGCTAATGCTAACATGATTCCGACGGACTTAAGCATCGCTACGGATGAGAAAATCTCATCGTAGTCAACTCCTTGAACTTGTGAAAAAACTCTTCGCCACAAGTCGAGCTTCATAGACGGTGACATTACCGTCCACGTCCGTCTTCTTCTTAAAGATCCATTTATCTCAATGGCTTGCCGATCATCGGGCAAGTCCACCAAAGTCCATGCTTTGTTCTGATACATGGATCCTATCTCGGATTTCATGGCTCCTAACCATTTGTCGGAATTTGGGCCCACCATCGCTTCTCCATAGCTCGTAGGTTCATTGTTGTCTAGCAACATGACCTTCAAGACAGGATCACCGTACCACTCTGAAGCAGTACGCGTCCTTGTCGTCCTACGAGGTTCGGTAGTGACTTGATCCGAAACTTCATGATCACTATCATAAGTTTCCACTTCAATTGGTGTAGGTGCCACAGGAACAACTTCCTGTGCCCTGATACACACTAGTTGAAGTGATGGTTCAATAACCTCATCAAGTCTCCACCATCCTCCCACTCAATTCTTGAGACAAACCTTTCCTCGAGAAAGGACCTGATTCAAGAAACAATCCCTATTGCTTTCAGATCTGAATTAGGAGGTATACCCAACTGTTTGGGTGTCCTATGAAGATGCATTTTATCCGCTTTGGGTTCGAGCTTATCAACCTGAAACTTTTTCACATAAGCGTCGCAGCCCCAAACCTTTAAGAAACGACAACTTAGGTTTCTCCAAACCACAGTTCAAACGGCGTCGTCTCAACGGAATTACATGGTGCCCCATTAAAGTGAGTGCGGTTGTCTCTAATGCCTAACCCATGAACGATAGTGGTAATTCGATAAGAGACATCATGGTACACACCATATCCAATAGGGTGCAACTATGATGTTCGGACACACCATCACACTATGGTGTTCCAGGCGGTATTAATTGTGAAACAATTTCCACAATGTCTTAATTGCGTGCCAAAACTCGTAACTCAGATACTCATTTCTATGATCATATCATAGACATTTTATCCTCTTGTCACGATGATCTTCAACTTCACTCTGAAATTACTTGAACCATTCAATAATTCAGACTTGTGTTTCATCAAGTAAATATACTCAGTATCTACTCAATTCATCCGTGAAGTAAGAACATAACGATATTCACTGCATGCCTCAGCACTCACTGGACTGCACACATCAAAATGTGTTACTTCCAACAAGTTGCTATCTTGTTCCATCTTACTTAAAACAAGGCTTTTCAGTCATCTTGCCCATGTGGTATGATTTGCATATCTCAAGTGATTCAAAATCAAGTGAGTCCAAACGATCCATCTGCATGGAATTTCTTCATGCGCATACACCAATAGACATGGTTCGCATGTCTCAAACTTTTCAAAAACGAGTGAGTCCAAAGATCCATCAACATGGAGCTTCTTCATGCGTTTTATACCATTATGACTTACATGGTAGTGCCACAAGTAAGTGGTACTATCATTACTATCTTATATCTTTTGGCATGAAAATGTGTATCACTATGATCGAGATTCAATAAACCATTCCTTTAGGTGCAAGACCATTGAAGGTTTTATTCAAATAAATAGAGTAACCATTATTCTCCTTAAATGAATAACCGTATTGCGATAGACATAATCCAATCATGTCTATGCTCAACGCAAACACCAAATGACAATTATTCAGGTTTAATACTAATCTTGATGGTAGAGGGAGCGTGCGATGTTTGATCACATCAAACTTGGAAACACTTCCAACACATATCGTCAGCTCACCTTTAGCAAGTCTCCGTTTATTCCGTAGCTCTTTTATTTCGAGTTACTAACACTTAGCAACCGAACCGGTATCTAATACCCTAGTGCTACTAGGAGTACTAGTAAAGTACACATTAACATAATGTATATCCAATATACTTCTATCGATGTTGCCAGCCTTCTCATCTACCAAGTATCTAGGGTAATTCCGCTCTAGTGACTATTCCCCTTATCACAGAAGCACTTAGTCTCGGGTTTGGGTTCAACCTTGGGTTTCTTCACTGGAGCAGCAGCTGATTTGCCGTTTCATGAAGTATCCCTTGTTGCCCTTGCCCTTCTTGAAACTAGTGGTTTCACCAACCATCAACAATTGATGCTCCTTCTTGATTCCTACTTTCGCGGTGTCAAACATCATGAATACCTCAAGGATCATCATATCTATCCTTGATATGTTATAGTTCATCACGAAGCTCTAGCAGCTTCGTGGCAATGACTTTGGAGAAACATCACCATCTTATTGGAAGACCAACTCCCACTCGATTCAAGTGATTGTTGCACTCAGACAATCTGAGCACAAGCTCAACGATTGAGCTTTTCTCCTTTAGTTTGCAGGCTAAGAAAATCGTCAGAGGTCTTATACCTCTTGACGTGGGCACGAGCCTGAAATCCTAATTTCAGCCCTCGAAACATCTCATATGTTCCGCGATGTTTCGAAAAACGTCTTTGGTGCCTCTACTCTAAACCATTTAACTGAACTATCACGTAGTTATCAAAACGTGTATGTCTGATGTTCGCAACATCCACAGACGATGTTTGGGGTTCAGCACACTGAGCGGTGCATTAAGGACATAAGCTTTCTACTGTCCGCATAATCGCTACTATCAACTTTCAACTATATTTTCTCTAGGATCATATCTAAAAAGTGGAACTAAAGCGTGAACTTACGGCATAATTTGCAAAGATCTTTTGACTATGTTCAGGATAATTAAGTTCATCTTATGAACTCCCACTCAGATAGACATCCCTCTAGTCATCTAAGTGATTACATGATCCGAGTCAACTAGGCCATGTCCGATCATCACGTGAGACGGACTAGTCATCATCGGTGAACATCTTCATGTTGATCGTATCTACCATACGACTCATGCTCGACCTTTCGGTCTCTGTGTTCCGAGGCCATGTCTGTACATGCTAGGCTCGTCAAGTTAACCCTAAGTGTTTCGCATGTGTAAATATGTCTTACACCCGTTGTATGTGAACGTAAGAATCCATCACACCCGATCATCACGTGGTGCTTAGAAGCGACGAACTTTAGCAACGGTGCACAGTTAGGGGAGAACACTTCTTGAAATTGTTGTAAGGGATCATCTTATTTACTACCGTCATTCTAAGTAAACAAGATGCATAAACATGATAAACATCACATGCAATCAAATAGTGACATGATATGGCCAATATCATTTTGCTCCTTTTGATCTCCATCTTCGGGGCTCCATGATCATCATCGTCACCGGCATGACACCATGATCTCCATCATCATGATCTCCATCATCGTGTCTTCATGAAGTTGTCTCGCCAACTATTACTTCTACTACTATGGCTACCGGTTAGCAATAAAGTAAAGTAATTACATGGCGTTGTTCAATGACACGCAGGTCATACAATAAATAAAGACAACTCCTATGGCTCCTGCCGGTTGTCATACTCACCGACATGCAAGTCGTGATTCCTATTACAAGAACATGATCAATCTCATACATCACATATATTCATCACATTCTTCTTGGCCATATCACATCACAAAGCATACCCTGCAAAAACAAGTTAGACGTCCTCTAATTGTTGTTTGCATGTTTTACGTGGCTGCTATGGGTTTCTAGCAAGAACGTTGCTTACCTACGCAAAACCACAATGCGATATGCCAATTGCTATTTACCCTTCATAAGGACCCTTTTCATCGAATCTGTTCCAACTAAAGTGGGAGAGACTGGCACCCGCTAGCCACCTTATGCACCAAGTGCATGTCAATTGGTGGAACCTGTCTCACGTAAGAGTACGTGTAAGGTCGGTCCGGGCCGCTTCATCCCACAATACCGTCGAAACAAGATTGGACTAGTAACGGTAAGCATATTGAACAAAATCAACGCCCACAACTACTTTGTGTTCTACTCGTGCAAAGAATCTACGCAATAGACCTAGCTCATGATGCCACTGTTGGGGAACGTAGCAGAAATTCAAAATTTTCCTACGTGTCACCAAGATCTATCTATGGAGAAACTAGCAACGAGGGAAGGAGAGTGCATCTACATACCCTTGTAGATCGCTAAGCGGAAGCGTTCAAGAGAACGGGGTTGAAGGAGTCGTACTCGTCGTGATCCAAATCACCGGAGATCCGAGTGCCGAACGGACGGCACCTCCGCGTTCAACACACGTACAGACCGGTGACGTCTCCCACGCCTTGATCCAGCAAGGAGAGAGGGAGAGGTTGAGGAAGACTCCATCCAGCAGCAGCACAACGGCGTGGTGGTGGTGGAGGAGCGTGGCAATCCAGCAGGGCTTCGCCAAGCACCACGGGAGAGGAGGAGGAGGAGAGGTAGGGCTGCACCAAGAGGAGAAGTTATCATGTGTTGGGCTGCTCCAAAAACCTCCAATATATATAGGGGAAGGGGAGGGCTGCGCCCCCTCTAGGGTTTCCACCCCCTAGGGGCGGCGGCTAGGAGGGGAGAGAGGGGAGGCGCCCACTAGGTGGGCCTTAAGGCCCATCTGGACTAGGGTTTGCCCCCTCCCACTCTCCCTTGCGCCTTGGGCCCCTTGTGGGGGGCTCACCAGCCCACCTAGGGGCTGGTCCCCTCCCACACTTGGCCCACGCAGCCTTCTGGGGTAGGTGGCCCCACTTGGTGGACCCCGGGACCCTCCCGGTGGTCCCGGTACATTACCGATATCGCCCGAAACTTTTCCGGTGACCAAAACAAGACTTCCCATATATAAATCTTTACCTCCGGACCATTTCGGAACTCCTCGTGACATCCGGGATCTCATCCGGGACTCCGAACAACATTCGGTAACCACATACAAGCTTCCTTTATAACCCTAGCGTCACCGAACCTTAAGTGTGTAGACCCTATGGGTTCGGGAGACATGTAGACATGACCGAGATGTTCTCCGGTCAATAACCAACAGCGGGATCTGGATACCCATGTTGTCTCCCACATGTTCCATGATGATCTCATCGGATGAACCACGATGTCAAGGACTCAATCGATCCCGTATACAATTCCCTTTGTCTAGCGGTATTATACTTGCCCGATATTCGATCGTCGGTATACTGATACCTTGTTCAATCTCGTTACCGGCAAGTCTCTTTACTCGTTCCGTAACACATCATCCCATGATCAACCCCTTGGTCACATTGTGCACATTATGATGATGTCCTATCGAGTGGGCCCAGAGATACCTCTCTGTTTACACGGAGTGACAAATCCCAGTCTCGATTCGTGCCAACCCAACAGACACTTTCGGAGATACCTGTAATGCACCTTTATAGCCACCCAGTTACGTTGTGACGTTTGGTACACCCAAAGCATTCCTACGGTATCCGGGAGTTGCACAATCTCATGGTCTAAGGAAAAGATACTTGACATTAGAAAAGCTTTAGCATACGAACTACACGATCTTTGTGCTAGGCTTAGGATTGGGTCTTGTCCATCACATCATTCTCCTAATGATGTGATCCCGTTATCAACGACATCCAATGTCCATAGCCAGGAAACCATGACTATCTGTTGATCACAACGAGCTAGTCAACTAGAGGCTCACTAGGGACATATTATGGTCGATGTATTCACACGTGTATTACGATTTCCGGATAATATAGTTATAGCATGAATAAAAGACTATTATCATGAACAAAGAAATATAATAATAACACTTTTATTATTGCCTCTAGGGCATATTTCCAACACACTCAACTCTCTCTCATAGGATTGGATTTGGTGGAAAGATGATTTGAGTGGAAAGCAACTTGGGGAAGGCTAGAGATCAAGATTTATGTGGTTGGAATGGAATATCTTGACCTCGACACATGAGTAGGTGTTTCTCTTGGAAAATGAATGCTGGAAGTGTAGGCATGTTCTGATGGCTTTGTCCACGAATGAAGAGAGGGTGGAGGGGTATATATAGCCTCAACACAAAATCTAACCGTTACACACTATTTACCAAACTCGGTGAGCCCGATTCAGAAAACTCGGTCAGACCGATTTAGTTCATAATGTGACCGTTAGGCATTTCGATGGGACCGACATGTCAACTCGGTGGGACCGATTTCTTTAGGGTTAGGGCATAACATAATCCCGGTGAGACCGATTACACAAACTCGGTGGGACTGACTTTGGTAATAAGCTAACCAGAGAGTTGGTCAGGCAAACTTAGTGGGACCGATTCCCTCATCTCGGTGAGACAGAAACGTTACGAAGGGGAAACAGAGAGTTTTCATTGCGAACTCGATGGGACCGATCGCTCATCTCGGTTAGACCGAAATGTTACGAAGGGAAACAGAGAGTTTGCAATCCCATCTCAGTGAGACCGAGATCCCTACCGGTGAGACCGAAGTGACTAGAGTTTCTAGCAGTGGCTATGTCAAATGAACTCGGTGCCGCCGGATAGATCAAATCGGTGGGGCCGAGTTTGACTTTTGGTTTGGGACATATGTGGATATGAGAAAGTGGTTGAGGGTTTTTGGAGCATATCACTAAGCATCTTGAGCAAGCAAGCCATTAAGCAACACCTCATCCACTTTTAATAGTATTGGCTTTCCTATTGACTCAATGTGATCTTGGATCACTAAAAGTAAAATGTAGAGTCTTGAGCTTTAGAGCTTGAGCAAATCCTTTGTCCTTAGCATTTTGAGGGGTCCACATTCCTAATCCATGCCATGCCAATCACTGAACTTTCCTGAAATAATCATCTTGAAATAGCATTAGTTCAATGAGTTGTATGTTGTTAATAATTACCAAAACCACCCAGGGATAGTTGCACTTTCAGTCTCCCCCTTTTTGGTAATTGACGACAACATATAGATCAAAGCTTTGACAAGTGATAATAAGATTGCAATACATCGTCGCTTTGAGAAGTATGTGATAAGCAAGAGCTCCCCTTAAATTTGTGCATTATTTAAAATTTGCTTTTGAATGCAAATGCACAAGCGATTAGTATCATGGGTTACTCTTCCATGTCACATACATCTTGGTGGAGCGCTCAAAATGATAGCAATTAAAAGCATGCACTCATCACCAAGCAAAGGAATGATCATATATGGATATAAGAGATAATATCATCCAAGCAAACATTAAAGTAGCATATGAACAAACACATGATCATACAAGTATCTCATACAAGGACATAAGGTATAACACAAGCACACAATAAAGTTCAACCAAACAAATAGCAAGAGACACAAAGCAACACTCTCTCTCGAAGCCTATGATCTATACACATTTCTCCCCCTTTGGCAACAAGTTACCAAAAGTTCAAATATGCATAGTGTTATGCGTCTCTCAGGCTTGGTCTTTAGGAGGTGGTGTAGAGAGAACTCCAAGGATGAAGGCATCAGTCGATGTAGCTAGAGCTGGTGGAGTGGATGCTGGAGGTGGCACTGAAGCTGTAGCTGCTAGTGCTGATGTGGTAGCTCTAGTATCTAGTACTGGCACTGCAGCTGACCTCTAACCTCTTGGCACTCGCTGAAAAGCATTTGTAGTTGCCTTCCCCTTCTTCTCCTTTGCTTCCACCTGGAGCTTCTCAACTGCTATTTGCATCTCAGTCACTTTCAGATCAAGATCATAGAATTTTTGTTCAGTGATCCTCTCCAAGCTCTCCTGATTCTGAGTCAGGGTGGCCAAGCCCTTCTCAAACCTCAAAGTTGATTGGATCCTATTTGATCTTGTTTGCTCTTCAAGAACACTTGAGATGCCTCTTCAACAGTTGGCATCGTTGCAGCTTTTTCTGCCTTTGCCTTAGCTCTCTTTTCTTGTGCTTGCACTGATGAAGGTTCATTCTCATCCATCACAACTTTGTTGTCTTAAAATTCTGGGTAGAGAGGTAAATGCTCCTTGTCCAACAAGTAAGTGCATGTGCCCATCTTTGAGTTGATGTGCACCTGAATGTGTGGAGCATACCCACAAGATCTTTTCTGGTCAGCAGTTGTCCTCTTGATTGTCTCTACAATCAGACTCATGACCTTGAATTTCTGAGGGACATAAAAAATGTGCAGCAAGTTGATTGAATGTCCTCTTATCATCCTATGATCTCCAGATTTGGGCAACAGAGTATGCCTTAAGATGGTGTTGATAGTAGGCAGACCAGACAACAAATATTTCACTGAGCCCAACTTATGAGTTTCCAGGGCTTCATGAGGAATTTCCTTATACATACTTGCCATGGAGTTGTGGTCTTTCTTCTTCTTGGCATACACATCCAAATCATCCTCATGGTCTTCTGGAGCATTGATCAACTTTGCCCATTCTTCAACAGTTGACTGGTACCTTGTACCTTTAGACATCCACACTATCCTTCCATCTGGATAGAAATGAGCAATGGAGTAGAATTGCATGATTAGCTCATCATTCCATTTGGTGAGCTTCTGTCCAACGAACTTGTCAACTCCACAAGCTTTGAAGCTGTCATGTACACCTAGAAAGTGATCTTCATTCTCTTTAATATATTCCCAATCAACCCAACTCATATCACAGACAATTGGCTTCCTGTCAAGCAGAATGGTCTCATAGAAATCTTGATGTTCTTTGGTGTGGAGCCTATAGTCCACAGTAGTTCTTCTTCTCACAGCATATGGGTCAGACTGTCTCCAAAGTCATCCTTTCTGATGTCCATGCCCTCTGCCACTAGATGAGTGTCATTGTGGTCTGGAATCTTTGGTTTAAGCTTTCTGAGCACTTGGGCTTCAGCATCTTCTTATTCATCCATCTCAGGCACTGGGCCTTGTTCTTCTCCTCAACAGGAGTCTTCTCTTGGTTGCAGACTTGGTGGTTTGAGTAGCAGCTTTGGGAGCAGATTTGGGCTTAGATGTAGCAACCCCTGACTTGATTGCATATCCCATAAGATTTTGTGACTTGGGTGCTGGTGCAGCATCCTCTTCCTCTTCCTCTTCCTCTTCTTCTGAATCTCTTACCATAGTTGACTTTCCAAGGACTTTTGCAAATGTGGTTCTTGCCCTCTTCTTCTTCTTGCCATCTCCAACTGCCTTACCATCATCTGATTCTATTGTGAATTTCATGGTTTCTCCTGTTGGAACTTTCCTTGGCTTGGATGTTGGGACCCTCTTTGCTGGTGCCTTCTTATGCAACCCTGGCTTAGTTGCAGCAGCAGTGCCATACTCTTTCTTCAGCACTTTCTTCTTTGAGGTGGCCTCATCCTCAACAGCCACATAGTCCTCACCCTCAGAGTCTAAGGTTCTCTTCTTTCTTGTCCTGGTGGCTGCCTTGGGCAAGTTACTTGGTGTGCTCATGTTGCCCTCATCATAGCTGCTTGAGGGTCTAGTGCCCTCACTAATTTGCACTTGCTCTTCAGATTTATTCTAGCTATCACTCTGGTCAGACATCTTGGCAAGCAAACTAATAGCAAACCATGTTAATAGATATAGATGAGGTAGACTAGATGAGCATCACAAAGTGCAGAGATTTTTGCAAAACAAATGAGTCAAAACTTAGTTTTAGTTCTATACTGAAATGATTTCGGAGCTACCGAATTGATAAACTCGGTGATACCGAACCAACATTTGGAACCTAAACTAGTGAACTCGGTCAGACCGAGTCATAGTTCGGTGGCACCGAGATTGCTAGGGTTTGACAGAGAATTGAACTCGGTCACACCAATTTGCAGTTTCGGTCAGATCAAAAAACGCATGTGCAATGGCCTAAGCCAAATTGGTGAGACCGATTTCCACAATTCGGTCAGTCCGAGATGAGTTCAGTGGAGACCTAACCCTAAGTTTTCGAATCAAACTTAACCTAAAGGAAGTTTTCTCTGGATAGATTGATTTCATACGTGGCAATGATCATGGCATTGACCTTGTGCTTAGAATCGGAGGTAAAAAAGAGAGCACAAGGGGTTGAACTCATACCCTAGTTCGGTAGGAGTTTGCTACGGCGGCAACAGCGGAGCAGATTCCTGTTGACAGTGACAGAAACCAGCGGCGGGAGGTCACTGGCGGCAAGGAGACAATCCAGAGATCCGAGGAGGCAGAGCAGGATATGCGCGGGCTGAGGGCTTTTGAAGAAATTTCCAAAATCTCACCCGTGGATATATATATCCTGACCCTGTTGGTGTGACTGAGTGGAACAACTCTGTGGCACCGAGATGCAGAATCACAAGCGGTTATTGCAACTCGGTGTGACCGAAATGTTCAAATCAGTTGCACCGAGATGAAAAACTAGATCAACTTAGTGAACTCAGTGTGACCTAAATGGATGACTCGGTCATATCAAAATGCACAAAGAGGTTTTGGAAGTTTAAGTCTATGATGAATCGGGGACTCCGAGTGCTCCTCACACAGAGTGGTTCGAATCTGACTTGATCAAACTTTGTGATGTAGCATGAATAGAGTTTGAGACGATAAAAGCATAGATAGCTAGAGGAGGTTCTTAGGCATTCTTGTCCATCCACTTGGCAAAAGAGAAAGAGCCAAACAATCAAAGCAACAAGTGGATGTCCTCGAATGAGTAAAATATTCAACCAACATGCTCGCACAATAAAATGGCAAATGAAATATGTGGCAAAGCATGCACAAACACTCTAGCATCTCTTAAGCAATTTGCGATGACTAGGTCATCTATATATGAGTATATTGACTTAGGAGTCAATTGAGAAAATTTGATCATAGGTCATACTCATCGTTTAAGCACAAGTGGGGTTACCACTTTTACATAAAGCATTATTGTGTTCACATTGTTAGAGTTGCTTTAGCTCAATTCTTAGAGTAAAGCTCCCCCTAGATGTGATATCCGCCCTAAGAGGGATGAACTAACCTTGGGTTTTGTCGATGATGAATTCATGTATGTGTTGAAGATGTGGACGCTCAATGTTGATGTAGATCATTCGGAGCAATCCATTGGAGTGAGTTGCACTTTCAATACCTACATGGGTTAGTCCCATAAGGAACAAACAAGGATATCCATAGACATAGAATGATGTACACACAAGATGATGTCCATGAAAGCATTAGGTTACCTTGTCCCTTGTCTTACCAACAAGAGGTTTTGTGACTCCTTGAACTAGTGCAAGATATGGAAGTTGTTGCACTTGTTCTTGCCAAAATGATATGAGCACCTTCAAGAACTCTCTAGTTCTTCTTCTTTGGAATCCACATCATCTTGATGGGAATCCTTGGGGTTGTAGTCGTACTTGATGAAGTAGAACTTGATGTAGTCTTGGGAACCCACTTGACCAAGGCCTAGGGATCTTCTTCAAATGCATCAGTCTCCTCTTGAAGCTTATCCTTGCCTTTTTGCTTGTGGTCTTGTGGTGGAAGATCATCTTGAGCTTGTGTACCTTGGAAAGAAGTAGGATCATACTTCTCTTGTTGAGGAACAAACTTTGTATTGGGGTATTGATCTCCTTCCCACTCAACTCCATTGGCATTGAACTTTCATTCAAAACCAACACCTTGGTTCTTCCGGTGCCTTCCCTTGCTTGCGTACAATTTCCTAAAATTGCTTACTTCCGGCAAGGCTCTTGTAAACAACTTTCTCTGTAATTCCCTTCAATAAGCTATTTTCTTGCTCAAGTGTAACTTGGCTAAGAGAATCATTAGTGGAATCAAGAGAACAACTAGAAGAAACAATATTGAATTTAGCATGATTATTGTTACTACTAGAGGAAGAATCTTTCTTACTTTTTTTGCTAGATTTAACTTGTGGCATGTAAGAAGACAAGAGTAAACGCTTGGTAATGTAAGAAGAACTTTTCTTGCGAAGATCATCATTGATTGCCTTTAAAAACTCATGATATTTCTCTAGGTTGAGCTTTTCAAAGCGTAGCTTCTCATGAGTCTTTAAAGGTTCTCAATGATCTTCCAAGGTAGTTTCATGAGCTAACTTAAGAGTATTTAGTTCTTTAGTTAGACGATCAATCTCCTTCTTATCATCGTCATTCGTTTCATGAGCTAACTTAAGAGTGTTTAGTTCTTTAGTTAGAAGCTCAATCTTCTCCTTATCATTGTCATTCGTTTTATCTTTATTAGCATGATTAATTGACGTTTCATCATAGTATTCATCACTAGAGTTGTCAACAAGTAAATCATCATCACCTAACAAGTCATCTTCATCACTATTGAAATCAACATACTTGCGGTGTGATACCTTTGGGCCTTTAGCCATGAAGCATTTTCCAAGTCCTTCATTTGGTGAATCAAATATGTCGTAGGAGTTGGTTGACACAAGTGCTAGACTGGCAACACCTTCATCTTGAGTATATTCGGAGTCGGAGTGATAGCTTCTCTCGGAGTGATTGTCGGAGTTGGAGCCGGATACCCATTCACCAACATGATCTTGATGTCTTCGTTTTGTGTAGCTCCTTGATGACTTGTCCTTCCTTTCCGAATCCTTGCTTCTCCAGGATGTTCTTCGTTCATAACGATCATCTCTACTCCTTCTCTCTCTTGGTGGTGATTCTTCTCTTCTACTTCTTCTTTTTGGAGAGTCTTCTCTTCTTTTGTAGGGTGCCATACACTCATTGGAGTAGTGTCCGGGTCTTCCACAATTGTAGCAATTACGCTCTCGACTAGAAGATCTTTTGTCATTGTAGGACCTTGACTTGGAACTTCTCTCTTTGCTTCTACTCTTGTAAAACTTGTTGAAGTTCTTCACCATTAGGCTCAATTCTTCATTGAAGATTTGTTTCTCACTTGATGATGTAGGAGCATCACATGAGGCTTTGTAAGCACCACTTGACTTGTTGTCAAGCTCTTCTTTATCCTTGAGTTTCATCTCATGAGCAACAATTCTTCCAATGACTTGAGATCAATGTGCACACGGTATAATATTTTCCATCCAAGGCTCTTAGGATCTTCTTGATGATGAATCTATCGGTCATCTATTCACTTCCTAAGTCGGCAATCTCATTTGTGATGAGAGCAAGCCTATAGTACATTTCCGCGATACCTTCACCAACCTTCATTTTGAACTTGTCAAGCTGACTTTGACGCACATCCAATTTGGATTCCTTGACGGAGTCAGTACCTTCGTGCATATCGATCAAAGTATCCCAAATTTCCTTTGCATTCTCAAGACGGCTGATTTTGTTGAATTCTTTGGGGCACAATCCATTGAAGAGAATATCACAAGCTTGAGCATTGTATTGCAGCATCTTCAACTCTTCCGCGGTTACTTCACAGTTCGGTTCTCTCCCATCGAAGAATTCACCTTGCAAGCCAATAAACACAATAGCCCAAACGGCGGGGTTATGTCCAAGAACATGCATTTCCATCTTATGCTTCCAACAAGCAAAATTAGTATCATCAAAGTAAGGACCTCTATGGTGGTAATTTCCCTCGCTAGACGCCATACTCTCCTAGGTTGTGGAACCAAGGCTATGATCACCAAAAGCTATGGAAATCAAGGCAAATGGAGATCGTAACTCTGATACCACTTGTAGGATCGAATGTATGTCTAGAGGGGGGTGATTAGACTACTTGACCAAATAAAAATCTAGCATTTTCCCAATTTTAAGTCTTGGCAGATTTTAGCAACTTTACACAAGTCAAGCAATCAACCTACACATGTAATTCTACGAGTATAGCAGCAGAATGTAAAACATTGCACGTGAAGGTAAAGGGGAGGAGTTTGGAGGGAGCAAACGCAATGTAAACACGGAGATTTTTGGCGTGGTTCTGATAGGTGGTGCTATCGTACATCCACGTTGATGGAGACTTCAACCCACGAAGGGTAACGGCTGGGCGAGTCCACGGAGGGCTCCACCCATGAAGGGTCCACGAAGAGGCAACCTTGTCTATCCCACCATGGCCATCGCCCACAAAGGACTTGCCTCACTAGGGTAGATCTTCACGAAGTAGGCGATCTCCTTGCCCGTACAAACTCCTTGGTTCAACTCCACAATCTTGACGGAGGCTTCCAAGTGACACCTAACCAATCTAGGAGACACCACTCTCAATAAGGTAATAGATGGTGTGTTGATGATGAATTCCTTGCTCTTGTGCTTCAAATGATAGTATCCCCAACACTCAACTCTCTCATAGGATTGGATTTGGTGGAAAGATGATTTGAGTGGAAAGCAACTTCGGGAGGGCTAGAGATCAAGATTTATGTGGTTGGAATGGAATATCTTGACCTCAACATATGAGTAGGTGGTTCTCTCTCAGGAATTGAATGCTGGAAGTGTATGCATGTTCTGATGGCTTTCTCCACGAATGAAGAGAGGGTGGAGGGGTATATATAGCCTCCACACAAAATCTAACCATTACACACAATTTACCAAACTCGGTGAGACCGAATCAGAAAACCCGGTCAGACCGATTTAGTTCATAATGTGACCGTTAGGCATTTCGGTCAGACCGACATGTCAACTTGGTGGGACCGATTTATTTAGGCTTAGGGCATAACGTAATCTCGGTGAGACCGATTACACAAACTCGGTGGGACCGACTTTTGTAATAAGCTAACCAGAGAGTTGGCAGGCAAACTCGGTGGGACCAATTCGCTCATCTCGGTGAGACCAAAATGTTATGAAGGGGAAACAGAGAGTTTGCATTGCGAACTCGGTGGGATCAATCGCTCAACTCGGTTAGACCAAAAAGTTACGAAGGGAAACAGAGAGTTTGCAATCCCATCTCGGTGAGACCGAAGTGACTAGGGTTTCTGGCAGTGGCTATGTCAAATGAACTCGGTGGCGCCGGATAGATCAAATCGGTGGGGCCGAGTTTGAATTTTGGTTTGGGACATATATGGATATGAGAAAGTGGTTGAGGGTTTTTGGAGCATATCACTAAGCATCTTGAGCAAGAAATCCATTAAGCAACACCTCATTCCCTTTTAATAGTATTGGCTTTCCTATTGACTTAATGTGATCTTGAATCACTAAAAGTAAAATGTAGAGTATTGAGCTTTAGAGCTAGAGCCAATCCTTTGTCCTTAGCATTTTGAGGGGTCCACATTCCTAACCCATGCCATGCCAATCATAGAATTTTCCTGAAATATTCATCTTGAAATAGCATTAGTTCAATGAGCTATATGTTGTTAATAATTACCAAAACCACCCAGGGATAGTTGCACTTTCAGGTTTCGATTGATTATGATGAGAACAAAGTTGCTACTTATGATGATAATTGTGATGATACTTATGCTATAAAAAGTAGTGATGATTATATTTATAAAACTTGTCATGATTATGATTACCCTTTTTCTGAACATTACTCTTTTAATGTGGAAACAATTTATAGTATTCAAGTTTCTTATGATACTCCCACTATTCTGAATGAGAAGAATTTTGCTTATGTGGGGAGTAATAAAATTTATATGCTTGGGTATCATGAAAAGTATGCTTTATGTGATGTTTATATTGTTGAATTAATTCATGATTCTACTGAATTATGAGGGAGGAATATATGCTTGTAGGAGTTGCAATAATATCAAGTTTCCTCTCTATGTGCTTAAAATCTTGAAGTTATGCTTGTTTTGCCTTCCTATGCTAGTTGATTCTTGTTCCCATAAGTTGTTTGATCACAAAATCCCTATGAATAGGAAGTGGGTTAGGCTTAAATGTGCTAGTCATATTCTTTATGATGCTCTCTTTATGTTTCAATTCTTATCTTTTATGTGAGCATCATTGAAATCATCATGCCTAGCTAAAAGGCATTAAAGAAAAGCGCTTGTTGGGAGCCAACCCAATATTTACCCCTACTGTTTTTGTGTGTTCCCATCATTAATATACTGTATTAATCATGTTTTATAGCTTTTGTTTCAATAAAGTGCCAAGTAGAACCTTTGGGAAGACTTGGGTGAAAGTTAATGTGATCTTGCTGTAAAAAACAGAAACTTTACGCTCACGAGAATAGCTGTCATTTTTTATAGAAGAGTGATTTAAGTTGATTATTTTTGAAGAAGATTAGAATAAAAATTCATCAAGTCCACCAATTTATTTCAGAATTTTTGGAGTTACATAAGTATTCGAGAGTTACAGATTACTACAGACTGTTCTGTTTGACAGATTCTGTTTTCTATGTGTTGTTTGCTTATAATGATGAATCTATGAGTAGTATCGGAGGGTATGAACCATAGAGAAGTTATAATACAGTAGATATCACACCAATATGAATTTATAATGAGTTCAAAACAGTACCAAAAGTGGTGACTTATTTTCTTATACTAACAGAGCTTACGAGTTTTCTGTTGAGTTTTGTGTTGTGGAGTTTTCAAGTTTTGGGTAAAGATTCGATGGACTATGGAATAAGGAGTGGAAAGATCCTAAGATTGGGGATTCCCAAGGCACCCCAACATAATATTCAAGGACAACCAAGAGCCTATGCTGGGGGGATGCCCCGGATGGCATCCCCTCTTTCGTCTTCGTTCATCGGTAACTTTACTTGGAGCTATATTTTTATTGACCACATGATATGTGTTTTTCTTGGAGCGTCAATTTATTTTATTTTGTTTTGCTTTCTGTTTGAATAAAGTACTTAAGATCTGAAATTATTAAATGTTAGAGAGTCTTCACATAGTTACATAATTATAAGACTACTCATTGAGCTTCACTTATATCTTTTGGAGTAGTTTGTCGTTTGCTCTAGTGCTTCACTTATATCTTTTAGAGCACGACGGTGGTTTTATTTTGAAGAAATATATGAACTCTCATGCTTCACTTATATTATTTTGAGAGTCTTTTATAACAGCATGGTAATTTTCTTGGGTTAAAAAACTAGTCCTAATATGATAGGCATCCAAGGGGGATATAATAAAAAAATCATATAAAGTGCATTGAATACTAAGAGAAGTTTGATTCTTTATGATTGTTTTGAGATATGAAGATGGTGATATTAGAGTCATGCTAGTGGAGTAGTTTTGAATTTGAGAGATACTTGTGTTAAAGTTTGTGATTCCCGTAGCATGCACGTATGGTGAACCGTTATGTGATGAAGTTGGAGCATGAGGTATTTTTTGATTGTCATCCTTTGTGTGGAGGTCGGGATCGCGCGATGGTTAACTCCTACCAACCCTTCCCCTAGGACCATGCATGTAGTACTTTGTTTTGATGACTTGTAGATTTTTGCAATAAGTATGTGAGTTCTTTATGACTAATGTTGAGTCCATGGATTATACGCACTCTCACCCTTCCACCATCGCTAGCCTCTCTTGTGCCGCACAACTTTCACCGGTACCATACACCCACCATTACCTTCCTCAAAACAGCCACCATACCTACCTATTATGGCATTTCCATAGCCATTCCGAGATATATGGCCATGCAACTTTCCACCGTTCCATTTATTATGACACGCTTCATCATTGTCATATTGCTTTGCATGATCATGTAGTTGACATTGTATTTGTGGCCAAGCCACCGTCCATAATTCTTTCATACATGTCACTCTTTATTCATTGCACATCCCGGTACACCACCGAAGGCATTCATATAGAGTCATACTTTGTTCTAAGTATCGAGTTGTAATTCATGAGTTGTAAGTAAATAAAAGTGTGATGATATTCATTATTAGAGCATTGTCCCAGTGAGGAAAGGATGATGGAGACTATGATTCCCCCACGAGTCGGGATGAGACTCCGGACAAAAAGAAAAATAAAGAAAAAAAGAGGCCAAAAAATAGTAATGAGAAAGGCCCAAATAAAAAAAATATGAGAGAAAAAGAGAGAAGGGGCAATGCTACTATCCTTTTACCACACTTGTGCTTCAAAGTAGCACCATGATCTTCATGATAGAGAGTCTCCTATGTTGTCACTTTCATATACTAGTGGGAATTTTCATTATAGAACTTGGCTTGAATATTCCAATGATGGGCTTCCTCAAAATGCCCTAGGTCTTCATGATCAAGCAAGTTGGATGCACACCCACTTAGTTTCTTTTTGAGCTTTCATACACTTATAGCTCTAGTGCATCTGTTGCATGGCAATCCCTACTCACCCACATTGATATCTATTGATGGGCATCTCCATAGCCCATTAATACTCCTAGTTGATGTGAGACTATCTTCTCCTTTTTGTCTTCTCCACAACCACCATTCTATTCCACTATAGTGCTATGTCCATGGCTCACACTCATGTATTGCGTCAAAGTTGAAGAAGTTTGAGAATACTAAAGTATGAAACAGTTGCTTGGCTGAAACCGGGGTTGTGCATGATTTAAATATTTTGTGTGCTGAAGATAGAGCATAGCTAGACTATATGATTTTGTAGGGATAGCTTGCTTTGGCCATGTTATTTTGAGAAGACATGATTGCTTTGTTAGTATGCATGAAGTATTATCGTTCTTATGTCAATATTAAACTTTTGTTTTGAATCTTATGGATCTGAATATTCATGCCACAATAAAGAAGATTACATTGATAAATATGTTAGGTAGCATTCCACATCAAAAATTCAGTATTTATCATTTATCTACTCGAGGACGAGCAGGAATTAAGGTTGGGGATGCTGGTACGTCTCCAACGTATCTATAATTTTTGATGTATTCATGCCATGTTTATAATATTTTTACATGCTTTTGGTATGATTTGGTTAGAACTAACCCGGACTGACATTGTTTTCAGCAGAACTACCATGGTGTTGTTTTTGTGCAAAAATATAAGTTCTCGGAATGCGGTGAAAATCAACGGAGATTTTTTCTGGAAAATATAGAAATAATGGAACAAAAAGTTATCGGAGAGGAGTCCCATGGGGCTCACGAGGGTAGAGGGCTCACCCCCTGGGCGCGCCCCTATGCCTCGTGGACACCCCGTGGGTCCTCCTGACTTGTTCTCGACGCCAAACCCTCCTATAAATAACCTAGATCAGGAGTTCCGCCGCCGCAAGCCTCTGTAGCCACCAAAAACCTCTATGGAGCCTATTCTGGCAACCTGCCGGAGGGGGAATCCATCACCGGTGGCCATCTTCATCATCCCGGCGTTCTCCATGACAAGGAGGGAGTATTTCACCCTCGGGGCTGACGGTATGTACCAGTAGCTATGCGTTTGATCTCTCTCTCTCTCTCTCTCTCTCTCTCGTGTTCTTGATACAGCACGATCTTGATGTATCACGAGCTTTGCTATTATAGTTGGATCTTATGATGTTTCTCCCCCTCTACTCTCTTGTAATGGATTGAGTTTTCCCTTTGAAGTTATCTTATCGGATTGAGTCTTTAATGATTTGGGAACACTTGAGGTATGTCTTGCATGTGCTTATCTGTGGTGACAATGGGATATCACGTGATCTACTTGATGTATGTTTTGATGATCAACTTGCGGGTTCGGTGACCTTGTGAACTTATGCATAGGGGTTGGCACACATTTTCGTCTTGACTCTCCGGTAGAAACTTTGGGGTACTCTTTGAAGTTCTTTGTGTTGGTTCGAATAGATGAATCTGAGATTGTGTGATGCATATCGTATAATCATACCCACGGATACTTGAGGTGACATTGGAGTATCTAGGTGACATTAGGGTTTTGGTTGATGTGTGTCTTAAGGTGTTATTTGACTACGAACCCTAGGGCAGTTTGTGACACTTATAGGAATAGCCCCATGGATTGATCAGAAAGAATAAATTTGAGGTGGTTTCGTACCGTACAATAATCTCTTCGTTTGTTCTCCACTATTAGTGACTTTGGATTGAATCTTTGTTGCATGTTGACGGATTGTTATATGATCTAATTATGTTATTATTGTTGAGAAAACTTGCACTAGTGAAAGTATGAACCCTAGGCCTTGTTTCAAAGCATTGCAATGCCGTTTTCGCTCACTTTTATCATTAGTTACCTTGCTGTTTTTATATTTTCAGATTACAAAAACCTATATCTACCATCGATAGTGCACTTGTATCACCATATCTTCGCCGAACTAGTGCACCTATACAATTTACCATTGTATTGGGTGTGTTGGGGACACAAGAGACTCTTTGTTATTTGGGTGCAGGGTTGTTTGAGCGAGACCATCTTCACCCTACGCCTCCCGCGAATTGATAAACCTTAGGTCATCCACTTGAGGGAAATTTGCTACTGTCCTACAAACCTCTGCACTTGGAGGCCCAACAATGTCTACAAGAAGAAGGTTGTGTAGTAGACATCAGGGCACCCTAGAACACACAAGTTTCTCTTAACCGTTTGCGGTGCCCCCTTGCACAGTTACACACCTCGATCCTACCATCGTAGAGCTTAGGCGAAGCCCTGCACCAGTAACATCATCATCACCATCGCCACACCATCATGCTGACAGAACTCACCCTCGTCCTCAACTGGATCAAGAGCACGAGGGATGTCATTGAGCTGAACGTGTGCTGAACGCGGAGGTGACATACGTTCGGTACTCGATCGGTTGGATCACAAAGAAGTTCGACTACATTAACCGTGTTATTGAAACACTTTCGCTTTCGATCTACGAGGGTACATGGACACACTCTCCCCTGTCGTTGCTATGCATATCCTAGATAGATCTTGCGTGATCGTAGGAATTTTTAAAATTTATGCGTTCTCCAACAGTGGCATCAGAGCCAGGTCTATGCGTAGATGCTATATGCACGAGTAGAACACAAAGAGTTGTGGGAGATAATAGTCATACTGCTTACCACCAATGTCTTACTTTGATTCTGCGGTATTGTTGGATGAAGCAGCCCAGACCAACATTACATGACCGCGTTCATGAGACTGGTTCTACCGACGTGCTTTTGCACATAGGTGGCTGGCGGGTGTTTATTTCTCCAACTTTAGTTGAATCGAGTTTGACTATGGTCGGTCCTTGTTGAAGGTTAAAACAACACACTTGACTAAAAATCGTTGTGGTTTTGATTCCTAGGTAAGAACGGTTCTTGCTAGAAGCCCGTAGCAGCCACGTAAAATTTGCAACAACAAAGTAGAGGACGTCTAACTTGTTTTTGCAGGGCTTGCTGTGATGTGATGTGGTCAAGACATGATGTGATATAAATTGTTGTATGAGATGATCATGTTTTGTAACAGAGTTATCGGCAACTGGCAGGAGCCATATGGTTGTCACTTTATTGTATGCAATGCAATCGCCATGTAATTGTTTTACTTTATCACTAAGCGGTAGCGATAGTCGTCTAAGCAATAGTTGGCGAGACGACAACGATGCTACGATGGAGATCAAGGTATCATTTCGATGATGATGGAGATCATGACGATGCTTCAATGATGGAGATCATGAAAACGAGATGATGATGGCCATATCATGTCACATATTTTGATTGCATGTGATGTTTATCTTTTATGCATCTTATTTTGCTTAGTACGGCTGTAGCATTATAAGATGATCCCTTACTAAATTTCAAGGTATAAGTGTTCTACCTGAGTATGCACCGTTGCTACAGTTCGTCGTGCCGAGACACCACGTGATGATCGGGTGTGATAAGCTCTACATTCACATACAACGGGTGCAAGCCAGTTTTGCACACGCAGAATACTCGGGTTAAACTTGATGAGCCTAGCATATGCAGATATGGCCTCGGAACACTAAGACCGAAAGGTCGAACGTGAATCATAAGTAGATATAATCAACATAGTGATGTTCACCATTGAAAGCTACTCCATCTCACGTGATGATCGGACATGGTTTAGTTGATTTGGATCACGTGATCATTTAGATGACTAGAGGGATGTCTATCTAAGTGGGAGTTCTTAAGTAATATGATTAATTGAACTTTAATTTATCATGAACTTAGTCCTTATAGTTATTTTGCATGTCTATGTTATTGTAGATCAATGGCCCGTGCTACCGTTCCTTTGAATTTTAATGCGTTCCTAGAGAAAGCCAAGTTGAAAGATGATGGCAGCAATTACACGGACTGGGTCCGTAACTTGAGGATTATCCTCATTGCTGCACAGAAGAATTACGTCATGGAAGCATCGTTGGGTGCTAGGTCTGCTGCAGATGCTGCTAATGATGTTAAGAACGTTTGGCAGAGCAAAGCTGATGACTACTTGATAGTTCAGTGTGCCATGCTTTACGGCTTAGAATCGGGACTTCAAAGACGTTTTGAACGTCATGGAGCATATGAGATGTTCCAATAGTTGAAGTTAATATTTCAAGAAAATGCCTGAGTTGAGAGATATGAAGTCTCTAACAAGTACTATAGCTGCAAAATGGAGGAGAATAGTTCTGTCAATGAACACATACTCAAAATGTCTGGGTACCATAACCACTTGACTCAGCTGGGAGTTAATCTTCCTAATGATAGTGTCATTGACAGAGTTCTTCAATCACTGCCACAAAGCTATAAAGGCTTCGTGATGAACTATAATATGCAAGGGATGAACAAGACAATTCCCGAGCTCTTTGCGATGCTAAAAGCTGCGGAGGTAGAAATCAAGAAGGGGGATCAAGTGTTGATGGTCAACAAGACCACTAGTTTCAAGAAAAAGGGCTAAGGGGAGAAGGGGAACTTCAAGAAGAACGGC
The DNA here is from genome assembly GCF_018294505.1 of Triticum aestivum. Classification (NCBI taxonomy): domain Eukaryota; kingdom Viridiplantae; phylum Streptophyta; class Magnoliopsida; order Poales; family Poaceae; genus Triticum; species Triticum aestivum. The sequence goes on along the minus strand of NC_057801.1, from coordinate 280,661,278 downwards.
AAGAAAGTTGCTGCTCAGGAGAAGAAACCCAAGTCTGGACCTAAGCCTGAAACTGAGTGCTTCTGCTGCAAAGGGACTGGTCACTGGAAGCGGAATTGCCCCAAGTATTTGGCGGATAAGAAGTATGGCAAAGTGAAAGGTATATTTGATATACATGTTATTGATGTGTACCTTACTAATGCTCATAGTAGCGCCTGAGTATTTGATACTAGTTCTGTTGCTCATATTTGCAACTCAAAACAGGGGCTACAGATTAAACGAAAATTGGCTAAGGACGAGGTGACAATGCGCATGGGAAATGGTTCCAAGATCGATGTGATAGCCGTCGGCACGCTACCTCTACATCTACCTTTGGGATTAGTTTTAGACCTGAATAATTGCTAATTTGGTGCCAGCATTGAGCATGAACATTATATCTGGATCTTGTTTGATGCAAGACGGTTATTCATTTAAATCAGAGAATAATGGTTGTTCTATTTATATGAGTAATATCTTTTATGGTCATGCACCCTTAATGAGTGGTCTATTTTTGTTGAATCTCGATTTTGATGATACACATGTTCATAATATTGAAGCCAAAAGATGGAAAGTTGATAATGATAGTGCAACTTATTTGTGGCAATACCGTTTGGGTCATATCGGTGTAAAGAGCATGAAGAAACTCCATGCTGATGGACTTTTGGAATCACTTGATTATGAATCACTTGGTGCTTGCGAACCGTGCCTCATGGGAAAGATGACTAAAACTCCGTTCTTCGGAAAAATGGAACGAGCTACTGACTTATTGGAAATAATACATACAGATGTATGTGATCCAATGAGTGTTGAGGCTCGTGGCGGGTATCATTATTTTCTTACCTTCACAGATGATTTGAGCAGATATGGTTATATCTACTTAATGAAGCATAAGTCTGAAACATTTGAAAAGTTCAAAGAATTTCAGAGTGAAGTGGAAAATCATCGTAACAAGAAAATAAAATTTCTATGATCTGATCGTGGAGGTGAATATTTGAGTTACGAGTTTGGTCTTCATTTGAAACAATGTGGAATAGTTTCACAACTTACGCCTCCTAGAACACCACAGCGAAATGGTGTGTCCGAACGTCGTAACCGTACTTTATTGGAGATGGTGCGATCTATGATGTCTCTGTAACATCCCAAATTTCCCATTTGGAATGTTTTACAATTATAGCTAAGCATCTATGCATATTGTTTGAATTGAGTGATTGGGTGTTTTACTTCAACTTGTTGTTATGTTATTTTGTGCTATACTTATTTGTGCTATTGTTTGACTCGATAGAATTCTCGGAGTGCGAAGCCTGCTATTACGAGCCACTAGCTTTCGAAGACCATCAGCCAGGCAAGTCATTTGATCATGTTTTTTTACAATACCTATGATTTTATTGCATTAGAATTATACCTCCCCACCATGCATGCAGTAGGAGAATTTTGTTAAGTTATGTTCTTGAGTAGTTCATGAGGTAGGATGAACCCTTCTCCCTTGTTACCGATGCCCAGGACGATGTAGTTGATTGCTATGCTTTAGTAGACGGGTTTGGTTGATTGATTCATAAGGGAGATGCGAGATTCAAGATGATGACAACCCCATGACTTCAAGCTCAAGATGGACTTCAAAATTCACTACTGGGTGGAGGACGGTTGACGGGCACCCTGGAGAAACCAGCGGATGGCTGGGATGCATGGAGAAGCGCCATGACATCTTGCGGAAAGCTTCACCCATCCACAAAGAGACGGATGGATACCCCATTGATCAGAAGCTTACCTGTGCAGCCGCAAGCCATTATGGGCTCTGGCTTGGTTGACCCTAGGCGTGACTCTGGCCGGACGGTGCTACGAGATGTAGAAGAACGGTAGGATTGGATGGGCACCGGCAGTGGCCCATAGGAACTCTTAGGAATACCCTGTTTTGTTCGTCCCATCTTCAAACACCAGGCAGTGCGAAGACTTAAAGGAGGGAATGATTCTTGCGGGTAAAGTGCGCAAACCTCTACAGAGTGAAGATCTAATCGATTAGCCATGTCCCCGGTTATGGACAATTTTAAGCCTCTGGAACTTGGAGTATTTCGGATATCTCAACACCGAACTTAATAAATTAATTGGGGGGGTTATTTAAAAATTGGGAATGAGACATTGGTTGGCGGAACCATCTCAATAACTACCAACATTTTGTAGTAATTGCAAACAAGTCCTTTTGTTGTAGGGAAAAACTGGCTTTTTCGCAAAACAATGAAACTTAGAGCCCCACAGCCAAACTGCATATAGTATTAGTAATTTTATTGTTGTTCTCTCTTCATGACTTGCCGGCATATTCAAAATGCTGACCTACACGGCTGCAACGTCTTATGTTGCAGAGGAGTTTTCCGATCAGGAGTGAGGCTATGATCCACGCTTGGAGATTGCCCTATGGAGTCGTATGGACTCGTTATTCGTCTATGCTTCCGCAACTTTATTTAGTTTACTTCTCATGAGTTGGCCTTCGGCCGAATTTATTATCTTGTAATAAAGACTCGATATGAGAATCGTGTAATAAATTCAGGTGTGATTGAACTTTGAATATTTGCATCAATGTACTGTGTGTGCTAGCATGATCTTGGGATGGTATGATACGTCTCCATCGTATCTATAATTTTTGATTGTTCCATGCCAATATTATTCATCTTTCATATACTTTTGGCAACTTTTTATACTATTTTTTGCGACTAACATATTGATCCAGTGCCTAGTGCGAGTTCCTGTCTATTGCATGTTTTTTTTGTTTCTCAGAAACCCAATATCAAACGGAGTCCAAACGGGATAAAAACGGACGGTGATCTTTGTGTGGAATATTTATGATTTTTGGGAAGTAAAATCAACGTGAAACGGTGTCCGGGGTGGCCACGAGACAGGGGGCGCGCCCTCCCCCCTGGGCGCGGCCTGGGCTCTCGTGGGCCACCCGTAAGACGGTTGACGCTCTTCTTTTAGCGCAAGAAAGATAATTTTATGAGAAAGATTTGGGCGAAAGATTCACCCCAATCGGAGTTACGGATCTCCAGATATAAAGCAAACGGTGAAGGGGTAGAATCTGAGAACGCAGAAACAGAGAGATAGATCCAATCTCGGAGGGGCTCTCGCCCTTCCCACGCCATGGGAGCCAAGGACCAGAGGGTAAACCCTTCTCCCTTCTAAGGAGAAGGTCAAGGAAGAAGAAGAAGAAGAAGGGGGGCTCTCTCCCCCTTGCTTCTGGTGGCGCCGGAACGCCGCCGGGGGCCATCATCATCACCGCGATCTTCACCAACACCGCCGTCATCTTCACCAACATCTCCATCACCTTCCCCCTTCTATATTCAGCGGTCCACTCTCCCGCAACCCGCTGTACCCTCTACTTGAACATGGTGCTTTATGGTTCATATTATTTTCCAATGATGTGTTGCCATCCTATGATGTCTGAGTAGATTTTCGTTTTGTCCTATGGCGTTAATTGATGATCGTGATTGGTTTGAGTTGCATGTTTTATTATTGGTGTTGTCCTATTGTGCCCTCCGTGTCGCGCAAGCGTGAGGGATTCCCGTTGTAGGGTTTGCAATATGTTTATTATTTGCTTATGGTGGGTTGCGTGAGTGACTGAAACACAAACCCGAGTAAGTAGGCTGTTTGCGTATGGGATAAAAGGGGACTTGATACTTTAATGCTATGGTTGGGTTTTACCTTAATGAATCTTTAGTAGTTGCGGACGCTTGCTAGAGTTCCAATCATAAGTGCATATGATCCAAGTAGAGAAAGTATGTTAGCTTATGCCTCTCCCTCAAATAGAATTGCAACAATGATTACCGGTCTAGTTATCGATTGCCTTGGACAAATAACTTTCTTGTAACAAAAAGCTCTCTACTAATACTTACTTTATTGCATCTTTATCTAAACAGCCCCTACTTTTTATTTACGTGTTCTTTATTATCTTGCAAACCTATGCTATCACTCCTACAAAGTACTTCTAGTTTCATACTTGTTCTAGGTAAAGCGAACGTCAAGCGTGTGTAGAGTTGTATCGGTGGTCGATAGAACTTGAGGGAATATTTATTCTACCTTTAGCTCCTCGTTGGGTTCGACACTCTTACTTATCGAAAACTGTTGTGATCCCCTACACTTGTGGGTTATCAAGACCTTTTTCTGGCGCCGTTGTCGGGGAGTCATAGCGTGGGGTGAATATTCTCGTGTGTGCTTGTTTGCTTTATCACTAAGTAATTTTTATTTCCTGTTCTTAGTTGTTTTCTATCTTTAGTTATGGGTAGGAAACGCCAAATACCAAAAAAATATTTGTACCTACTGCTCCAATGGTTGAAGAACCACTCAAAATCTATCACACTACTGAAGCTTTTTACTTGGATCATCTTCGATCCCTATGTGCTCGTGCTGAAACCCCCACTAGTTTAGTTGAGGGCAAATCTTTAGATGAGCATGCTTGTTATGTGTGACACCATATATCTGAAAAAGGGAAATTATTATGGGATCAAATTCAACATTTGCAATGCTATGCTTGGAATTTATGTGAAATATATGATGTTACTTGTTGTTCTGAAAACCCTAAGAAACACCTTCCCTACCAATGTGAGTTTATTGATAACGGAATCGTATCTTCGTATGCTAAGGGTGTTTATAATTACTATGATGTTCAACAAATTGAAGAATTTGTTGCTTTTAAGGGTGCTTTTGAAATTGCTTCTTTGATTGAAAAGTATGATGCTACTCTTTACAAATCTGAAAGTTTTGCCATACTTGAATATTGTTATGATAATTATGCTTCTAATGCCAATTGTAAACCATATATTGAGAAATTCTCCACTGTTCAAGAAGAGACTAATATTTTGCAGGAAGCTATGGAAGAAGAAATTGATGAAACTGTGAGCTAATTGGATGAAAAAGATGATGTGGGGAACGAAGAACAAAAGGAGGAAGAGCGGATTAGCTACCCGTGCCCACCTTCTAATGAGAGTAACCCTCCAACTCATACATTGTTTAATTCCCCTTCGTGCTTACCGAAGGACGATTGCTATGATGATTACTATGATCCCTTGAATTTGTCTGAAATATCCCTTTTTGATAATGCTTGCTATGCTTGTGGCCAAGATGCCAATATGAATTATGCTTATGGAGATGAATTTGCTATAGTTCCTTATGTTAAACATGAGATTGTTGCTATTGCACCCACGTATGATAGTCCTATTATCTTTTTGAATTCTCCCTACCACACTTTATCGGAGAAGTTTGTGCTTATTAAGGATTACATTGATGGGTTGCCTTTTACTGTTGCACATGATAATTTTGATGAATGTAATATGCATGTGCTTGCTGCTCCTACTTGCAATTATTATGAGAGAGGAACTATTTCTCCACCTCTCTATGTTTCCCATACTATGAAATTGCAAGAAACTTCTTATACTATGCATTGGCCTTTACTCGGTGTGCATGAATTGTTCTTTTATGACATGCTGATGCATAGGAAGAGAGTTAGACTTTGTTGTTGCATGATATATGTTACTTTGTGCTCACTACTAAATTACAAATCATTGTTAATTAAAATTGGCTTTGATATACCTTGGGATCCGAGTGGATCCATTACTTGAGCACTAAATGCCTAGCTTAATGGCTTTAAAAAAAAGCGCTACCAGGGAGACAACCCGGAAGTTTTAGAGAGTCATTTATTTCTGTTGAGTGCTTTTATATAGTTTAAAAACACAAAAATAAAGAGGGGAACCTAAAAACTTTTCAAAAAGGAAAGTGGAAGTGAGAAAGACAAGCATTGTTGAAGTGGGAGCTAGCCTTGAACTTTGTTCATGCTCACGGAAACTTTGTGAATCTTGATTACAGAAACTTTTCATCAAAAATAATTATCCCTTTGTACAATTTCATTGTATTATAAAAATAATGTGCCAAGGTTTGCCTTTAGGATGTTTACAATGCTTGTTGGTTTGTACGGTGCAGGACAGAAATTTTGTCTGTAGTGCGCGATTTTACATTTTTACGTAGAACGTAATTTGGTTCTGATTCCTTTTGAACTGTCTTTCTATACAACTTTTTATTTTTCTATTTTTTGTAAAATTGTTGGGGTACCAGAAGTATGGTGGATGTTCAGATTGCTACAGACTGTTCTGTTTTTGACAGATTCTGTTTTTGATGCATACTTTGCTTGTTTTGATGAATCTATCAATTTATATTAGTGGATTAAGCCATGGAAAAGTTATACTACAGTAGACATAATGCAAAAACAAAATATGAATTGGTTTGCAACAGTACTTAGAGTGGTGATTCGCTTTATTATACTAACGGATCTTACCGAGTTTTCTATTGAAGTTTTGTGTGATGTAGTGTCTAATCGAGGATGTCTCGATGTGAGGAAAAGGAAGAGAGGCAAAAGCTCAAGCTTGGGGATGCCCGAGGCACCCCAAGTAAATATTCAAGGAGACTCAAGTGTCTAAGCTTGGGGATGCCCCGGAAGGCATCCCCTCTTTCTTCAACAAGTATCGGTATGTTTTCGAATTCGTTTCGTTCATGCATTATGTGCAAGTCTTTGAGCATCTTTTGCATTTAGTTTTCACTTTTATTTTATGCACCTGCTGGTATGAGATAGTCCTTCGTTGATTTATAGAATGCTCATTGCACTTCACTTAAATCTTTTGAGTGTGGCTTTATAGAATGCTTCGTGTGCTTCACTTATAATATTTGAAGTTTGGATTGCCTGTTTCTCTTCACATAGAAAACCACCATTTGTAGAATGCTCTTTTGCTTCACTTATAATTATTATAGCGTGGGCATATCTTTTTTAGAAAGAATTAAACTCTCTTGCTTCACTTATATCTATTTAGAGAGATGACAGGAATTGGTCATTCACATGGTTAGTCATAAAATCCTATATAAACTTGTGGATCACTGAATATGATATGTTTGATTCCTTGCAATAGTTTTGCAATATAAAGGTGGTGATATTAGAGTTATGCTAGTGGGTGACTGTGGATTAGTAGAAACACTTGTGTTGAGGTTTGTGATTCTCGTAGCATGCACGTATGGTGAACCGCTTTGTGATGAAGTTGGAGCACAATTTTATTTATTGATTGTCTTCCTTATGAGTGGCGGTCGGGGACGAGCGATGGTCTTTTCCTACCAATCTATCCCCCTAGGATCATGGCGTAGTACTTTGTTTTCAATGGCTTGTAGATTTTTGCAATAAGTATATGAGTTCTTTATGACTAATGTTGAGTCCATGGATTATACGCACTCTCACCCTTCCATCATTGTTAGCCTCTTCGGTACCGTGCATTGCCCTTTCTCACCTCGAGAGTTGGTGCAAACTTCACCGGTGCATCCAATCCCCGTGATACGATACGCTCTATCACACATAAACCTCCTTATATCTTCCTCAAAACAGCCACCATACCTACCTATCATGGCATTTCCATAGCCATTCCGAGATATATTGCCATGCAACTTCCATCATCATCATATACATGACTTGAGCATTCATTGTCACATTGCTTTGCATGATCGTAAGATAGCTAGCATGATGTTTTCATGGCTTGTCCATTTTTTGATGTCATTGCTACGCTAGATCATTGCACATCCCGGTACACCGCCGGAGGCATTCATATAGAGTCATATCTTTGTTCTAGATATTGAGTTGTAAGTAAATAAAAGTGTGATGATCATCCTTATTAGAGCATTGCCCCAGTGAGGAAAGGATGAAGGAGACTATGATTCCCCCACAAGTCGGGATGAGACTCCGGACTTTATGAAAAATAAAAGAGGCTAAAGAAGCCCAAATAAAAAAAGAGGCCAAAGAAGCCCACCAAAAGAAAGAAAAAAGAAAAAAAAGAAAGAGAAAATAAAAGAAAAAAATGAGAGAAAAAGAGAGAAGGGGCAATGTTAATATCCTTTTGCCACACTTGTGCTTCAAAGTAGCATCATGTTCTTCATAGAGAGAGCCTCCTATGCTTTCACTTTCATATACTAGTGGGATTTTTCATTAAAGAACTTGGCTTGTATATTCCGATGATGGGCTTCCTCAAATGCCCGAGGTCTTCATGAGCAAGCAAGTTGGATGCGCACCCGCTTAGTTTTCAGTTTGAGCTTTCATACACTTATAGCTCTAGTGCATCCGTTGCATGGCAATCCCTACTCACTCACATTGATATCTATTGATGGGCATCTCCATAGCCCGTTGATACGCCTAATTGATGTGAGACTTTCTCCTTTTTTGTGTTCTCCACATAACCCCCACCATCATATTGTATTCCACCTATAGTGCTATGTCCATGGCTCACGCTCATGTATTGCGTGAAAGTTGAAAAGGTTTGAGATTATTAAAGTATGAAACAATTGCTTGGCTTGTCATCGGGGTTGTGCATGATTAAATACTTTGTGTGATGAAGATAGAGCAACAGCCAGACTATATGATTTTTTAGGGATAACTTTCTTTGGCCATGTTGTTTTGAAAAGACATGATTGCTTTATTGGTACGCTCGAAGTATTATTGTTTTTTATGTCAAATGATAGACTATTGCTTTGAATCACTCGTATCTTAATATTCATGCCATGATTAGACATATGATCAAGATTATGCTAGGTAGCATTCCACATCAAAAATTATCTTTTTTTATCATTTACCTACTCGAGGACGAGCAGGAATTAAGCTTGGGGATGCTGATACGTCTCCGTCATATCTATAATTTTTGATTGTTCCATGCCAATATTATTCAACTTTCATATACTTTTGGCAAGTTTTTATACTATTTTTTGGGACTAACATATTGATCTAGTGCCAGTGCCAGCTCATGTCTGTTGCATGTTTTTTTGTTTCTCAGAAACCCAATATCAAACGGAGTCCAAACGGGATAAAAATGGACGGTGATTTTTTTTGGAATATTTATGATTTTTGGGAAGTAAAATCAACGCGAAACGGTGTCTAGGGTGGCCACGAGACAGGGGGCGCGCCCTCCCCCCTGGGCATGGCCTGGGCTCTCGTGGGCCACCCGTAAGGCATTTGACGCTCTTCTTTTGGTGCAAGAAAGCTAATTTTATGAGAAAGATCTGGGCGAAAGATTCACCCCAATCGGAGATATGGATCTCCAGATATAAAGGAAACGATGAAGGGGTAGAATCTGAGAACGCAGAAACAGAGAGATAGATCCAATCTCAGAGGGGCTCTCGCCCCTCCCACGCCATGGGAGCCAAGGACCAGAGGGGAAACCCTTCTCCCATCTAAGGAGAAGGTCAAGGAAGAAGAATAAGAAGAAGGGGGGCTCTCTCCCCGTTGCTTCTGATGGCGTCGGAACACCGTCGGGGGCCATCATCATCACCGCGATCTTCACCAACACCGCTGTCATCTTCACCAACATCTCCATCACCTTCCCCCTTCTATATTCAGCGGTCCACTCTCCCGCAACCCGTTGTACCCTCTACTTGAACATGGTGCTTTATGCTTCATATTATTTTCCAATGATGTGTTGCCATCCTATGATGTCTGAGTAGATTTTCGTTTTGTCCCATGGGTTAATTGATGATCATAATTGGTTTGAGTTGCATGTTTTATTATTGGTGCTGTCCTATTGTGCCCTCCGTGTCGCGCAAGCGTGAGGGATTCCCGTTGTAGGGTTTGCAATATGTTTATGATTTTCTTATCGTGGGTTGCGTGAGTGATTGAAACACAAACCCGAGTAAGTAGGTTGTTTGCGTATGGGATAAAAGGGGACTTGATACTTTAATGCTATGGTTGGGTTTTACCTTAATGAATCTTTAGTATTTGTGGATGCTTGATAGAGTTCCAGTCATAAGTGCATATGATCCAAGTAGAGAAAGTATGTTAGCTTATGCCTCTCCCTCAAATAGAATTGCAACAATGATTACCGGTCTAGTTATCGATTGCCTTGGACAAATAACTTTCTCGTAACAAAAAGCTCTCCACTAATACTTACTTTATTCCATCTTTACCTAAACAGCCCCTACTTTTTATTTACGTGTTCTTTATTATCTTGCAAACCTATCCTATCACTCCTACAAAGTACTTCTAGTTTCATACTTGTTCTAGGTAAAGCGAACGTCAAGTGTGCGTAGAGTTGTATCGGTGGTCGATAGAACTTGAGGGAATATTTATTCTACCTTTAGCTCCTCGTTGGGTTCGACACTCTTACTTATCGAAAACTGTTGCGATCCCCTACACTTGTGGGTTATCATGGTACAGCTACATAGAGACTTGACCGATTTTGGGTCGGGTCGCTACAGAGATGGTATTCAGAGCACACGCTGACCGTAGGACATAACCCCTAGGATCGGATAGCCATAGGAAGAGACCAGTCTACTTTCTGTCTTTACTTTTCTGTATTTTTCTTACCTGATCATTTCTGACTATTCTCCGATTTCAACAATTCTAGATGGCCGTTCAGTTCATCCCAGTTCTGCTCCCGGAGCCCGACGAGACTATGCTTTTCGGCAGAAGGATGGTCCAGATCACCAAGGAATTGAAGATTGTTCTTCCTTCAATCACCGGGACCCCTACCATGGCATTTCCGAATGACCGTTGCTTCAGGATTAAGGTGCACATACCAGGGAGGACGTTCGGAAATCTCTCGGCGCCCATTGACTTCAAGTTCATGGCACCCGATTGGATCATCGGGAGAGACTTAGCAGTTCATAGTGCACTTGGACACATACAGGAGGAATACAAGGCCGAGCTTATTGGATCAGACCACACCATGGTTTCTCGCAGTACTGCAGAGGGAGAGATCATCTGCACCAGAAATGACGACTTCGTTCACTCATTTTCCCAAGACTTGGAGGTTCTCATCAGGGTTCTAGAGATCCATATGCACAGTAGCATGAAGACGATCCAGAAGTTGCACCAACGTGAACTTGATCTGGAGGCTGCAGCATGTGAAGCCGACTATAAGCATGAGGATGAAGTCAAGGATTTCATGGAGAGAGTCTCCAACCTGAAGCTGGAGGTGGCCGCATTGGAGGAGAAGCTGGATCAGGGAGAAGACCTTTTTCCGAGTGGAGATGATGGACCTCTCGTGAGCAATGACCGGGATTATGAGAGCTCCACCGAAGGAAGCCGCAAGAGGAGGCGCCACAGCAGGGGACACCACACCAGAGGATGCCGTACAGGAGGATGCAAGGATGATTGATGAAGACATTTAGTCGACTACCGTGTTTATTTATTTATTTTTTGTCGATCAGTTAGGCCGTTATTTTCGATTAGTCGTGAGATTTGTAACCCGATATTGAACCATGTTTGAGTTGATTGAATAAATGATTTGTGTGATTATGATTGTGCATTCATATGGGTAGTGCTATTTTCTCATTAGACCCTTGTTCTATTCTAATTTTCTCATCCACTCCAAAACACCAGATACCTCCGAGACGTGACCCCGGTTTCAACTTTCCGCCGGAGCTCACCCAGCTGATCTAGCAGCAGAATGCCCTCATGCAGATGCTCATCCAGAATCAGAACAACAACAACAACAACAATAACAATAACAACAACAACAACAATCCACTGCCGACACCCCCTGTTGACAACTTGACCCGCTTCCTAAGGCTGAATCCGCCAGTGTTCTGTAGCAGCACTGAGCTGATTGTGGGCGATGATTGGTTCCGCAGGATCGGAAGGGAGTTAGCCACTGCTGGATGCACAGATGCAGAGAAGGTGCGCTTTGCCGCACATCAGCTTGATGGACCTGCAGCTTCTTGGTGGGAGAACTACACCGCCACTTATCCGGCTGCCATCGTGACATGGGCTGAGTTCCAGCAGGCCTTCCGCACCGCTCATGTCTCAGCTGGAGCCATGAGTCTGAAGAAACGTGAGTTCCGCAACTTACGCCAGGGGAACCGTACTGTGGGGCAATACGTGGATGAGTTCAGCAAGTTAGCTCGCTATGCCCCGGACGATGTGGCCGCAGATGCCGCCAAGCAGGAAAAGTTTCTCAAGGGACTCAATGATGAGCTGGGAATGCAGCTAATGGTGGCTACCTTCAATAACTACCAGGAGCTGGTAGACAAGGCCACCATACTGGAAGGCAAGCAGCAGCAGATTGATAGCCGCAAGCGGAAATATGGCCAGGGGGAGTACAACTCCGGAGCTCAGCAGAAGCCCCGTTATGCCCCATACTAGGGAAGGCATACCCATCACACTCATGGAGGACATAATCATGGAGGACATAACCATGGAGGGAATGGGAACAACCGCAACCACGACAATAAGTCAGGCAATGGAAACGGCAATGGCAACCAGCATCGTCCTGCCCCGGCTCAGAAGGATCTGAGTCACATCACCTGTTTCAAGTGCCAGAAAACAGGGCACTATGCCACCGACTGCCCGGAGGCCAAGCAGAGGAATGGAAACGGCAATGGAAGCTCAACAAAGAAGCCCAACCCTTTTCCTCGTGCTTAGGTGAACCACATTGACATGGAGGATGTCTATGATCAGCCAGACACTATGGTTGGTAAGTTTTTATTAAATTCACATCCAGTATTGGTACTCTTTGATTCTGGTGCAACGCATTCATTTATATCAAGGGTAGTTGTGGAGAAGTACAGGTTGCCCACTATAACCCTTAGAAGCCCTCTTCAGGTCAGTTCCGCAAGAGGAGAAATGATGGCAGGCTTAGGCTGTCGTGCAACCCTCAACATCGGAAACCATAAATTTCCCGCAGACCTCATAGTATTGGAAACCCAGACCTTGGATGTAATCCTAGGCATGGACTGATTGACGAAGTTTGAAGGAAACATAGACTGTGCCCGCAAGACAATTCTGCTCACCACCCCGGAGCAGAAGAGGATCAAGTATGTATCCAGACGTATCCCGATGAAGAATCAGGTGAATTCCCTCACGGGAGTTGTTCAGGAGGAAGTGTCGGTAGTGCAAGATTTTCCCGATGTGTTTCCGGAGGAATTACCAGGAATACCACCGGATAGAGACATTGAATTTCTGATTGAGTTATTGCCCGGCACAGCCCCAATATCCAAGAGACCCTATCGGATGCCCCCGAACGATCTGGAAGAGATCAAGAAGCAAATTAATGAGCTATTGGAGAAGGGATATATTCGGCCAAGCTCGTCACCTTGGGGAGCCCCAGTTCTTTTGGTAGAGAAGAACGATGGAACCCTGAGAATGGTTGTGGGTTATCGTTCATTGAACAACGTGACCATCAAGAACAAGTACCCTCTGCCAATGATTAATGATTTATTTGATCAGCTAGTTGGAGCCAAGGTATTCTCCAAGATTGATCTTCAATCAGGGTATCATTAGTTGAAGATCCGTGAAAAGGATATACCCAAAACAGCATTCACCACCAGGTATGGTTTATATGAGTATACCGTCATGTCATTCGGATTGACTAATGCCCCTGCATACTTCATGAATTTGATGAACATGGTATTTATGGAATATCTGGACAAGTTTGTCATGGTGTTCATCGATGATATACTAATTTTCTCCAAGAGCGAGGAAGAGCATAAGGAACATTTGCGTCTAGTTCTGGAGAAACTCTGAGAACATCAGTTGTATGCCAAGTTCAGCAAATGTGAATTTTGGCTGAAGGAAGTCGGATTCCTCGGACATGTTATTTCACGAGAAGGAATAGCAGTTGACCCCACCAAGGTTGTATCAGTCACCGATTGGCAGTCACCCACCTTAGTCAAGGAGATCCGAAGTTTTCTTGGACTCGTAGGATATTATCGGAGGTTTATTGAGAATTTCTCGAAGATTGCCAAGCCCATGACTGAGCTGTTGAAGAAGGATGCCAAGTACATTGGGCCCGAGGATTGTGAAGCCAATTTCTAGGAATTGAAGAAACGTTTGGTTAGAGCTCCAGTGCTGATTTTGCCGGACATACACAAGGATTACCAGGTATATTGTGACGCTTCTCGTCAGGGACTCGGAGAAGTACTCATGCAGGAAGGAAAAGTTGTAGCTTATACCTCCAGACAGCTACGACCTCACGAGATGAATTATGCCACACATGATTTGGAGTTAGCAGCCGTAGTGCATGCACTCAAGACCTGGAGGCATTTCCTTATCGGAAACAGTTGTGATGTTTACACGGATCATAAGAGCTTGAAGTATATTTTCACGCAGAAAGAGTTGAACCTCAGGCAGAGGAGATAGCTAGAGTTAATCAAGGACTATGACATGAGATTGTATTACCACCCAAGAAAGGCTAATGTTGTAGCAGATGCCTTGAGCCATAAGAGTTATGTGAATACTCTTATAGCGGGAGGATTACCCCAGGAGTTAGTCGATAACCTCAGAGATCTTTGTTTGGAGATAGTTCCGAGAGGATATGTTGCAGCTCTGCAAGTTCAGTCCACTTTGGCCGAAAGAATTTGTAAAGCCCAGAACTCACACAAGGAAATTGATGAGATAAAGAAAAGGATGAATGAAGGAAAAGCTAAAGGGTTCCGTAAGGATGAATATGGAGCTATATGGTTCGAGGATCGTATTTATGTACCCAATGATCCCAAACTCAGGAAGCTAATTCTTCAGGAGGCTCATGATTCACCGTACTCGATTCACCCCGGTAACACCAAGATGTATCTGGATTTGAAGGAAAGTTTTTGGTGGACAGGTATGAAAAAGGATATTGCCGAGTACGTAGCAGAATGCGATGTTTGCTAGCGAGTAAAGGCGGAACATCAGAAGCCAGCATGGTTACTTCAACCTTTGTCGATTCCCGAGTGGAAATGGGAGAAACTTGGAATGGATTTTATCACAGGATTACCCAGGACCCGTTCAGGTTATGATTCCATCTGGGTAGTGGTTGATCGCTTGACCAAGGTAGCTCATTTCATTCCCGTGAATACTACCTATACCAGCACTAAGTTAGCCAAGATATACATGACCAGGATCCTATGTTTGCATGGAGTTCCGAGGAGTATCGTGTCAGATAGAGGAACACAATTTACCTCAAATTTTGGAATCAGTTGCATGAAACTTTGGGTACATGCTACCTCTTGAGCACTGCGTTGGATTTCCCCAAAGAGGAGAGGATGATGCAGCAAAGTAGCGTAAGTATTTCCCTTAGTTTTTGAGAACCAAGGTATCAATCCAATAGGAGACCACGCACAAGTCCCTCGTACCTACACAAAACAATAGCAACTCGCAACCAACGCTTAGGGGTTGTCAATCCCTTCACGGTCACTTACGAGAGTGAGATCTGATAGAGATAATATTTTTGGTATTTTTGATAGATAGATGCAAAGTAAAAAGTAAAAGTCAAAGTAAAAACAAAGCAAGTAAATAAAGTGATATAGATTGATATGATGAGAATAGACCCGGGGGCCATAGGTTTCACTAGTGGCTTCTCTCAAGAGCATAAGTACTCTACGGTGGGTGAACAAATTACTGTTGAGCAATTGACAGAATTGAGCATAGTTATGAGTATATCTAGGCAATGATCATGTATATAGGCATCACGTCCGAGACAAGTAGATCGAAATGATTCTGCATCTACTACTATTACTCCACTCATCGACCGCTATCCAGCATGCATCTAGAGTATTAAGTAAAAACAGAGTAACGTTGTAAGCAAGATGACATGATGTAGAGGGATAAATTCATGCAATATGATAAAAAAACCCATCTTGATCCTTCGAAGAGACTTGCAAAGATAACTCAATCATACATAAAAGAATTCAGAGAAGAATCAAATATTTTCCATAGATAATACTGGATCATAAACCCACAATTCATCGGTCTCAACAAACACACCGCAAAAAGAAGATTACATCGAATAGATCTCCACGAGAGAGGGGGAGAACATTGTATTGAGATCCAAAGAGAGAGAAGAATCCATCTAGATACTAGCTATGGAACCGAAGGTCTGAAGTAAACTACCCACACTTCATCGGAGGGGTATGGTGATGATGTAGAAGCCCTCCGGGTTGGATGCCCCCTCCGGCGGAGCTCCGCAACAGGCCCCAAGATGGGATCTCGTGGATACAGAAGGTTGCGGCGGTGGAATTAGGTTTTTGGCTCCTGTTCTGATCGTTCGGGGATACGTAGGTATATATAGGAGGAAGGAGTATGTCGGTGGAGCTTCGAGGGGCCCATGAGGTAGGGGGGCGCACCCTCCACCCTCGTGACCTCCTCAAGCACTGCTTGGAGTAGGGTACAAGTCTCCTAGATCACGTTTGGTTGGAAAATCACGATTCCGAAGGTTTCATTCTGTTTGGACTCCATTTGATATTCTGTTTCTTCGAAATACTGAAAAAGGCAAAAAAAACAGCAATTCTAGGCTGGGCCTCCGTTAGTAGGTTAGTCCCAAAAGTAATATAAAAGTGGAAAATAAAGCCCAATATAGTCCAAAACAGTAGATAAAGTAGCATGGAGCAATCAAAAATTATAGATATGTTGGAGACGTATCAAGCATCCCCAAGCTTAATTCCTGCTCGTCCTTGAGTAGGTAAATGATAAAAAAGAATTTTTGATGCGGAGTGATACTTTGGCATAATTTCAATGTAAATATTCTTAATTGTGATATGAATATTCAGATCCGAAAGGTTCAAGTCAAAAGTTCATATTAACACAAAAATAATAATACTTCAAGCATACTAATAAAAGCAATCATGTCTTCTCAAAATAACATGGCAAAAGAAAGTTCATCCCTACAAAATCATATAGTTAGGCTATGCTTCATTTTTGTCACACAAAGATGTTCCCAACTTCTATACCCCCGATGACAAGCCAAGCAATTGTTTCATACTTAAATAATCTCAAACTTTTTCAACCTTCACACAATACATGAGCGCGAGCCATGGATATAGCACTATGGGTGGAATAGAATATGATGATGGGGATTGTGTGGAGAAGACAAAAAAGGAGAAAGTATCACATTGATGAAGCTAATCAACGGGCTATGGAGATGCCCATCAATTGATGTCAACATGAGGAGTAGGGATTGCCATGCAACGGATGCACTAGAGCTATGAATGCTCAACAAAAGAAAACTAGTGGGTGTGCATCCAACTCGCTTGCTCACGAAGACCTAGGGCATTTGAGGAAGCCCATCGTAGGAATATACAAGCCAAGTTCTATAATGAAAAATTCCCACTAGTATAAAAAGACAACTTATGAGACTCACTACATGAGGAATAAGGTGCTACTTTGAAGCACAATATATGAGACTCACTACATGAAGAACAAGAGATAGTAGCATTGCCCTTTTTTATTTTTATTTTTATTTTTTGGGCCTTTCTTTTTTTTTTCTTTTTGGCCTTTCTCTTTTTATTTTATTTGGGCAATGCTCTAATAATGATGATCATCACACTTCTATTGATTACAACACAAGGATTACAACTCGAAACTTAGAACAAGATATGACTCTATATGAATGCCTCTGGCGGTGTACCGGGATGGTGCAATGAATCAAGAGTGACATGTATGGAAAATAATGCATGGTGGCTTTGCCACAAATACGATCTCAACTACAAGATCATGCAATGGCAATATGACAAAAGTAATGTATGTCATGATGATGATGGTGGGAGTTGCATGGCAATATATCTCGGAATGGCTATGGAAATGCCATGATAGGTAGGTATGGTGGCTGTTTTGAGGAAGATATAAGGAGGTTTATGTGTGATAGAGTATATCGTATCACGGGGTTTGGATGCACCGGCGAAGTTTGCGCCAACTCTCAAGGTGAGAAAGGGCAATGCACGGTACCGAAGAGGCTAACAAAGGTGGAAAGGTGAGAGTGCGTATAATCCATGGACTCAACATTAGTCAAAAGAACTCATATACTTATTGCAAAAATTTAGAAGTCATAAAAACTAAGTATTACGCACATGCTCCTAGGGGGCTAGATTGGTAGGAAAAGACCATCGCTCGTCCCCGACCGCCACCCATAAGGATGCACAAGCCAGGTACACTTCATGTTTCAAATTTGTTACACAACTTTAACCATACGTGCATGCTATGGGACTTGCAAACTTCAACACAAGTATTTCTCAAATTCATAATCACCCAACTAGCATGACTTTGATATTATCACCTCCATATCTCAAAACAATTACAAGCATCAAACTTATCTTAGTATTCAATTCACTCAAAAGAAAGTTTCACATATGTTGAACACCAAGTATATTAACATTAAGCAAATTACCATGATATTAAAGACTCTCAAAATAATCTAAGTGAAGCATGAGAGATCAATAGTTTCTTTAAAACAAATCCACCACCGTGCTCTAAAAGATATAAGTGAAGTACTAGAGCCAAAATTATCACACTCAAAAGATATAAGTGAAGCACTATGAGCAAAACTATCAAGCTCAAAAGATATAAGTGAAGCACATAGAGTATTCTACAAAATTCCAATTCATGTATGGCTCTCTCAAAAGATGTGTACAGCAAGGATGATTGTGGTAGAATAACAAGCAAAGACACAAATAATACAAGACGCTCCAAGCAAAACACATATCATGTTGGTGATAAAAATATAGCTCCAAGTAAATTACCGATGGAAGTGGACGAAAGAGGGGATGCCTTCCGGGGCATCCCCAAGCTTTGACTTTTTGGTGTCCTTGGATTATCTTGGGGGTGTTGTCGGTCTCAAAACCGGCGGATCTCGGGTAGGGGGTCCCGAACTGTGCGTCTAGGCGGATGGTAACAAGAGACAAGGGACACGATGTTTTTACCCAGGTTCGGGCCCTCTCGATGGAGGTAAAACCCTACTCCTGCTTGATTAATATTGATGATATGGGTACTACAAGAGTAGATCTACCACGAGATCAGAGAGGCTAAACCCTAGAAGCTAGCCTATGGTATGATTGTTGTTCGTCCTACGGACTAAAACCCTCCGGTTTATATAGGCACCAAAGAGGGTTGGGGTTACACAGAGTCGGTTACAATGGTAGGAGATCTACATATCCGTATCGCCAAGCTTGCCTTCCACGCCAAGGAAAGTCCCATCCGTACACGGGACGAAGTCTTCAATCTTGTATCTTCATAGTCCAGGAGTCCGACCAAGGGTGATAGTTTGGCTATCCAGACACCCCCTAATCCAGGACTCCCTCAGTAGCCCCTGAACCAGGCTTCAATGACGACGAGTCCGGCGCGCATATTGTCTTCGGCATTGCAAGGCGGGTTCCTCCTTCGAATACTTCATAGATGATTTTGAACACAAGGATAGTGTCCGACTCTGCAAGATAAGTTCCACATACCACCGTAGAGAGAATAATATTTACACAAATTCAATCTGCTGACGTATTCCGTGGCGTGACATCACACCACGGCCAAGCCTTTATTCAAATCGTTTTTATTGTCCCACCTTAGCGCATTTAGCGAGGCAGTTTCCTTGGCAAGTCTTGTCAGAGCAGAGATCGTGTCCCCTTATCCCGGATTCTCATTAATACGGGCGCGGGTAACCCAGTCGTGCCCGTTGGCACGTCTCCTCTATCGAAGGCGAGTCCCGAACGGTCATGGGGAAGGCTCTTGGTATTCAACCTCTTTATAAAGAGACCAAGGCTCCACTCCTTTCTTTCAATCTCAATCGAATCCGCCCCTCGCCTCGAGTTCCAACACCCAAAGCTCCAGATTCAGGCACCTCGGACCTTCGATGATGTCCGGCTCCGACCTGCAAGGCCGGTGGATGCCTTCCTCCGTTACGGGAGAAGACGTGCTAAAGCTAAGAGATGCCAGGTATCTAACCGGCGAAATTTCGCATAGGCTACCTGCCCAAGGGCAGGTTATTCCCACTCCCAAGCCTGGCGAAAGCGTAGTGTTCGCGTCTCACTTTCTTCGGGGGCTAGGTTTCCCAACGGACCCCTTCGTAAGGGGGATCATGTTTTACTATGGGTTGGAATTTCGTGACTTGGATCCGGAGTCCATCCTCCACATCTCATCGTTCATTGTCGTATGCGAAGCCTTCCTCCGCATTACCACTCACTTTGGATTGTGGATCAAGACCTTCAAAGTGGAGCCGAGGATGATCAAGGGGCAGCAGGCAGAGTGCGGAGGGGCTGTTATAAGCAAGAATGCTGATGCTCCATGGCCCAAGGGCTCTTTTCAAGAGGAGCTCAGCCTATGGCAACAAGAGTGGTTTTATATCACAGCTCCCAGGGGCACCAAATGGGTGGCGCCACCTACATTTCGCTCGGGTCCTCCACCGCGGCTGGCGTCATGGGTCAATAAAGGACTTGACTGGGGGCCGTCCAAGGACGTGCCCTTGTTGCAGGGCCGTATTCAAGACCTCTTAG
The DNA here is from genome assembly GCF_018294505.1 of Triticum aestivum. Taxonomy (NCBI): domain Eukaryota; kingdom Viridiplantae; phylum Streptophyta; class Magnoliopsida; order Poales; family Poaceae; genus Triticum; species Triticum aestivum. The sequence continues at coordinate 280,641,040 of NC_057801.1, read as the reverse complement.
AGAGAGAGATCACCCTGGTCGCAGTAGCGCAGGTCATGCTAATTCGTCGCACCCTGCCCTGCAAATGTCGCCCCCTCCGCCTGTGGGAATTTAACCCGGAGGGACCACGAGCTCTCCAACATTTTATGGGCGCGACGCCCGTGGAGATGTAGAAGCTTTTCTTCGGATCAAAAGCGATGTGTCCGGACTTGACCGAGGACGCAGGTCTGAGCTGCAATCGCCCGGATACTCAAGTAAGTAGCCCTGTACCCGGACACGCCATCCCATATTTATCACGAACTTGCCCTTTAAAAGAGTTGTTCCTTGAACAGGAGTGGATAGCGAAAGCAAAGTTAATCAGGTGTCCGACCCCCCCTCCCTGAGACCGCGCTGGATCCCGTGATAACCAGGATGCTGGAGGTTGCGCCTTCGAAAGAAGGTGATGGGGGGAACAAGGAAGCTACCGCCTCCGTGAAGGAGGCTATCAGGAAAGGAGGGATCGAGAATCCCTCCATCCAAGGGTCCGCCTCTGAAGACCCGGAGACCATGATCTCAAAGCGGGGGAAGAAATCTTCGTCCGAGGGTCCTGCGCCGAGAGATGCCTCGGCCGCATTGTGCCCCCAAGGGGATCAGCCCTCCACCGAGCCGTAAGTAAAAAGGGGAGTTCTTTTTAAAATAAAGGATATCCCTGCCCTATTTCTGATGAAGATAACCGAGGTTTTACCTTGTAGTTCGGATCTCAGCCCTTCTCAGCAGAGCTCATCTTCGGGGGATCTTCATTCGGAGATGATGGAGAGCGAAACGCCTCCCCCTGCCGTACCGTCTTGCGAGGCGGGTGACCCTGAGGTGTCGTCGCGAAGGGTTTCTCCGAGTCCGGCGGGGCCGGAAGGCAGTCGTATGTCCCCTCAAAGCCCTTCGCGTCCGGCCTTCGAAAAAGGCCATCAGACGAGTCCGGCACCACCTGGTGTACGGTCAGAGGAGCTGAAGGATCTGCTCGGGCGAGCGTCTATCTCAGAAGATCACCGTGCGTTAATGGGTAGAGTGATTGAAAGGATTTCATCCGCTGAGAGCGGATTGCACAAAGCCGTCAGAAGTTTACTGACAGGTTTTGAGGTACGCAAAATGATGTACCTTCTGACAGTTTCGCATATAAAATGCGCCATGTGTAGATAGTAGCCCCTGAGGCTTGGTGTGTTGTCAAAAAATGACAGCGCGCCGAGGATCATAATCCCAGGTATAATATGCCGCCCTTCCTATGTAGGTGGCGAAGGGTCTGGTGGCTAGCCGGACTGATGAATTTGCCGAACTAAAGTGGCAACTTGACATGGCGGATGCCGACATCGCGCTTGTCAATAAGCGACTTGACGAGTCACAAGGTATGCAATTTCTCCGTGGACACCTGGTAAGGGAGCTTGATGCCTGTGCCTTACAACATGTATGCTTGATGCAGATGGTGCCGCTGCCATGGAGAACCTTCGGGCAGAGCTCGCCTGAGCCAGGGAGCAGGCCAGAAAGAGTGATGCGGCTGCCTTAAAGGCGGCCGAAGAGCTAAAAGCCGAACAGGCTGCTCACTGCCGAAGCAAGAAGGAAATGGCCGAGATGGCCGTGAAGTTGAAGGATGCTGCCGACCGATGCAAGATTCTTGAAAAAGAAGATTGAGCGGTACAAGAGGACCTGAAAAAGGCCACTACCGAGGCCAAGGATGCTCGCTCTGCGATGAGAGCTATGAAGGACGAGCTGCGTTAGGCCGGAGATATCACGGCTGGAAAGCCCTTTCTGTTGCGGAGGAAATTCGTGGATCCTAAATATGCTCAGTTGGACCGGCTGTGGAGTGCGGAGGATGCTTATCTAGACTTGGCAGCAAGTGTCGTGGACGCGGCCGAACACTTCCGAGATCAAAAGGATCACGAAATGGAAAAGGTTTTTTGGTCGCAGTTCCATAATCCAGAGAGCCCACTTCCATTAACCGATCGCTTGGCCGAATGGGCGGAGCTGAATAGGTTATCGGGACTTGCCATGAATGATGTCGTGAGTCTTTTGTGGCCAAAAAGGCCCAAGCCGAAGAGTTATTTTGGCTTGGTGCAGCAGTTCCTTGGTGCGGTGCCGCATATCAATGCAATGAGGAGGTCGGCATGCATAGAGGGTGCATGGATGGCTCTTGCCCGTGTCAAGACATACTGGGCGGAGATGAAGGCCACCGATGTTGCATCCCAAGATTCGGACGGAAGCCGAGTACCTGTCGAGCACTATTTTCAGGAAGTTTTGCAGGGCGCTTGTTTAATAGAGACGCAGTGCTCAAAGGATATTATGTTCGAATAACATGTATTATTGTGAAACAATGTATCGATGGAATATAAAAGCTTTTTATACTTGTGCCTTTCAAGAATTAAAATACCTCCTGTGCGGCCGCTAATGTATATGTATATATAACCTGAAAGATGGCAGTCTTCGGCTTCAGCCCCCACGCATATAATGCGGGGGTGTTTGCAAAAGGCGCATTTTCACACTTGATCCAGCGTCTTGGTCCTATAAAGGAGGTGGTAGCGCAGCAAACTAGGCAACCGGACTATAATGCTTTATCACTTTCACCTAGCCATAGGAGTTTGACAGTGGGGCTACTATATAGCCCCTAGGGGCACCGCGCTCACCCGAATTCGGGGCGCGTATGTGCCTGACCGGGAAACGGCCCTTCGTCACTGGGGAGGAATCCTATAGATTCCGGCAGGTCATCAAGTGGTTGACCAGTCTCACGCTATATCATGATAGTCTGTTTTCGGCTTTCTCTACTGAGGTGCTCGCCTGGCCGAACCGGGGGACAATCGCAGTAGTTCTCCTGGTGCCGCCTTAGCCGATAGAGCGGAACGTAAGGCAGCAAAACACAGGAGCCGGGCAAACCCAACATTTGATCAAAGACATGATTCGGAGCTGATGCATATAAGGCCTAACTCGAGACGCCGAACACTCCCTAAGGTATTCGGTCTTTATGAAAACGGGCCGAACAACGCCCTTGGTAATAAGCCCCTGGTGTCCAGGTATGCGCAAAATTCTGACATGGCCCATGCCAAAATGCCAGCCTCCTCCTCGGTTATGGCAAGAAACCAGGGGATGTGTATCAACAAGAGACAGTAAAAAAGGTTTATGCGGGGTCTTAATCTGAAAAGAATCCTTGTCACGGGTCCCTACTACACGTCTGCGCCTGTGTCTCCGTTGTGCCGTATCCTGGACGGGTGTAGCACGGTGTTCATCTGTAAAAGAGAGGAACTTAGTTGAAAAAGATCGTGCGAAAATGTACGTTATATTAAATAAACAAAGTACGATTCAAAAAATGAATAAGATTGAGCTTTATTGTCTCTTGTTGTACAGGCGCGGAGCCCCTTGTGCGAGGGTATGCGGCTAGTAAGCCCTTGTATGTTTACGCCGGACTCGTCTAACCGTGTCCGGGGTCTGGACGACCTGTTTAGGTGCTTTGATTAGTGAAGCCGGTTTAGTGTGTGGCTATCAAGGTAGTCACACAATCTTCCTTGCTCGAGGAACACTCGATATTTCCCTTTAAGGAGATGATGCCTCGCGGACCGGGCATTTTAAGTGTAAGGGATGCATAATGCGGTATTGCATTAAAGCGGGCGAAAGCTTCGCGTCCCAGTAGTGCTTGGTAGCTACATGTAAATGGGGTGAGGTGGAAGGTTAACTTTTCACGGCGGAAGTTGTCGGGTGAGCCGAACACAACTTCTAGCAGTAGAGAGCCTGTACAATGGGCATATGGGACTGGCATTACCCCTTGAAAGGAAGTGTTGCTATGGCAAATTTTGGTTGGGTCTATTCCCATTTTGTGGATTGTGTCCTGGTATAGCAGGTTTAGATCACTGCCGCCGTCCATTAGGACTTGTGTAAATTGGAGTCCATCAATTATCAGATCTAATATCAAGGCAGTCCATCCTGCATTCCGGATACTTCTAGAGTAATCCTGATGGTCGAAGGTGATTGGATTTAACAACCAGTGGCGGGACTCCTCTGGGATAGGCTGTATGGCGCGTACCTCTATGGGCGCCGCTCTATTTTTCCCTTTTGTCACGTGAAGTGAGTTAACTATTTTGACTTCTTGTGGGAAATTCTTTTGTTTTCCGGTGCTCTGCTTGTGGGGTTCGTCATCGTCCTTGCTTGGTGTGTCGAGCCCCTTGTGTTCGGCGTTGAGTTTGCCGGACTTCTTGAAGACCCAACAATCTCTATGGGTATGGTTTGCAGGCTTCCCGGGAGTACTGTCGATTTGGCATATCTTGTCCAAGATTTTTTTAAAGTTAGATAGCTCGTCCCTGTTATCCTTAAGGGGCAGTTTTTTATGATTCTGCCGAGAGCTTTTGAATTCGGTGTTGACTGCCGTGCTCTTCGGGCTGTTTCCCTTGGTCCGGCGCTGGTCCTTGCTGCATCGCGGTTTCCCGTTTCCATCCCTAACTTCGGATGTACTTGTGTTGCTGGTACTGCATCTTGCCAGCCAGCTATCCTCTCCCGTGCAAAAGCGGGTCAAGAGGCTTGTTAATGCGGCCATTGTTCTTGGCTTTTCTTGGACGAGGTGTCTGGCGAGCCATTCCACTCGGATGTTGTGTTTGAAAGCTGCTAAGGCTTCGGCGTCCAGACAGTCGACTATTTGGTTCTTTTTAGTAAGGAATCTATTCCAGAATTTTCGGGCTGACTCTCCGGGTTGTTGAGTTATGTGACTTAAATCGTCTGCATCCGGAGGTCGGACATAGGTCCCTTGAAAATTTTCCCGAAAAGCATCCTCAAGCTCTTCCCAACTTCCAATGGTGTTTTCGCGAAGGCTTTTGAGCCAATGTCGGGCCGGCCCTTTGAGCTTGAGGGGTAAGTATTTTATGGCGTGGAGGTCATCTGCTTTAGCCATGTGTATGTGGAGGATGTAATCCTCAATCCAGACTCCAGGGTCTGTTGTTCTGTCGTATGCCTCTATGTTTACGGGCTTGAATCCCGCTGGAAATTTATAATCCAGAACCTCATCGGTGAAACATAGGAGGTGTACGGCACCCCTATATTTAGGTGTACCGTAATATTCGGATACTTGATGTGTTGCATTGCTTACTAGAGCTTGCTTTCTTGGCCCGTAGATAGATCTAACTGGGCCATCTTTTTGATGCGAATGCATGTGCGGATCGTGTGCCAGCTTGTGTGTGGCGCCGTTTGCGGCTCTATGTTTGCCATGGGGTTGTCTATCCGACCGGGTGGTCTCCTTATTCTTTGATTGCGGGGGCTCTACAGCCTCCTCATAAAATTCGGGAAGTAGTTTTCGCTTCACGTAGCTCTTTGTTCGGCGACTATCGCCGTATTTATCTGCGATGTTGAGTACTTTGCTCCATCTGATTCTGAACGCATCTTCCGCTCTTTTGAGCTTCCGCTTCTGCTTTTTCAGGCTACGCGCAGTGGCGACGAGCCTTTTGTGAAGGTTCTTCTGCTCCAGCAACTTTTCTGGCGTGAGATCGTTCGGACTGTTATCTTCGCCGGGGACGGATTGTTTATCCATATTGTCCTGTTAGGACGGTTGCTCGATAGCATGTTCGTCGTCCACCGGTTCGCCCTGCTCTCTGGCTGGGTCTGTATGGCTGTTGTCTTTGTCGAGGCGGGATTTTGAGCGGCGCTTACGTCGCCGTTTGGACTGCTTTTCGAGGGAATGATCCCTCATGGCGTCCCGTTGTTCCTCGTCGTCGCTTCCTTTAGGTGTGTCCACCATGTATACATCGTGTGATGAGGTGGCTGTCCAGTGCCTTATAGGTGTTGGTTCATGCTTATCTCCTACATCGTCATCCATACCGTCGATGTCTTCGGAGTCGAAATCAAGCACGTCGTTTAAACTTTCGATAGTGGCTACGAAGTGGGTGGTGGGTGGGCTTTGAATTTCTTCATCGTCCGCATCCCAACCTTGCTGACCATAATCCGGCCAGGGCTCTCCTGATAAAGAGAGAGACTTTAGTAAATTCAGGCTGTCGCCAAAGGGCGAGTGCTGAAAGATGTCCGCGGTGGTGAACTCCATGATCGGCGCCCAATCAGATTCGATTGGCAGGAACGCGGAAGGTTCAGAGTCTGGAGAGGAGTCCGGCACCTTGGAGTCATGAGCTTCGCATAGGACAGGGTTGGTGTTCAGCTCAATCGCCGTAGAGATGGCAGCCCCCGAGGCGGTGTCCAGCCACCCGTCCTCGATCGGCGCAGTCGGCTCCGAGCTAAGGGTCAGAGCAGACACTTGTGCGGCCTCCCGGGAACTGTCCGGCGGCAGAGCTAGATCATGCCCCTTGTGACAGTGCGGCGTGCTTGGCTGTGGCTCGAACCCATCGAAGATCAAGTCTCCGTGGATGTCAGCCGTATAGTTCAAACTTCCAAATCTGACCTGATGGCCAGGGGTGTAGCTTTAAATCTGCTCCAGATGGCCAAGCGAATTGGCCCGCAGTGCAAAGCCGCCGAATATGAAGATCGTCCGGGGAGAAAAGTCTCACCCTGGACTGCATCGTTGTTGATGATCGGAGGAGCCATCGGGCCTGAAGATGACGACACAGAGGAACTCTCAATGAAAGCACCAATGTCGGTGTCAAAACCGGTGGATCTCGGGTAGGGGGTCCCGAACTGTGCGTCTAGGCGGATGGTAACAGGAGACAAGGGACACGATGTTTTTACCCATGTTCGGGCCCTCTCGATGGAGGTAAAACCCTACTCCTTCTTGATTAATATTGATGATATGGGTAGTACAAGAGTAGATCTACCACGAGATCAAAGAGGCTAAACCCTAGAAGCTAGCCTATGGTATGATTGTTGTTCGTCCTACGGACAAAAACCCTCCGGTTTATATAGGCACCGAAGAGGGTTAGGGTTACACAGAGTCGGTTACAATGGTAGGAGATCTACATATCTGTATCGCCAAGCTTGCCTTCCACGCCATGGAAAGTCCCATCCGGACACGGGACGAAGTCTTCAATCTTGTATCTTCATAGTTCAGGAGTCCGGCCAAAGGTGATAGTTCGGCTATCCGGACACCCCCTAATCCAGGACTCCCTCAGCTGCCATGGGCATCCCTAAGCTTAGGCTCTTGCCACTCCTTGTTCCATAATCCATCAAAAGAATTCACCCAAAACTTGAAAACTTCACAACACAAAACTCAACAGAAATCTCGTGAGCTCCGTTATAGAAAGAAAATAAAAGACTACTTCAAGGTACTGTAATGAACTCATTCTTTATTTATATTGGTGTTAAGCCTACTGTATTCAAACTTCTCTATGGTTTATAAACTAATTTACTAGCCATAGATTCATCAAAATAAGCAAACAACACACGAAAAACAGAACAGTCTGTAGCAATCTGTAACTAACACAAACTTATGGAACTCTAAAAATTCTACCAAAATAGGAAGTCCTAGAAAATTTGTTTGTTGATCAGAAGAAAAAATAATCAACGCAAAAGCACATTCCTGTGATTTATCATAACTAAATTCGTGCATGCAAAGTTTCTGTTTTTCAGAAGAATCAAATCAACTATCATCGTAGGTTATCCTATAGGTTCTACTTGGCACAAACACTAATTAAAACATAAAACCACATCCAAACAGAATCTAGATGGATTATTTATTCCTAAACAGAAGCAAAAACAAAAAACACAAAATAAAATTGGGTTGCCTCCCAACAAGCGCTATCGTTTAACGCCCCTAGCTAGGCATAAAAGCAAGGATAGATCTAGGTATTGCCATCTTTGGTAGGCAATTCTTCAATGAGGCATCTACCTCCTTTAGGATTTTATTTCTTACTAGTAATTGTCAAATTTTCAGGCAAAAGATCGAAAAATTCATCTATAGCAAAAGGTTCCTTAATGATGGAAAAAAGATTGGGATGAACACTTATAGATTTAAGATCCGTAGTTTCCTTACTAGATGATTCACCCTTATTCTTAGGAACATAAATGAGCTTAGTATTTTTAGTAGAAGAACTTGGAGTATTTTGCACGGAAGAAAAAGCGGTTCCCAAGTTGGTAATGATACCCTCAAGTTTATCGATTCTTGTGGAGTCTAGATTTATTTTCTCATTGACTATGGGATCTTTTTCTTTAATATTTTTCAAAGTCATTCCTACCTTAGATCCATATTGGGTAATTTGATTGTGGATCTTTTTATCAAGATTTTCAATTGATTCAAGGGTAGCAACTTTATTCTCAATAATTTCAAGTCTTTGCATAACATGCTCCAAAGTTAACTTAGTTCCATTGATCAAAAGAGATGGTGAGCCAAATATATCTATTAAAGCATTATAAGAATCAAAAGTATGGCTACCCAAAAAATTCCCTCCGGTAATGGTATCAAGGATATATCTATACCAAGGATTAGCACCTACGTAAAAATTGCGAAGAAGAAGTGAAGTAGATTGCTTCCTGGTAGATTTATTTTGAGCATTGCAAATTCTATACCAAGCATCTTTTAGATTTTCTCCCTCCCTTTGTTTAAAATTTAGGACTTCATTCTCGGGAGATAACGGAGAAGATAAGAAACTAGTCATGACGACAAGCAAGCAAACGAGCTAGCACACGAGATAACAAAAAGGCAAAGGGAAAAAGGCAAACGGGAAAGAGAGGAGGAGATTGGGAAAGAGAGGGCAAATAAAAGGGCAAGGGTGAAGTGGGGGAGAGGAAAACGAGAGGCAAATGGAAAATAATGTAATGCGGGAGATAGGGATTGCGATGTGTACTTGGTATGGTTGACTTGCTTGCGTGAGCCTCCCCGGCAAGGGCACCAGAAATTCTTCTTGCTACCTCTTGAGCACTGCGTTGGATTTCCCCGAAGAGGAGAGGATGATGCAGCAAAGTAGCGTAAGTATTTCCCTCAGTTTTTGAGAACCAAGGTATCAATCCAGTAGGAGACCATGCACAAGTCCCTCGCACCAACACAAAACGATAGCAACTCGCAACCAACGCTTAGGGGTTGTCAATCCCTTCACGGTCACTTACGAGAGTGAGATCTGATAGAGATAATATTTTTGGTATTTTTGATAGATAGATGCAAAGTAAAAACAAAGCAAGTAAATAAAGTTATATAGATTGATATGATGAGAATAGACCCGGGGGCCATAGGTTTCACTAGTAGCTTCTCTCAAGAGCATAAGTATTCTATGGTGGGTGAATAAATTACTGTTGAGCAATTGACAGAATTGAGCATAGTTATGAGTATATCTAGGCAATGATCGTGTATATAGGCATCACGTCCGAGACAAGTAGATCGAAACGATTCTGCATCTACTACTATTACTCCACTCATCGACCGCTATTCAGCATGCATCTAGAGTATTAAGTAAAAACAGAGTAACACCGTAAGCAAGATGACATGATGTAGAGGGATAAATTCATGCAATATGATAAAAAACATCTTGTTATCCTCGATGGCAACAATACAATACGTGTCTTGCTGCCCCTTCTATCACTGGGTAAGGACATCGCAAGATTCAACCCAAAGCTAAGCACTTCTCCTATTGCAAGAACTACCAATCTAGTTGGCCAAACCAAACAGGATAATTCGAAGAGACTTGCAAAGATAACTCAATCATACATAAAAGAATTCAGAGAAGAATCAAATATTTTCCATAGATAATACTGGATCATAAACCCACAATTCATCGGTCTCAACAAACACAGCGCAAAAAGAAGATTACATCGAATAGATCTCCACGAGAGAGGGGGAGAACATTGTATTGAGATCCAAAAAGAGAGAAGAAGCCATCTAGCTACTAGCTATGGACCCGAAGGTCTGAAGTAAACTACTCACACTTCATCGGAGGGGCTATGGTGTTGATGTAGAAGCCCTCCATGGTGGATGCCCCCTCCGGTGGAGCTCCGGAACATGCCCCAAGATGGGATCTCGTGGATACAGAAGGTTGCAGTGGTGGAATTAGGTTTTTGGCTCCTGTTCTGATCGTTTGGGGATATGTAGGTATATATAGGAGGAAGGAGTACATCGGTGGAGCAACAGGGGGCCCACGAGGTAGGGGGCACGCCCAGGGGGGGCGCCCTCCACCCTCGTGACCGCCTCTTTTGCTCCTTGGAGCGGGGTCCAAGTCTCCTGGATCACGTTCGGTTGGAAAATCACGATCCCGAAGGTTTCATTCCGTTTGGACTCCGTTTGATATTCTGTTTCTTCGCAATACTGAAAAAGGCAAAAAACAGCAATTCTGGGTTGGGCCTGCGGTTAGTAGGTTAGTCCCAAAAGTAATATAAAAGTGGAAAATAAAGCCCAATATAGTCCAAAATAGTAGATAAAGTAGCATGGAGCAATCAAAAAATATAGATATGTTGGAGACGTATCAGTACGAGGCTGGAATTCAGTACAGCTTTTCATCCGCAGACAGATGGTTAGACGGAGAGAGTCAACCAGATTCTGGAGGACATGTTGAGAGCTTGTGCTCTAGGCTATGGGTCTAGCTGGGATGATAATTTGCCATACGCAGAGTTCTCGTACAATAACAGTTATCAGACTAGTTTGAAAATGGCCCCTTTCGAAGCTCTATACGGAAGGAGGTGTAGAACACCATTGTTGTGGGATGGTGTTGGAGATAGAAAAATTTTCGGTCCCGATCTTATCAGAGACTCCGAAGAGAAGGTCAAGCTGATTCGAGATAGACTCAAGGTAGCTCAGTCGAGGCAGAAGAGTTATGCCAACAGTAAACGCAAGGAAGTAACATACGAAGTGGGAGACCGAGCATATGTTTGTGTGTCCCCACTTCGTGGAATCAAGAGGTTTGGTGTTAAAGGAAAGTTGGCACCCAGGTTCATTGGCCCCTGCAAAATCCTCGAACGTCGTGGAGAAGTTGCTTACAAGCTGGAATTGCCTGAAGGATTGTCCGGAGTTCATGATGTCTTCCATGTTTCTTAGCTGAAGAAATGCCATGCCGAGATGGCCGATATTCCATTGAGAGACACAGGGCCCCTAGAGGCCATATAGCTCGACAGTGATATGACTTATGAGGAGAAACCCATCCGAATTCTCTAGACTACGAACAGAGTCACCCGCAGCAAGATCATCAAGTTTTGCAAGGTTCTGTGGAGTCATCATTCTGAGGAGGAAGCCACCAGGGAGCAAGAAGATCTCCGCCGAGACCACCCGCACCTATTTGCTAGCCAACCCGAATCTCGAGGGCAAGATTCATCTTAAGGTGGGTAGGTTTGTAACATCCCAAATTTCCCATTTGGAATGTTTTACAATTATAGCTAAGCATCTATGCATATTGTTTGAATTGAGTGCTTGGGTGTTTTACTTAAACTTGTTGTTATGTTATTTTGTGCTATACTTATTTGTGCTATTGTTTGACTCGGTAGAATTCTCGGAGTGCGAAGCCTGCTATTACGAGTTGCTAGCTTTTGAAGACCGTCAGCCAGGCAAGTCATTTGATCATGTTTTTTTACAATACCTATGATTTTATTGCATTAGAATTATACCTCCCCACCATGCATGCAGTAGGAGAATTTTGTTAAGTTATGTTCTTGAGTAGTATCATGAGGGAGGATGAACCCTTCTCCCTTGTTACCGATGCCCGGGACGATGTAGTTGATTGTTATGCTTTAGTAGACGGGGTTGGTTGAGTGATTCATAAGGGAGATGCGAGAGTCAAGATGATGACAACCCCATGACTTCAAGCTCAAGATGGACTTCAAAATTCACTACTGGGTGGAGGACGGTTGATGGGCACCCTGGAGAAACCAGCGGATGGCCGGGATGCATGCAGAAGCGCCATGACATCTTGCGGAAAGCTTCACCCAGCCACGAAGAGAAGGATGGATACCCCATTGATCGAAAGCTTACCTGTGCAGCCGCAAGCCATTATGGGCTCCGGCTTGGTCGACCCGGCGTGACTCTGGCCGAACAGTGCTACAAGATGTAGAAGAACGGTAGGATTGGATGGGCACCGGCAGTGGCCCAGAGGAACTCTTCGGAAGACCCTATTTTGTTTGTCCCATCTTCAAACATGAGGCAGTGCAAAGACTTAAAGGAGGGAACGATTCTTACGGGTAAAGTGCGCAAACCTCTACAGAGTGAAGACCTCATCGATTAGCCGTGTCCCCGGTTATGGACAATTTTGAGCCTCTAGAACTTGTAGTATTCCGGATATCTCAACACCGAACTTAATAAATTAATTGGGGGGTTATTTAATAATTGGGAATGAGACATTGGTTGGCGGAACCATCTCAATAACTACCAACATTTTGTAGTAATTGCAAACAAGTCCTTTTGTTGTAGGGAAAACTGGCTTTTTTGCGAAACAATGAAACTTAGAGCCCCATAGCCAAATTGCATATAGTGTTAGTAATTTTATTGTTGTTGTCTCTTCATGACTTGTCGGCATATTCGAAGTGCTAACCTACACGGCTGCAACGTCTTATGTTGCAGAGGAGTTTTCCGATCAGGAGTGAGGCTAGGATCCACGCTTGGTGATTGCCCTATGGAGTCAGATGGACTCACTATTCGTCTACGCTTCCGCAGCTTTATTTAGTTTATTTCTCATGAGTTGGCCTTCGGCCGAATTTATTATCTTGTAATAAAGACTCGATATGAGAATCGTGTAATAAATTCAGGTGTGATTGAACTTTGAATCTTTGCATCAATGTACTGTGTGTGCCAGCATGATCTTGGGATGGTACAGCTACTATCGGTGTCAAAACCGGCGGATCTCAGGTAGGGGGTCCCGAACTGTGCGTCTAGGCGGATGGTAACAGGAGACAAGGGACACGATGTTTTTACCCAGGTTCGGGCCCTCTCAATGGAGGTAAAACCCTACTCCTGCTTGATTAATATTGATGATATGGGTAGTACAAGAGTAGATCTACCACGAGATCAGAGAGGCTAAACCCTAGAAGCTAGCCTATGGTATGATTGTTGTTCGTCCTATGGACTAAAACCCTCCGGTTTATATAGGCACCGAAGAGGGTTAGGGTTACACAGAGTCGGTTACAATGGTAGGAGATCTACATATCCATATCACCAAGCTTGCCTTCCACGCCAAGGAAAGTCCCATCCGGACACGGGACGAAGTCTTCAATCTTGTATCTTCATAGTCCAAGAGTCCGGCCAAAGGTGATAGTTCGACTATCCGGACACCCCCTAATCCAGGACTCCCTCAGTAGCCCCTGAACTAGGCTTCAATGATGACGAGTCCGGCGTGCATATTATCTTCGGCATTGCAAGGCGGGTTCCTCCTCCGAATACTTCATAGAAGATTTTGAACACAAGGATAGTGTCCGGCTCTGCAAGATAAGTTCCACATACCACCGTAGAGAGAATAATATTTACACAAATTCAATCTGCTGACGTATTCCGTGGCGTGACATCACACAACGGCCAAGCCTTTACTCGAATCGTTTTTATTGTCCCACCTCAGCGCGTTTAGCGAGGCGGTTTTCTTGGCACGTCTTGTCAAAGCAGAGATCGTGTCCCCTTATTCCGGGATTCTCATTAATACGGGCGCGGGTAACCCAGTCGTGCCTGTTGGCACGTCTCCTCTATCGAAGGCGAGTCCCGAACGGTCACGGGGAAGGCTCTTGGTATTCAACCTCTTTATAAAGAGACCAAGGCTCCACTCCTTTCTTTCAATCTCAATCGAATCCACCCCTCGCCTCGAGTTCCAACACCCAAAGCTCCAGATTCAGGCGCCTCGGACCTTCGATGATGTCCGGCTCCGACCTGCAAGGCCGGTGGATGCCTTCCTCCATTACGGGAGAAGACGTGCTAAAGCTAAGAGATGCCAGGTATCTAACCGGCGAAATTTTGCATAGGCTACCTGCCCAAGGGCAGGTTATTCCCACTCCCAAGCCTGGCGAAAGCGTAGTGTTTGCGTCTCACTTTCTTAGGGGGCTAGGTTTCCCGACGGACCCCTTCATGAGGGGGTTCATGTTTTACTATGGGTTGGAATTTCATGACTTGGATCCGGAATCCATCCTCCACATCTCATCGTTCATTGTCGTATGCGAAGCCTTCCTCCGCATTACCCCTCACTTCGGATTGTGGCTCAAGACTTTCAAAGTGGAGCCGAGGATGATCAAGGGGCAGCAGGCAGAGTGCGGAGGGGCTGTTATAAGCAAGAATGCTGATGCTCCATGGCCCGAGGGCTCTTTTCAAGAGGAGCTCAGCCTATGGCAACAAGAGTGGTTTTATATCACAACTCCCAGGGGCACCAAATGGGTGGCGCCACCTGCCTTTCGCTCGGGTCCTCCACCGCGGCTGGCGTCATGGGTCAATAAAGGACTTGACTGGGGGTCGTCCAAGGACGTGCCCTTGTTGCAGGGCTGTATTCAAGACCTCTTAGAGAGAGAGATCACTCTGGTCGCAGTAGCGCAGGTCATGTTGATTCGTCGCGCCATGCCCTGCAAATGTCGCCCCCTCCTCCTGTGGGAATTTAGCCCGGAGGGACCACGAGCTCTCCAACATTTTATGGGCGCGACGCCCGTGGAGATGTACAAGCTTTTCTTCGGATCACAAGCGATGTGTCCGGACTTGACCGAGGATGCAGGTCTGAGCTGCAATCACCCGGATACTCAAGTAAGTAGCCCTGTACCCGGACACGCTATCCCATATTTATCACGAACTTGCCCTTTAAAAGAGTTGTTCATTGAACAGGAGTGGATAGCGAAAGCAAAGTTAATCAGGTGTCCGGCCCCCCTCCCTGAGACCGCGTCGGATCCCATGTTAACCAGGATGCTGGAGGTTGCGCCTTCGGAAGAAGGTGAAGCGGGGAACAAGGAAGCTACCGCCTCCGTGAAGGAGGCTATCGGGAAAGGAGGGATCGAGAATCCCTCCATCCAAGGGAAGAAGAGGTCCGCCTCTGAAGACCCGGAGACCATGATCTCAAAGTGGGGGAAGAAATCTTCGTCCGAGGGTCCTACGCCGAGAGATGCCTCGGCCGCATTGTGCCCCCAAGGGGATCAGCCCTCCACCGAGCCATAAGTAAAAGGGGAATTCTTTTTAAAATAAAGGATATTCATGCCCTATTTCTGATGAAGATAACCGAAGTTTTACCTTGTAGTTCGGATCTCAGCCCTTCTCAGCAAAGCTCATCTTCGGGGGATCTTCGTCCGGAGATGATGGAGAGCGAAACGCCTCCCCCTGTCGTACCGTCTTGCAAGGCGGGCGACCCTGAGGTGTCGTCGTGGAGGGTTTCTCCGAGTCCGGCAGGGCCGGAAGGCAGTCGTATGTCCCCTCAAAGCCCTCCGCGTCCGACCTTCGAAAAAGGCCATCGGACGAGTCCGGCACCACCTGGTGTACGGTCGGAGGAGCTAAAGGATCTGCTCGGGCGAGCGTCTATCTCAGAAGATCACCGTGCGTTAATGGGTACGGTGATTGAAAGGATTTCATCCGCTGAGAGCGGATTGTACGAAGCTGTCAGAAGTTTACTGACATGTTTTGAGGTACGCAAAATGATGTACCTTCTGACAGTTTCGCATATAAAATGCGCCTTGTGTAGATAGTACCCCCTAAGGCTCGGTGTTGTCAAAAAATGACAGCGCGCCGAGGATCATAATCCTAGGTATAATATGTCTCCCTTCCTATGTAGGTGGCGAAGGGTCCGGTGGCCGAACACTTCCGAGATCAAAAGGATCACGAAATGGAAAAGGTTTTTTGGTCAAAGTTCCATAATCCAGAGCGCCCACTTCCATTAACCGATCGCTGGGCCGAACGGGCGGAGCTGAATAGGTTATCCGGACTTGCCATGAAGTATGTCGTGAGTCTTTTGTGGTCGAAAAGGCCCGAGCCGAAGAGTTATTTTGGCTTGGTGCAGCAGTTCCTTGGTGCGGTGCCGCATATGAATGCAATGAGGAGGTCGGCATGCATAGAGGGTGCGCGGATGGCTCTTGCCCGTGTCAAGACATACTGGGCGGAGATGAAGGCCACCGATGTTGCATCCCAAGATTCGGACGGAAGCCGAGTACCTGTCGAGCACTATTTTCAGGAAGTTCTGCAGGGTGCTCTTTTAATAGAGACGTAGTGCTCGAAGGATATTATGTTCGAATAACATGTATTATTGTGAAACAATGTATCGATGGAATATAAAAGCTTTTTATACTTGTGCCTTTCAAGAATTAAAATACCTCCTGTGCGGCCGCTAATGTATATGTATATATAACCTGAAAGATGGCAGTCTTCGGCTTCAGCCCCCACGCATATAATGCGGGGGTGTTTGCAAAAGGCGCATTTTCACACTTGATCCAACGTCTTGGTCCTATAAAGGAGGTGGTAGCGCAGCAAACTCGGCAACCGGACTATAATGCTTTATCACTTTCACTTAGCCATAGGAGTTTGACAGTGGGGCTACTATATAGCCCCTAGGGGCACCGTGTTCACCCGAATTCGGGGCGCATATGTGCCTGACCGGGAAACGGCCCTTCGTCAATGCGGAGGAATCCTATAGATTCCGGCGGGTCATTGAGTGGTTGACCAGTCTCACGCTATATCATGACAGTCAGTTTTCGGCTTTCTCTACTGAGGTGCTCGCCTGGCCGAACCGGGGCACAATCACAGTAGTTCTCCTGGTGCCGCCTTAGCCGATAGAGCGGAACGTAAGGCAGCAAAACACAAGAGCCGGGCAAACCCAACATTTGACTAAAGACATGATTCGGAGGTGATGCATATAAGTCCTAACTCGAGACGCCGAACACTCCCTAAGGTATTCGGTCTTTATGAAAACGGGTCGAACAACGCCCTTGGTAATAAGCCCCTGGTGTCCAGGTACGCGCAAAATTCTGACGTGGCCCATGCCAAAACGCTAGCCTCCTCCTCGGTTATGGCAAGAAACCAGGGGATGTGTATCAACAAGAGACAGTAAAAAAGGTTTATGCAGGGTCTTAATCTGAAAAGAATCCTTGTCACGGGTCCCTACTGCACGTCTGCGCATGTGTCTCCGTTGTGCCGTATTCTGGACGGGTGTAGCACGGTGTTCATCTGTAAAAGAGAGGAACTTAGTTGAAAAAGATCGTGCGAATATGTACGTTATATTAAATAAAAAAAGTACGATTCAAAAAAAGAATAAGATTGAGCTTTATTGTCTCTTGTTGTACAAGCGCGGAGCCCCTTGTGCGGGGGTATGCGGCTAGTAAGCCCTTGTAGGTTTACGCCGGACTTGTCTAACCATGTCCGAGGTCTGGACGACCTGTTTAGGTGCTTTGATTAGTGAAGCCGATTTAGTGTGTGGCTGTCAAGGTAGTCACACAATATTCCGCGCTCGAGGAACACTCGATATTTCCCTTTAAGGAGATGATGCCTTGCGGACCGGGCATTTTAAGTGTAAGGGATGCATAATGCGGTATTGCGTTAAAGCGGGCAAAAGCTTTGCGTCCCAGTAGTGCTTGGTAGCTACTTGTAAATGGGGCGAGGTGGAAGGTTAACTTTTCGCGGCGGAAGTTGTCGGGTGAACCGAACACAACTTCTAGCAGTAGAGAGCCCGTACAATGGGCATATGGGACTAGCATTACCCCTTGAAAGGAAGTGTTGCTATGGCGAATTTTGGTTGGGTCTATCCCCATTTTGCGGATTGTGTCCTGGTATAGCAGGTTTAGATCACTGCCGCCGTCCATTAGGACTTGTGTAAATTGGAGTCCGTCAATTATCGGATCTAATATCAAGGCAGTCCATCCTGCATTCCGGATACTTCTAGAGTAATCCTGATGGTCGAAGGTGATTGGATTTAACAACCAGTGGCGGGACTCCTCTGGGATAGGCCGTATGGCGCATACCTCTATGGGCGCCGCTCTATTTTTCCCTTTTGTCACGTGAAGTGAGTTAACTGTTTTGACTTCTTGTAGTAAATTCTTTTGTTTTCCGGTGCTCTGCTTGTGGCGTTCGTCATCGTCCTCGCTTGGTGTGTCGAGCCCCTTGTGTTCGGCGTTGAGTTTGCCGGACTGCTTGAAGACCCAACAATCTCTGTGGGTATGGTATGCAGGCTTCCCGGGAGTACTATGGATTTGGCATATCTTGCCCAAGATTTTGTTTAAGTTAGATAGCTCGCCCCTGTTATCCTTAAGGGGCGGTTTTTTATGATTCTGCCGAGAGCTTTTGAATCCGGCGTTGACTGCCGTGCTCTTCGGGCTGTTTCCCTTGGTCCGGCGCTGGTCCTTGCTGCGTCGCAGTTTCCCGTTTCCATCCCTGAATTTGGATGTACTTGGGTCACTGGTACTGCATCTTGCCAGCCAGCTATCCTCTCGCGTGCAAAAGCGGGTCATGAGGCTTGTTAATGCGGCCATTGTTCTTGTCTTTTCTTGGCCGAGGTGTCTGGTGAGCCATTTGTCTCGGACGTTGTGTTTGAAAGCTGCTAAGGCTTCGGCGTCCGGACAGTCGACTATTTGGTTCTTTTTAGTAAGGAATCTGTTACAGAATTTTCGGGCTGACTCTCCGGGTTGTTGAGTTATGTGAATTAAATCGTCTGCATCCGTAGGTCGGACATAGGTCCTTGAAAATTTGCCCGAAAAGCATCCTCGAGCTCTTCCCAACTTCCAATGGTGTTTTCGGGGAGGCTTTTGAGCCAATGTCGGGCTGGCCCTTTGAGCTTGAGGGGTAAGTATTTTATGGCGTGGAGGTCATCTCCTCTAGCCATGTGTATGTGGAGGATGTAATCCTCAATCCAGACTCCAGGGTCTGTTGTTCCGTCGTATGCCTCTATGTTTACGGGCTTGAATCCCGCTGGAAATTCATAATCCAGAACCTCATCGGTGAAACATAGGGGGTGTGCGGAACCCCTATATTTAGGTGTACCGTAATATTTGGATGCTTGATGTGTTGCATTGCTTACTAGAGCTTGCTTTCTTGGCCCGTAGATAGATCTAACTGGTCCGTCTTTTTGATGCGAATCCGTGTGCAGATCGCGTGTTGGCTTGTGTGCGGCACCGTTTGCCGCTCTATGTTTGCCATGGGGTCGTCTATCCGACCGGGTGGTCTCCTTGTTCTTTGATTGCGGGGGCTCTATGGCCTCCTCATCAAATTCGGGCAGTAGTTTTCGCTTCGGGTAGCTCTTTGTTCGGCGACTATCGCCGTATTTGTCTGGGATGTTGAGTACTTTGCTCCATCTGATTCTGAACGCATCTTCCGCTGTTTTGAGCTTCCGCTTCTGCTTTTTCAGGTTACGCGCAGTGGCGACGAGCCTTTTGTGGAGGTTCTTCTGCTCCAGCAACTTGTCTGGCGTGAGATCGTCCGGACTGTTATCTTCGCCGGGGACGGATTGTTTATCCATATTGTCCTGTTCGGACGGTTGCTCGATAGCATGTTCGTCGTCCACCGGTTCGCCCTGCTCTATGGTTGGGTCTGTATGGCTGCTGTCTTTGTCGAGGCGGGATTTTGAGCGGCGCTTATGTCGCCGTTTTGACTGCTTTTCGAGGGAATGATCCCTCGTGGCGTCCCGTTGTTCCTCGTCATCGCTTCCTTTAGGTGTGTCCACCATGTATACATCGTGAGATGAGGTGGTTGTCCAGTGCCCTATAGGTGCTGGTTCATGCTTATCTCCTACATCGTCGTCCATACTGTCGATGTCTTCGAAGCCAAAATCGATCAGGTCGTTTAAACTTTCGATACTGGCTACGAAGTGGGTGGTGGGTGGGCTTTGAATTTCATCGTCCGCATCCCAACCTTGCTGACCATAATCCGGCCAGGGCTCTCCTGATAAAGAGAGAGACTTTAGTAAATTCAGGATGTCGCCAAAGGGCGAGTGCTGAAAGATGTCTGCGGTGGTGAACTCCATGATCGGCGCCCAATCGGATTCGATTGGCAGGAGCGCGGAAGGTTTGGAGTCCGGAGAGGAGTCTGGCACTTTGGAGTCACGAGCTTCGCAAAGGACAGGGTTGGTGTTCGGCTCAATCGCCATAGAGATAGCAGCCCCCGAGGCGGTGTCCAGCCACCCGTCCTCGATTAGCGCAGTCGGCTCCGAGCTAAGGGTCGGAGCGGACACTTGTGCGGCCTCCAGGGCACTGTTCGGCGGCAGAGCTAGATCATGCCCCTCGTGATAGTGCGGCGTGCTTGGCTGTGGCTTGAACCCGTCGAAGATCAAGTCTCCGCGGACGTCAGCCGTATAGTTCAAACTTCCAAATCAGACCTGATGGCCAGGGGCATAGCTTTCAATCTGCTCCAGATGGCCAAGCGAATTGGCCCGCAGTGCAAAGCCGCCGAATATGAAGATCTGTCCGGGGAGAAAAGTCTCACCCTGGACCGCATCGTTGTTGATGATCGGAGGAGCCATCGGGCCTAAAGATGACGACATAGAGGAACTCTTAATGAAAGCACCAATGTCGGTGTCAAAACCGGCGGATCTCGGGTAGGGGGTCCCGAACTGTGCGTCTAGGCGGATGGTAACAGGAGACAAGGGACATGATGTTTTACCCAGGTTCGGGCCCTCTCGATGGAGGTAAAACCCTACTCCTGCTTGATTAATATTGATGATATGGGTAGTACAAGAGTATATCTACCACGAGATCAGAGAGGCTAAACCCTAGAAGCTAGCCTATGGTCTGATTGTTGTTCGTCCTACGGACTAAAACCCTCCGGTTTATATAGGCACCGAAGAGGGTTAGGGTTACACAGAGTCGGTTACAATGGTAGGAGATCTACATATCCGTACCACCAAGCTTGCCTTCCACGCCAAGGAAAGTCCCATCCGGACACGGGACGAAGTCTTCAATCTTGTATCTTCGTAGTCCAGGAGTCCGGCCAAAGGTGATAGTTCGGCTATCCGGACACCCCCTAATCCAGGACTCCCTCAGCTACACAGAGACTTGACCAATTTCGGGTCGGGTCGCTACAGTCTCTTTCTGATTTACCGCTATCATTTTGGGGTTATGCTTTACAGACGGGTGCATTCACTTTAAATAGGACACCATCAAAATCCATTGAGACGAAGCCTTATGAACTGTAGTTTGGCAAGAAACCAAAGTTGTCTTTTATTAAAGTTTGGGGCTGCGATGCTTATGTGAAAAGATTCAACCTGATAAGCTTGAACCTAAATCGGAGAAGTGCGTCTTCATACGATACCCAAAGGAAACTGTTGGGTACACCTTCTATCACAGATCCGAAGGCAAAATCTTTGTTGGTAAGAATGGATCCTTTCTAGAAGGAGTTTCTCCCGAAAGAAATGAGTGGGAGAAAAGTAGAACTTGATGAGGTAAGTTTACCTTCTCCCTTATTGGAAAGTAGTTCATCACAGAAATTAGTTCCAGTGATTCCTACACCAATTAGTGAGGAAGCTAATGATGATGATCATGAAACTTTAGATCAAGTTACTGCCGAACCTCGTAGGTCTTCCGGAGTGAGATCCGCACCAGAGTGGTATAGTAATCCTATTCTGGAAATCATGTTACTAGACCATGGTGAACCTACAAACTATGAGGAAGCAATGATGAGCCCAGATTCCGTGAAATGGCTTGAGGCCATGAAATCTGAGATGGGATCCATGTATGAGAACAAAGTATGGACCATGGTGGACTTGCCCGATGATCGGCAAGCCATAGAAAATAAATGGATCTTCAAGAAGAAGACTGACTCTAATGGTAGTGTTACCGTCTACAAAGCTTGACTTGTTGCGAAAGGTTTTCGACAAGTTCAAGGAGTTGACTATGATGAGACTTTCTCACCTGTAGCGATGCTTAAGTCTGTCCAAATCATGTTAGCAATTGCCGCATTTTATGATTATGAAATTTGGCAGATGGATGTCAAAACTTCATTCCTGGATGATTTTCTAGAAGAAGAGTTGTATATGATGCAACCAGAAGGTTTTGTCGATCCAAATGGTGCTAACAAAGTGTGCAAGCTCCAACGATCCATTTATGGACTGGTGCAAGCCTCTCGGAGTTGGAATAAATGATTTGATAGTGTGATCAGAGCATATGGTTTTATACAGACTTTTGGAGAAGTCTGTATTTACAAGAAAGTGAGTGGGAGCTCTGTAGCATTTCTAATATTATATGTGGATGACATATTGTTGATTGGAAATGATATAGAATTTCTGGATAGCATAAAGGGATACCTGAATAAGAGTTTTTCAATGAAAGACCTCGAAAAAGCTGCTCACATATTGGGCATCAAGATCTATAGAGATAGATCAAGACGCTTAATTGGACTTTCACAAAGCACATACCTTGATAAAGTTTTGAATAAGTTCAAAATGGATCAGTCAAAGAAAGGGTTCTTGCCTGTGTTACAAGGTGTGAAGTTGAGTCAGACTCAATGCCCGACCACCACAGAAGATAGAGAGAAAATGAAAGTCATTCCCTATGCTTCAGCCATAGGTTCTATCATGTATGCAATGTTGTGTACTAGACCTAATGTGTGCCTTGCTATAACCATAGCAGGGAGGTACCAAAGTAAACCCGGAGTGGAGCACTAGACAATGGTCAAGAACATCTTGAAATACCTGAAAAGGATTACGAATATGTTTCTCGTTTATGGAGGTGACAAAGTGCTCGTCGTAAATGGTTACATCGATGCAAGCTTTGACATTGATCTGGATGACTCTAAGTCGCAATCCGGATACATATTTTTATTGAATGGAGGAGCTGTCAGTTGGTGCAGCTCCCAGCAAAGTGTCGTGGCAGGATCTACGTGTGAAGCAGAGTATATTGCTGCTTCGGAAACAGCAAATGAAGGAGTCTGGATGAAGGAGTTCATATCCGATCTAGGTGTCATACCTAGTGCATCGGGTCCAATGAAAATCTTTTGTGACAGTACTACTGCAATTGCCTTGGCAAAGGAATCCAGATTTCACAAGAGAACCAAGCACATCAAGAGACGCTTCAATTCCTTCTGTCATCAAGTGTCAGAGGGGGGACATAGAAATTTGCAAGATACATACGGATCTTAATGTTGCAGACCCGTTGACTAAGCCTCTTCCACGAGCAAAACATAATCAGCACCAAAACTCCATGGGTGTTAGAATCATTACTTTGTAATCTAGATTACTGACTCTAGTGCAAGTGGGAGACTGAATGAAATATGCCCTAGAGGCAATAATAAAGTTATTTCCTTATTTCATGATAAATGTTTATTACTCATGCTAGAATTGTATTAACCGGGAACTTAGTACATGTGTGAATACATAGACAAAACATAGTGTCCCTAGTATGCCTCTACTTGACTAGCTCGTTAATCAGAGATGGTTATGTTTCCTAACCATAGACATGTGTTGTCATTTGATGAATGGGATCACATCATTAGGAGAATGATGTGATGGACATGACCCATCTATTAGCTTAGCATTATGATCGTTACAGTTTCATTGATACTACTTTCTTCATGACTTATACATGTTCCTCGGACTATGAGATTATGCAACTCCCGAATACCGGACGAACACCTTGTGTGCTATCAAATGTCACAACGTAAATGGGTGATTATAAAGATGCTCTACAGGTTTCTCCAAAGGTGTTTGTTGGGTTGGCATAGATCGAGATTAGGATTTGTCACTCCGTGTTTCGGAGAGGTATCTCTGGGCCCTCTCGGTAATGCTCATCACTATAAGCCTTGCAAGCAATGTGACTAATGAGTTAGTTGTGGGATAAAGTATTACGGAACGAGTAAAGAGACTTGCCAGTAACGAGATTGAACTAGGTATGATGATACCGACGATCGAATCTCGGGCAAGTAACATATCGATGACAAAGGGAACAACGTATGTTGTTATGCGGTTTGATCGATAAAGATATTCGTAGAATATGTAGGAGCCAATATGAGCATCCAGGTTCTAATATTGGTTATTGACCGGAGATGTGTCTCGGTCATGTCTACATAGTTCTCAAACCCGTAGGGTCCGCACGCTTAACGTTCGATGATGATATGTATTATGAGTTATGTGTTTTGATGACCGAAGTTTGTTCGGAGTCCCGGATGAGATCACGGACATGACATGGAGTCTTGAAATGGTCAATACATAAACATTGATATATTGGACCATGTTATTCGGACACCGGAAGTGTTCCGGGAAGTTTCGGGTAAAACTGGAGTGCCGGAGGGGTTACCGGAACCCCCCGAGGGAACTAATGGGCCACCATGGGCCTTAGTGGAGAGAGAGGAGGGCAGCCAGGGCAGGCCGCCCCTCCCCCTTGGAGTCCGAATTGGACAAGGGAAGGGGGGCGGCGCCCCCCTTTCCTACTCCCTCTCCCTCTCCTTCCTTCCCCCTCTCTTCCTTGAAGTGGAATCCTACTAGGACTATGAAGTCCTAGTAGGACTCCTTGCCCCCTAGGGCGGGCCAGCCTCCCCCTCCCTCCTTTATATACGGGGGCATGGGGGCACCCTAGAACACACAAGTTTCTCTTAACCGTGTGCGGTGCCCCCTCCACAGTTACACACCTCGATCATACCATCGTAGAGCTTAGGCGAAGCCCTATGCCGGTAACATCATCATCACCGTCGCCACGCCGTCGTGCTGACGAAACTCACCCTCGTCCTCAACTGGATCAAGAGCACGAGGGACGTCATCAAGCTGAACGTGTGCTGAACGTGGAGGTGTCGTACGTTCGGTACTTCATCGGTTGGATCACGAAGAAGTTCGACTACATCAACCGCGTTAGTGAAACGCTTCCGCTTTTGGTCTACGAGGGTACGTGGATAGACTCTCCCCTCTCATTGTTATGCATATCCTAGATAGATCTTGCGTGATCATAGGATTTTTTTTGAAATTGTTGTGTTCCCCAACACATATGACATTTATGGCTTTGAAGCCCTAGCAAATAGATTCACAGGGGGGTTAGAATACTCAAATGAATATGTACAAAAAAGTACGATTTGTGAACATAGTTGATACATCTCAAACGTATCTATAATTTTTAATTGTCTCATGCTATTATGTGATCAATCTTGTATGCTTTATATTTTATATCATTTTTGGAACTAACCTATTAACCTAGTGCCCAGTGCTAGTTCCTGTTTTTCCCTATTTGATTGCTTCATAGAAAAAATAGTATCAAACAAAGTCCAAATGCGATGAAACTTTAAGTGATTTTTCTGGACCAGAAAGGACCCTGGAAGCATCAGGAGGAGGCCAGAATATGTACACCTGGGCCACAAGCTCCCACGACGCGCACCTAGGGGGGCCACCTGAGCTTGTGGGCCCCACATAACTCCGTTTCCCCTAATTCCACTTCTATAAATTCCCTAAAATCCCAAACCCACCAGAGCGAGACCTGAAATAATTATTATGCCACCACAAGCCTCTGTTCTTCCGTGATCCCATCTAGAGGCCTTTGCCAGTACCTCTGCTGGAGGGGAATCGGTCAGGGAGGGTTTCTACATCAACCTTGCTACACCTCCGATCATATGTGATCATTTCACCAAAGACCTACGTGTCTATAGTGATTAGCTACATCTCTCTCTCTCTCTCTCTAAAAGTGCAACTATCCCTGGGTGGTTTTGGAAATCATTAATAACATATAGCTCATTGAACTAATGCTATTTCAAGATGAATATTTCAGGAAAGTTCAATGATTGGCATATCATGGATTAGGAATGTGGACCCCTCAAAATGCTAAGGACAAAGGATTGGATCAAGCTCTAAAGCTCAAGACTCTATATTTTAATTTTAGTGATCCAAGATCACATTGAGTCCATAGGAAAAGCCAATACTATTAAAAGGAGATGAGGTGTTGCTTAATGGCTTGCTTGCTCAAAATGCTTAGTGATATGCTCCAAAGCCCTCAACCACTTTCTCGTATCCACATATGTCCCAAACCAAAAGTCAAACTCGGCCCCACCGGTTTGATCCATCTGGCGCCACCGAGTTCATTGGACATAGCCATTCCAGAAACCCTAGTCACTTCGGTCTCATCGATAGGGATCTCGGTCTCACCAAGATGGGATTGCAAACTGTTTGTTTCCCTTTGTAATGTTTTGGTCTAACCGAGATGAGCGATCGGTCCCACCGAGTTCGCAATGCAAACTCCCTGTTTCCCCTTTGTAACGTTTTGGTCTCACCGAGATGAGCGAATCGGTCCCACCGAGTTTGCCTGACCAACTCTCTGGTTAGCTTATTATCAAAGTCGGTCCCACTGAGTTTGTGTAATTGGTCTCACCGAGATTACGTTATGCCCTAACCCTAACGAAATCGGTCCCACCAAGTTGACGTGCCGGTCCCACCGAAATGCCTAACGATCACATTATGAACTAAATCGGTCTGACCGAGTTTTCTGATTCGGTCCCATCGAGTTTGGTAAATTGTGTGTAACGGTTATATTTTGTGTGGAGGCTATATATACCCCTCCGCCCACTCTTCATTTGTGGAGAAAGCCATCAGAACATTCCTACACTTCCAGCATTCATTTTCTGAGAGAGGACCACCTACTCATGTGTTGAGGTCAAGATATTCCAATCCTACCATATGAATCTTGATCTCTAGCCTTCCCCCAAGTTGCTTTCCACTCAAATCATCTTTCCACCAAATTCAATCCTATGAGAGAGAGTTGAGTGTTGGGGAGACTATCATTTGAAGCACAAGAGCAAGGAGTTCATCATCAACACACCATCTATTACCTTTTGGAGAGTGGTGTCTCCTAGATTGGTTAGGTGTCACTTGGGAGCCTCCGTCAAGATTGTGGAGTTGAACCAAGGAGTTTGTACGGGCAAGGAGATGGCCTACTTCGTGAAGATCTACCCTAGTGAGGCAAGTCCTTCGTGGGTGATGGCCATGGTGGGATAGACAAGGTTGCTTCTTCGTGGACCCTTCGTGGGTGGAGCCCTCCATGGACTCACGCAGTCGTTACCCTTCGTGGGTTGAAGTCTCTATCAACGTGGATGTACGATAGCACCATGTATCGGAACCACGCCAAAAATCTCCATGTCTACATTGTGTTTGCTCCCTCCAAACTCCTCCCTTTACCTTCATATGCAATTATTTACATACCGCTAATATACTCTTAGAATTGCATGTGTAGGTTGATTGCTTGACTTGTGTAAAGTTGCTAAAATCTTCCAAGACTTAAAATTGGGAAAAGGCTAGATTTTTATTTGGTCAAGTAGTCTAATCACCTCCCCCTCTAGACATACTTTCGATCCTACAAGTGGTATCAAAGCTACGGTCTCCATTTACCTTGATTTCCATAGCTTTTGGTGATCATAGCCTTGGTTTCACAACCTAGGAGAGTATGGCGTCTAGCGAGGGAAATTACCACCGTAGAGGTCCTTACTTTGATGGTACTAATTTTGCTAGTTGGAAGCATAAGATGAAAATGCATATTCTTGGACATAACCCCGTCGTTTCGGCTATTGTGCGTATTGGCTTGCAAGGTAAATTCTTTGATGGGAGAGAACCGAACCATGAAGCTACCGCAGAAGAGTTGAAGATGCTGCAATACAATGCTCAAGCTTGTGATATTCTCTTCAATGGATTGTGCCCCGAAGAATTCAACAAAATCAGTCGTCTTGAGAATGCAAAGGAAATTTGGGATACTTTGATTGACATGCATGAAGGTGTTGACTACGTCAAGGAACCCAAATTGGATGTGCTTCAAAGTTAACTTGACAAGTTCAAAATGAAGGATGGTGAAGGTGTCGCTGAAATGTACTCTAGGCTCGCTCTCATCACAAATGAGATTGCCGGCTTAGGAAGTGAAGAGATGACCGATAGATTCATCATCAAGAAGATCCTAAGAGCCTTGGATGGAAACTATGATACCATGTGCACATTGATCCAAATGATGCCCAATTATAAAGATCTCAAGCCAACGGAAGTCATTGTAAGAGTTGTTGCTCATGAGATGTCACTCAAGGATAAAGAAGAGCTTCACAACAAGTCAAGTGGTGCTTACAAAGCCTCATGTGATGCTCCTACATCATCAAGTGAGAAACAAACCTTCAATGAAGAATTGAGCCTAATGGTGAAGAACTTCAACAAGTTCTACAAAAGTAGAAGCAAGGAAAGAAGTTCCAAGTCAAGGTCCTACAATGACAAAAGATCTTCGAGCCGTGAACGTAATTGCTACAATTGTGGAAGACCCGAACACTACTCCAATGAGTGTACGGCTCCCTAAAAAAAGAGAGAAGATTCACCTAAAAGAAGGAGTAGAAGAGAAGAATCACCACCAAGAGAGAGAAGGAGTAGAGATGATCGTTATGAACGAAGAACCTCCCGGAGAAGCAAGGATTCAGAAAGGAAGGACAAATCATCAAAGAGCTACACAAAACGAAGACATCAAGCTCATGTTGGTGAATGGGTATCCGGCTCCGATTCCGACCCTCACTCTGAAAGAAGTTATCACTCCGACTCTGAATATACTCAAGATGAACGTGTTGCCGGACTATCACTTGTGTCAACCAACTCCTATGACATATTTGACTCACCAAATGAAGGAATTGGAAGATGCTTCATGGCTAAAGTCCCAAAGGTATCACACCCCGAGCATGTTGATTTCAATAGTGATGAAGGTGACTTGCTAGGTGATGATGATTTACTTGTTGACAACTCTAGTTATGAAAGCTATGATGAATTTGCTATTAGTCGTGCTAATCAAGATAAAACGAATGACGATGATAATAAGGAGATTGATCATCTAACTAAAGAGCTAAATACTCTTAAGTTAGCTCATGAAACTACCTTGGAAGATCATCGAGAACTTTTAAAGACTCATGAGAAGCTACGGTTTGAAAAGCTCAACCTAGAGCAAGAGCATGAGTTTTTAAAGGCAATCAATGATGATCTTCGCAACAAAAGTTCTTCTTACATTGCCAAGCGTTTACTCTTGTCTACTTACATGCCACAAGTTAAATCTAGCAACAAAGATAAGAAAGATTATTCT
Organism: Triticum aestivum; assembly: GCF_018294505.1. Classification (NCBI taxonomy): domain Eukaryota; kingdom Viridiplantae; phylum Streptophyta; class Magnoliopsida; order Poales; family Poaceae; genus Triticum; species Triticum aestivum. The sequence continues at coordinate 280,612,300 of NC_057801.1, read as the reverse complement.
TCTAGTAGTAACAATAATCATGCTAAATCCAATGTTGTTCCTTCTAGTAATTCTCTTGATTCCACTAATGATTCTCTTAGCCAAGTTACACTTGAGGAAGAAAATAGCTTATTGAAGGGAATTATAGAGAAAGGTGTTTACAAGAGCCTTGCCAGAAGTAAGCAATTTGAGGAAATTGTGCGCAAGCAAGGAAGGCACCGGAAGAATCAATGTGTTGGTTTTGAACGAAAGTTCAATGCCAATGGAGTTGAGTGGGAAGAAGATCAATACCCCAAGAAAAAGTTTGTTCCTCAACAAGAGAAGTATGATCCTACTTCTTTCCAACGGACACAAGCTCAAGATGATCTTCCACCACAAGACCACAAGCAAAAAGGGAAGGATGAGCTTCAAGAGGAGATTGATAGATTTGAAGAAGCTCCCAAGGCCTTGGTCAAGTGTGTTCCCAAGACTACATCAAGTTCTACTTCATCAAGTACGACTACAACCCCAAGGATTCCCATCAAGATGACGTGGATCCCGAAGAAGAAGAACTAGAGAGTTCTTGAGGGTGACTCCGCCAACACACTTCACTCATATCATTTTGGCAAGAACAAGTGCAAACAACTTCCATATCTTGCACTAGTTCAAGGAGTCACAAACCCTCTTGTTGGTAAGACAAGGGACAAGGTAACCTAATGCTTTCATGGACATCATCTTGTGTGAACATCACTCTATGTCTATGGATATGCTTGTTTGTTCCTTGTGGTACTAACCCGTGTATGTATTGAACGTGCAACTCACTCCAATGGATTTCTCCGAATGATCTACATTAACATTGAGCGTCCACATCTTCAATACCTACATGAAGTCATCATCGACAAAACCCAAGGTTAGTTCATCCCTCTTAGGGGGGGTATCACATCTATGGGGAGCTTTACTCTAAGACTTGAGCCAAAGCAACTCTAACGGTGTGAACACAACAATGCTTTATGTAAAAGTGGTAACCCCACTTGTGCTTAAACGATGAGTATGACCTATGATCAAATGTTCTCATTTGACTTCTAAGTTAATATACTCATATATAGATAACCTAGTCATCGTGAATTGCTTGATAGATGCTAGTTTTTGTGCATGCTGTGCCACATATTTCATTTGCCATTTTATTGTGTGAGCATGTTGGTTGCATATTTTACTCATTCGAGGACATCCACTTGTTGCTTTGATTGTTTGGCTCTTTTTCTTTTGCCAAGTGGATGGAAAAGAATGCCTAAGAACCTTCTCTAGCTATCTATGCTTTTCTTGTCTCAAACACTATTCATGCTACATCACAAAGTTTGATCAAGTCAGATTCGAACCACTCTGTGTGAGGAGCACTCAGAGTCCCCGATTCATCATAGACTTAAACTTCCAAAACCTCTTTGTGCATTTTAGTATGACCGAGTCATCCATTTCGGTCACACCGAGTTCACTAAGTTGATCTAGGTTTTCATCTCGGTGCAACCGATTTGAACATTTCGGTCACACCGAGTTGCAGTAACTGCCTGCGATTCTGCATCTCAGTGCCACCGAGTTGTTCCACTCGGTCACACCGACATGGTCGGGATATATATACCCACAGGAGAGATTTTGGAAATTTCATCAAAAGCCCTCAGCCCGCGTGTATCCTGCTCTGCCTCCTCGGGTCTCCGGATCGCCTCCTCACCGCCAGCAACCTTCCGCCGCTGGTTTCTGTCATCGTCAACGAGAATCTGCTCCGTCATTGCCGCCGTAGCGAACTCCCGCCGAACTAGGGTATGAGTTCGACCCCTTGTGCTTTCCTTTTACCTCCGATTCTTAGCACAAGGTCAATGCCATGACTTTTGCCATATATGAAATCAATCTATCCATAGAAAACTTCCTTTAGGTTAAGTTTGATTCATAATTTTAGGGTTAGGTCTCGGCTGAAGTCATCTCGGACCGACCGAATCATAGAAATCAGTCTCACTGATTTGGCTTAGGCCATTGCACATGCGCTCTTCGGTCTAACTGAAAACTGCAAATCGGTGTGACCGAGTTCAATTCTCTATGAAACCCTAGCATCTCGGTGCCACCGAATAGTGACTCGGTCTGACCGAGTTCACTAGTTTAGGTTCCAAATGTTGCTTTGGTATCACCGAGTTTATCAATTTGGTAGCTCCGAAATCATTTCAGTAGAGAACTAAAACTAAGTTTTTGACTCATTTGTTTTGCAAAAATCTCTGCACTTTGTGATGCTCATCCACTCTACCTCATCTATATCTATTCACCGGGTTTGCTGTCAGTTTACCTGCCAAGATGTCTGACTAGAGTGATAGCTAGAATAAATCTAAAGATCAAGATCAAATGAGTGAGGGCACTAGTCCCTCAAACAGCTATGATGAGGGCAGCAGGAGCACACCAAGTAACTTGCCCAAGGCAGCCACCAGGACAAGAAAGAAGAGAACTTCAGACTCTAAGGATGAGGCCACATCAAAGAAGAAAGTGTTGAAGAAAGAGTATGGCTCTGCTGCTGTCAGGACCCCGACTCGGTGTCACATCGATCTAGCCGGTAACACCTCATATCACTTTGCGGCCTCACGCACGGTATCCCCACGGGTGTCGCCTTACCTTTGCCCGGGACCGTTTGCGCCTTTTGGCTCACGTATATGATAGTGTCGCTAGCATCCATATGATAAGGAGCCCGGGCTGACATGACTAGTCGTAAACCCAAAGTGGCACAGACTTACAGGGACAGGAATCCATGACCCAGCTTCGAACGTGTCGGTCATCAGCAAGTGGGTCCGGGCTGTAGCACTGGGCTAGCAGGACTCCGGTAAACCGGGCTGTAGCGGGCTAACAGGACTCCGATACTCAATGCGTGACATTTCCCCGAAGGGACAGACATAGGAACGAAGAAGGACACATGCCGGCCGGCCTAAGTGTTCCAGAGCAGTAGCAAGCTACCATGGCTCAGCGGTAACACTAGGAGACATTTCCCGGTAAGAGAGGCTACTAAAGATAAACAACTAGATAGTCAGATCCCACACATACCAAGCATTTCAATCATACACACAATATGCTCGATATGTGCAAATACAACGAAGCATCACAACATGACTCTACGACACAAGTACTTTATTTAAGGCTCAGGGAGCCATACATATCATACACAAAGGTACGGGTCTCACGACCCAACATTAAAGTCATACAGTCATACAAACCAGCAGCGGAAGTAACTTGTCTGAGTACAGACAACTAGTAAAATAAAAGAGGCTTGGAAGGCCTAGCTATACTACGTGGTCCTTCATAGGCTCAAGATCACCACCTGGGCCTTTAGCCTACTCGTTGATGTCAACGTCTACGTAGAACCCATCAGAAGGGGTTGCAGCGTCTTCTGTAAAATGTAAATTATAGCAACATGAGTACAAAGGTACTCAGCAAGACTTACATCAGATCCTACATACATGCATATTATCAAGAAGGGTTGGTGGAGTTATTGCAGCAAGCCAGCTTTGACTCTTGGCTAGACTATCCTACGATACTTCAACTTGAAACGGTTTTGCGCACACGAGTCCACTACCCACCAATTCAATACACTACCGGGGATCCCCCTCCGTCTTCCTACGGAAGAGCCATCCTCGGCACTCACACTTATCTTGAGGCTTTTAGTAGTTTCCATTTACTTGTCTATGAACTGTATAGGCAACCAAGTAGTCCTTTACCGCGGACGCGGCTATTCGAATAGATCATGATAACCCTGCAGGGGTGTACTTCTTCATACATGTTTCCACCACTTAGCGTCTGCACACGACATGTGCTCGGCAGACTTCAAGCGAAAGCCGACGTGGGTGTAGACCACGACCTACCTAAACACTTAAGCCTCTAGTCCAGGTTTATCGCCTATCCAGGTTCCATCCGCAGGGAGTCCGGCCGAGGTTTCCCATACGGCCCCGAACGATGTGAACAGGGTTCCCGAGATACCTAACGGGTATTCGGTACACCCGGCCACGTACCTACCGCATCACAGCCCACCCCTATGGTCAGCGCTGTCCACGGCCTCCAGTAGGCTACAAACACCAGAAACTACTTGCAACTCCTGGACAGAGAGCTAGGGTGAATAAGAAGTCGAGCGGGGTCATATTTCAGGGCCCAATGCATGGTAGTAGCTGTATCTTAAATCACACATACAGATCTCAGTGCTTAAGGTCGGCTTCAATGAAACAACCCACCATGTACTCCTACATGGCCTCTCATCGATACCTTTACCAAATCGTGTTCACCACACCACTCTCATTACCGACGTAATCATTTCACTCTAGCCCATCACCCAGATGAACCAGACCTGACACGACTCTAAGCATAGCAGGCATAGCAAGGTAGGAATAACACATACATATGGCTCAATCAACTCCTACACATGCTAGTGGGTTCCATCTAGTTACTGTGGCAATGACAGGTCATGCAGAGGAAATGGGTTCAACTACCGTAGCACACAGCAGTTTGAAACGCGTTGTCTTAATGCAGTAAAAGAGAGCAGGAGCGAGAACATGGGATTGTATCGATATGATCAAATGGTTGGTTGCTTGCCTGATGGTTCGATGCACTGATACGGTTCTTCGTTAGGGTAATCACGGTACTCCTCGGAGACAGAACCTGTCGCAAGGACACCGATACACAACCATCACCAAACAATGTGCAACAATATGATGCATGCATGAAACATGGCAATATGAGTGTGTTGGGCTAATGCAACTAAGACCAGAAGGGTTTGAACCAATTTGAATCAAAGATTCAAATTTCAAACTCAAACATGGCCCTTTTAAAGTGTTTTCCTTGTTCTGCATTAAACATCAAGTTAACTTGCTTAGTCATGCATGAAAATAGTACAGATGGATAGATTGGATTTTTCTGATCATTTTTCATATATAATTTGTCTGATTTGGAGTTACAGAATAAAAGTTATGAATTTTTGAAGTTTAAATTATATTCTGGAATTTCCTATATTAGAATAATTCCAGAAAATCAATTATTGCGTCAGCCTGACGTCAGTGTGACGTCAGCGGGTCAACGGAACACGTCAGGGTCAAACCTGACAGTGGGTCCCGCATGTCAGGGTGATTATTTTAATTAAAGTTTAATTAAAACTAATCCTGTTTAATTAACAGGGCTGGGCCCCACCTGTCATTGACTCAGGGGAGTCAACCAGGGCCCACCCGTGGTCAAAGTCAAAGCCAGCGACGCCGGCGTTTAGCCGCCGGCGAGCCCGACGCGGCGGCGGGAGTGGTTTTGGCCATTTCGGCCACCAAATGGGCCGCGGAGACCACCGGAGTGGAGCTGAGGGCAAGCCGCAGCTCTTGGTGGAGTCCGTTGGGGTCGGGGTGGCCGGAGTTGGCGCCGGCGACGACTTTGGCGGCCACCGGGGTTCGGCCGAAGATGAACTTGGCGCTAGAGGGGTCGGTGAGGCTCGGGGAGTGGCTAGCTAGGTGCTGCGGGACTCGGTGAGTAAGATGGACACCATCTTGTGGCCGGAGTGTGGCCGGAAGCACGTCGGCGACGAGATCCGCGGCGGTGCGGGCGTGTGATCCTCGTGCGGTGGCTACACGGCTCGGGAATGAGAGAGAGAGGGTCGGAGGAGTAGCTAGGCTCACAGCGCTCCCGTAGAGGCCACCGGCGAGGTCGGGGACGAGCTGAGGCGGCGACGGCGTTGAAGGGGATCTCCGGCGACGGCGAGCTCGGGCGAGGTTGGTGCAGTGGTCTCGGGCCGCACGAGCACACGGGGCTCGGCTAGCTCGATGAAGTAGACGGCGGCGGAGCTCCTGGACAGAGTGGCACGGCGTGGGGTGGACGGAGGGCGTGGCTACGGCGAGGGGGTGGCGGCGATGGCGTCGGCCATGGCTGGGGCGTGCAAGGGGGAGGAGCTGGAGAGGAGAGGGGGTGTCTGGGAGGTTCGGGGGAGAGAGGGAAGCCGATCCACGGCGTTAGCCGGGCGAGGGAGGCGGCGAGGCGGCGAGCAGGTGCGTGGCACCCATGCGGTGCTCGCCGTCGAGCACCTGCCTGCCTGCCTGGCCGGAAGCAGCTCGCTGGCGCGGTGCTGGGCTGGGCCGGCAGGTGGGCCGGTGCTGGGCGACAGGTAAGTTTTTTCCATTTTCTTCTGTTTTCTGTTTTTTTAATACTTCTGCAACTTTGTTGAATTTAATAAAATACCTAGGCAACTTCAAAAATCACCAAACTACTCCTGGTCCATAGTTGGATTATTTCCAACATGAAACATTTTAGTTTGGAGTTATTTGAGCATTTAAATATTTTATATAATTTTAAATGCCCAAATTCAAATATTTATGATTTAATCCAAAAACCCTAGGATGGCCTAGGAAAATGTGCACCACTTTTGGCAGAGGTTCTGAACCAAGACAAAAATGATGGGCATTTTAGAAGGGCATTTCAGGTTCATTGAAAATTATTTTTAGTAACCCTAGTTGGTTTCAGGGGGGACTGGGGGTTCTGTCATCCCCATTTCAAGTTTCTGATGAAAGAGTAAACATGATGCAACACTCTAATGCATGACTAGCTAGGGTGTGACAACTCACCCCCACTCAAAAGAATCTCGTCCCGAGATTTGGGTTCCTCCGGGAAGAAGGCGGGATACTCGAGTCGAAGACGATCCTCCCTTTCCCAAGTTGCTTCATCCTCAGAATGGTGCGACCATTGTACTTTGAGAAACTTGATATTATGACGTCGAGTGGTACGCTCGGCCTGATCGAGGATACGAATGGGGTACTCTCGATATGTAAGATTATCTTGGAGATCAAGCGTTTCGTGGTCCACTCCACGGGTAGGATCCGAGAAGCAACGCCTGAGTTGAGAAACGTGGAAGACATCGTGGACTCTGGAGAGGTGCGGAGGTAGTTCCAATTGGTAGGCAACTTCTCCTCGCTTGGCGAGAATGCGAAAAGGTCCAATGTAACGAGGAGCCAATTTGCCTTTGATACCGAAACGATGGGTTCCCTTCAGAGGGGTAACCCGAAGATAAGCCTTCTCGTCAACCTCGAAAGTCATAGCCTTATGTTTTCGGTCATATTGACTCTTTTGACGAGATTGGGCTGTTTTCAACTTTTCACGAACGATGCGAACTTGTTCTTCTGCTTCCTGAATCATATCCGGGCCAAAGAATTGTCTTTCCCCGGTCTCTGACCAGTTAAGGGGTGTTCGACACCGTCGTCCATAGAGAACTTCAAAAGGGGCTTTACCCAAGCTAGATTGATAGCTGTTGTTGTAAGCAAATTCGGCAAATGGAAGGCACTTCTCCCAATCCATTCCGAATGAGATAACAGAGGCTCGAAGCATGTCTTCTAGAATCTGGTTGACGCGTTCTACTTGACCACTCGACTGAGGGTGGAAAGCGGTGCTAAAGGAGAGACGGGTTCCCATAGCATTTTGGAAGCTTTCCCAAAATCGAGAGGTGAAAAGACTTCCTCGATCCGAATTAATTTCCAAAGGAACACCATGGAGAGACACTATCCGGGAGATGTATAAGTCTGCCAGCTGACTAGCAGTTATACTCTCACGAACAGGTAAGAAATGGGCTACTTTGGAAAGACGATCGACAACGACGAAGATAGCATTATTCCCTCTCTTGGTCCTGGGAAAACCGGTAATGAAATCCATACCAATTTTATCCCATTTCCATTCAGGAATGGCTAAGGGTTGAAGGGTGCCAGCAGGCCGTTGATGCTCTGCTTTTACACGACGACAGACGTCGCAATTAGCAATATACTGAGCAATTTCTCTCTTCATCCTAGTCCACCAGAACCTCTGGCGTAGGTCCTGATACATCTTAGTACTACCGGGATGAATGGTGAGAGGAGATTCATGAGCCTCCTTAAGGATCAACTGCCGTAGATGCTGGTTCTTGGGAACCACTAAACGGTTCTCAAAATACACAACACCATGATCATTTGTGGAGAAACAACTAGCACCTCCGCTAGCAATGTTCTCCTTGATTTTAGATATTCCCTTATCTCGCTTTTGGGCAGCAATGATTTGATCCGTAAGAGTAGGTTTCGCCACCAAGGTGGAAAGAAATCCTTGAGGAACAATGTGAAGGTTAAGCTTCCGAAATTCCTCATGGAGAAGCGGTTGACTTTGTTGTAACATTAGGTTGTTACAATAAGATTTACGACTTAGCGCATCAGCCATGACGTTGGCTTTCCCTGGGGTGTAAGTTATTCCTAAGTCGAAATCTGTGATTAACTCAACCCAACGTCTTTGCCTGAGATTCAAATCCGGTTGGGTGAAAATGTACTTCAGACTCTGGTGATCAGTGAATATTTCGCAACGGTTACCGAGGAGGTAATGTCGCCAGGTCTTAAGTGCATAGACTACGGCTGCAAGCTCTAGATCATGAGTAGGATAATTCTCCTCATGTGGGTGCAATTGCCGTGAAGCGTAAGCAATTACGTGTCGATCTTGCATGAGAATGCAACCTAGTCCTTGTCGCGAGGCGTCGCAGTAGATAACAAAGTCCTTGGAGAAGTCTGGCGGTACCAGTACGGGAGCAGAAGTCAGGCGTCTTTTCAGTTCCTGAAAGCTGTGCTCACATTGTGGAGTCCATTCGAACTTCTTATCTTTCTTGAGGAGTTCGGTTAGAGGTTTGGCAACTTTGGAGAAGTTTTCGACGAAGCGACGGCAATAGCTCGCTAAGCCCAGAAAACTCCGAACTTGCTTGACCGATTCAGGTGGAGTCCAATTAAGGACGGCTTGAACTCGCTCAGGGTTAACAGCAATACCTTTACCAGATATTACATGACCCAGATAGGTCACTTCTGACAACCAGAATTCACATTTAGAAAATTTGGCATAAAGGCGATGCTCTCGAAGTTTCTTCAACACTAGCCTTAGATGTTCGGCATGTTCTTCCTCGTTCTTGGAGTAGATGAGTATATCATCGAGGTAAACCACGACGAATTTATCCAAATACTCCATGAAGATTGAGTTCATTAACCGAGAAAAGGTGGCTGGAGCGTTGGTTAAACCGAAGGACATGACGGTGTACTCGTATTGGCCATAACGAGTAACAAAGGCCGTTTTAGGAATGTCCCCGTTTCTGATTTTGATTTGATGGTAGCCCAACCTCAAATCCATCTTGGAGAAGACTGAGGATCCAGCGAGCTGATCATACAGGTCGTTGATCCTGGGGAGCGGATATTTGTTCTTGATTGTGACCAAATTGACAGGTCGATAATCTACAACCATCCGGTCTGTACCATCCTTCTTCTTGACGAAGAGGACGGGGCAAGCCCACGGAGATGAACTAGGTCGGATGAAACCCTTTTTCAAGGACTCATCGAGTTGTTTCTTAAGCTCGGCTAGTTCTAGTGGTGCCATCTTATAGGGTCTTCTAGCAATCGGAACGGTTCCTGGAATGAGGTCTATTACGAACTCAACATCCCTGTCAGGTGGAACACCTGGCAATTCCTCTGGGAAGACATCCGGGAAGTCACGGACTACCGGAACGTCCTCAAGGTCTGGCAAAGGGCTGGCGTTAAGAGAATATAATTGTCGCTTGGCTAATCGGGTTAAGACATTGACTTTCTTGCCCGAAGGGTGAGTGAGTTGAACAGTCCTAGCGAAGCAATCAATTTTGGCATGATGAGCTGACATCCAGTCCATACCCAAAATGATATTAATATCTGAAAATTTAAGGGCTATCAACGATGCAAGGAAAACAAGTCTGTCGACTTGGATTTCATTTCCATAACTTACCCTAGAGGTCTGCCATCTAGAACCAGGAGTAGAAATTTCCATGGTGGATGGCATGTCACAGAATGCGGTGTTATGCAAACGAGCATAGTTCTCGGATATAAATGAATGAGAGGCTCCTGTATCGAAAAGAACAGATGCCGGGTGGCAATTAACAAGGAGCGTACCGAGAACGACGTTGGGATCTTCTTGAGCTTCTTCGGCAGAGATACAGTTGACATGGCCACGTGTAGCGGTGGCCGGCTTGGCGTGGAACACTTTCCCTGTCGGTTTGCCACGGCCAACAGCTTTAGCAGACTGGTTGGGGTTGGTCTGGGGACACTCACGCATATAGTGACCAGATTCCCCACACTTGAAACAGGTCACGGAACTGGTACGTGGGGGAGCATTGTTGGTTGGACCCCCATAGGGCTTGGCTGGTGCAGACTGTTGAACAGGGCGAGGCGCCTGGAAAGATGGCCTCGGTGTGAACCTGGGTGGCAGGGCGGTGTTGGGCACCCACACGCGGCGCTTCTGAGGACCAGCACCGGATGAGGAACCCATGTCACGGCCATGCTTGCGTGTTGCGTCATAATCAGTCTGACCAGTTTCAGCACTGATGGCCTTGTTAACAAGTTTCTGAAAAGATGTGCACTCATGCAGACGGAGGTCGCGGCGAAGCTCAGGACTAAGGCCCTTACGGAACCTTGCTTGCTTCTTGGCATCAGTAGAAACTTCCTCAGTTGCATAACGTGCGAGGTTACCAAACTCCCTGCTGTAAGCATCCACAGAGAGTCGGCCTTGGGTGAAATTGCAAAATTCCTCACGTTTACGGTCCATGAGACCCTCCGGAATGTGATGTTCACGGAAAGCCTCGCTGAATTCAGCCCAAGTAGTGACATGGCCCGCTGGGCGCATAGCTCCATAATTCTCCCACCATAGACTGGCGGGGCCTTCAAGATGATATGCAGCAAAGGTGACCTTGTCAGCCTCCGCTACCAGCGCGGAACGCAGTTTGTGAGAGATACTGCGAAGCCAGTCATCAGCGTCGAGAGGCTCGACGGAGTGGTGGAACGTGGGTGGATGTAATTTGATAAAATCACTGAGTGACACCACGTTAGACCTCTGATGGTGTGCTGTGTTCTGTTCGATACGCTCCAGCAAACGGTTGGTCTCCCGCTTGTTTCTCTCAGCTTCCATCATAACCTCAGCTAGGGAAGGAGGATGAGGCAGATTTGCATCCCTGACTTCACTGCCTTCGGCCTGCTCTTGAGGAGCAGGGTTAGTGCGCGTGTTGACCATCCTAGGTAAACAAGACAATGATTTAGTCAGGATGATAAATTCCGACATAGGATACAAAATGTAAAGGATAACTCGAAATGCAAGATGATCATCCGTATGACATGGTAGATACAGAAACTGCTTCTTTATTCCATCATCATACACACCATACAGGGTTTAGTACAAGACCAAACAAAGTACTATTACGGTGAAAAGAGGATTACATCTCATCGGAGGCATTCCAAGCTCCTATACATTATTTTTCTACATCTCCGGAAAGAGTACAAACTAGGTCATATCCCACGAGTCACGCAGGACGATAGACGACACAGCTAACACGAACTAGTGATACTACCACTAACTCAGACCGATCCGTAGTAGTCCTCGTAGAAGTCACCTCCATAGCCTGGAAGCTCAACATGATCATCCGGAAACAGACGATCTCGCGGAGCTTGTGGACCATAGGGACTAGGATGAGGTCTTGGACCAACAGACGGTGGTCTGCAGGGACCGCGAGGTGGGGTGATGCCTCCTACATCACGCCAACCCATCACGTCTGGCAGAGCAGATCTCACAGGATAGAGATCGCGCATATCCGAATATCCAGCTTGCACCGCCGGTGCGAACCGAGTCAATGTGGCCCAGTGGTCAGCACGGGTATTGAAGAGCTCTAACCTCAAGGCCCGATTTTCACGGTCCTTATCCTCGAGCATCTCAGCAGTGGTGCGAGTCCGTGAATCCTCCTGGGTGGGGTCAGCATAGATAGCCTGGAGATACCCTTGTGCTCCCGGAAGTGATCCTGGCATATACCGGAAATCAGAGTCCCGAAATAGACCAGATCTGACTCGCATGATGGTCATCATAGAGTAGGCGGCGTCCTGCACAGCCATCTCAATAGTAACCCCGAGTCCATAGGAGCAGTGAAGGGGCTCGGTGGACCCAGGATAAGATGGAAATATCCTGACAGTGCAGAGATACTGGCTTTGATTGAAGTCCCGAAATTGCTCTTCGACCGTGTACTCAGGATACCAACGGTATCCTGCCTCAGTCATTACCCTGACCAACATGGCAGTATGGCCGGGTACATCTAGGCATCGAGTCAGGCGAACCACTTGATTGAGGTCGCGAGTGGCCATCTGAAAGCACAATCATAATGCAAAGGCATTAGAATTTCTAGCAAAATTTCGGCAGCATAACAGCTGTAAATGCTCAAGAAGGATTTTGAGACATTTGACAAAGGATTTCATACACACTCAACATCATCATATCAAAGTTCTGAGACCATCCTAACAACATAACGTGGTAGTAGAATTGAACTAGGCTTGTATCCATCAAACCTATAAGGTACTACTGATTAGTAACACGTGATCCTGATAGAGAGAATAGATCCTAATTCCTTAACCCCCGGTGGAAGAATAGACTGACTCAGATCAGAATGTTATAAGATAAAGGAGTAAAAAGAGCCTTACGTTCCAACCCACAAACAATTCCCCTACATATAACTAAAGAATTTCTAGACTCAACATCGACCAGTTTGGCTTGGAGAACCTACAGGCAGTCCGGCTCTGATGCCAACGCTGTCAGGACCCCGACTCGATGTCACATCGATCTAGCCGGTAACACCTCATATCACTTTGCGGCCTCACGCACGGTATCCCCACGGGTGTCGCCTTACCTTTGCCCGGGACCGTTTGCGCCTTTTGGCTCACGTATATGATAGTGTCGCTAGCATCCATATGATAAGGAGCCCGGGCTGACATGACTAGTCGTAAACCCAAAGTGGCACAGACTTACAGGGACAGGCATCCATGACCCAGCTTCGAACGTGTCGGTCATCAGCAAGTGGGTCCGGGCTGTAGCACTGGGCTAGCAGGACTCCGGTAAACCGGGCTGTAGCGGGCTAACAGGACTCCGGTACTCAATGCGTGACATTTCCCCGAAGGGACAGACACAGGAACGAAGAAGGACACATGCCGGCCAGCCTAAGTGTTCCAGAGCAGTAGCAAGCTACCATGGCTCAGCGGTAACACTAGGAGACATTTCCCGGTAAGAGAGGCTACTAAAGATAAACAACTAGATAGTCAGATCCCACACATACCAAGCATTTCAATCATACACACAATATGCTCGATATGTGCAAATACAACGAAGCATCACAACATGACTCTACGACACAAGTACTTTATTTAAGGCTCAGGGAGCCATACATATCATACACAAAGGTACGGGTCTCACGACCCAACATTCAAGTCATACAGTCATACAAACCAGCAGCGGAAGTAACTTGTCTGAGTACAGACAACTAGTAAAATAAAAGAGGCTTGGAAGGCCTAGCTATACTACGTGGTCCTTCATAGGCTCAAGATCACCACCTGGGCCTTTAGCCTACTCGTTGATGTCAACGTCTACGTAGAACCCATCAGAAGGGGTTGCAGCGTCTTCTGTAAAATGTAAATTATAGCAACATGAGTACAAAGGTACTCAGCAAGACTTACATCAGATCCTACATACATGCATATTATCAAGAAGGGTTGGTGGAGTTATTGCAGCAAGCCAGCTTTGACTCTTGGCTAGACTATCCTACGATACTTCAACTTGAAACGGTTTTGCGCACACGAGTCCACTACCCACCAATTCAATACACTACCGGGGATCCCCCTCCGTCTTCCTACGGAAGAGCCATCCTCGGCACTCACACTTATCTTGAGGCTTTTAGTAGTTTCCATTTACTTGTCTATGAACTGTATAGGCAACCAAGTAGTCCTTTACCGCGGACGCGGCTATTCGAATAGATCATGATAACCCTGCAGGGGTGTACTTCTTCATACATGTTTCCACCACTTAGCGTCTGCACACGACATGTGCTCGGCAGACTTCAAGCGAAAGCCGACGTGGGTGTAGACCACGACCTACCTAAACACTTAAGCCTCTAGTCCAGGTTTATCGCCTATCCAGGTTCCATCCGCAGGGAGTCCGGCCGAGGTTTCCCATACGGCCCCGAACGATGTGAACAGGGTTCCCGAGATACCTAACGGGTATTCGGTACACCCGGCCACGTACCTACCGCATCACAGCCCACCCCTATGGTCAGCGCTGTCCACGGCCTCCAGTAGGCTACAAACACCAGAAACTACTTGCAACTCCTGGACAGAGAGCTAGGGTGAATAAGAAGTCGAGCGGGGTCATATTTCAGGGCCCAATGCATGGTAGTAGCTGTATCTTAAATCACACATACAGATCTCAGTGCTTAAGGTCGGCTTCAATGAAACAACCCACCATGTACTCCTACATGGCCTCTCATCGATACCTTTACCAAATCGTGTTCACCACACCACTCTCATTACCGACATAATCATTTCACTCTAGCCCATCACCCAGATGAACCAGACCTGACACGACTCTAAGCATAGCAGGCATAGCAAGGTAGGAATAACACATACATATGGCTCAATCAACTCCTACACATGCTAGTGGGTTCCATCTAGTTACTGTGGCAATGACAGGTCATGCAGAGGAAATGGGTTCAACTACCGTAGCACACAGCAGTTTGAAACGCGTTGTCTTAATGCAGTAAAAGAGAGCAGGAGCGAGAACATGGGATTGTATCGATATGATCAAATGGTTGGTTGCTTGCCTGATGGTTCGATGCACTGATACGGTTCTTCGTTAGGGTAATCACGGTACTCCTCGGAGACAGAACCTGTCGCAAAGGACACCGATACACAACCATCACCAAACAATGTGCAACAATATGATGCATGCATGAAACATGGCAATATGAGTGTGTTGGGCTAATGCAACTAAGACCAGAAGGGTTTGAACCAATTTGAATCAAAGATTCAAATTTCAAACTCAAACATGGCCCTTTTAAAGTGTTTTCCTTGTTCTGCATTAAACATCAAGTTAACTTGCTTAGTCATGCATGAAAATAGTACAGATGGATAGATTGGATTTTTCTGATCATTTTTCATATATAATTTGTCTGATTTGGAGTTACAGAATAAAAGTTATGAATTTTTGAAGTTTAAATTATATTCTGGAATTTCCTATATTAGAATAATTCCAGAAAATCAATTATTGCGTCAGCCTGACGTCAGTGTGACGTCAGCGGGTCAACGGAACACGTCAGGGTCAAACCTGACAGTGGGTCCCGCATGTCAGGGTGATTATTTTAATTAAAGTTTAATTAAAACTAATCCTGTTTAATTAACAGGGCTGGGCCCCACCTGTCATTGACTCAGGGGAGTCAACCAGGGCCCACCCGTGGTCAAAGTCAAAGCCAGCGACGCCGGCGTTTAGCCGCCGGCGAGCCCGACGCGGCGGCGGGAGTGGTTTTGGCCATTTCGGCCACCAAATGGGTCGCGGAGACCACCGGAGTGGAGCTGAGGGCAAGCCGCAGCTCTTGGTGGAGTCCGTTGGGGTCGGGGTGGCCGGAGTTGGCGCCGGCGACGACTTTGGCGGCCACCGGGGTTCGGCCGAAGATGAACTTGGCGCTAGAGGGGTCGGTGAGGCTCGGGGAGTGGCTAGCTAGGTGCTGCGGGACTCGGTGAGTAAGATGGACACCATCTTGTGGCCGGAGTGTGGCCGGAAGCACGTCGGCGACGAGATCCGCGGCGGTGCGGGCGTGTGATCCTCGTGCGGTGGCTACACGGCTCGGGAATGAGAGAGAGAGGGTCGGAGGAGTAGCTAGGCTCACAGCGCTCCCGTAGAGGCCACCGGCGAGGTCGGGGACGAGCTGAGGCGGCGACGGCGTTGAAGGGGATCTCCGGCGACGGCGAGCTCGGGCGAGGTTGGTGCGGTGGTCTCGGGCCGCACGAGCACACGGGGCTCGGCTAGCTCGATGAAGTAGACGGCGGCGGAGCTCCTGGACAGAGTGGCACGGCGTGGGGTGGACGGAGGGCGTGGCTACGGCGAGGGGGTGGCGGCGATGGCGTCGGCCATGGCTGGGGCGTGCAAGGGGGAGGAGCTGGAGAGGAGAGGGGGTGTCTGGGAGGTTCGGGGGAGAGAGGGAAGCCGATCCACGGCGTTAGCCGGGCGAGGGAGGCGGCGAGGCGGCGAGCAGGTGCGTGGCACCCATGCGGTGCTCGCCGTCGAGCACCTGCCTGCCTGCCTGGCCGGAAGCAGCTCGCTGGCGCGGTGCTGGGCTGGGCCGGCAGGTGGGCCGGTGCTGGGCGACAGGTAAGTTTTTTCCATTTTCTTCTGTTTTCTGTTTTTTTAATACTTCTGCAACTTTGTCGAATTTAATAAAATACCTAGGCAACTTCAAAAATCACCAAACTACTCCTGGTCCATAGTTGGATTATTTCCAACATGAAACATTTTAGTTTGGAGTTATTTGAGCATTTAAATATTTTATATAATTTTAAATGCCCAAATTCAAATATTTATGATTTAATCCCAAAAACCCTAGGATGGCCTAGGAAAATGTGCACCACTTTTGGCAGAGGTTCTGAACCAAGACAAAAATGATGGGCATTTTAGAAGGGCATTTCAGGTTCATTGAAAATTATTTTTAGTAACCCTAGTTGGTTCCAGGGGGGACTGGGGGTTCTGTCATCCCCATTTCAAGTTTCTGATGAAAGAGTAAACATGATGCAACACTCTAATGCATGACTAGCTAGGGTGTGACAGCTGCTACAACAAAGCCTTGTGTGAACAAGAAGGCACCAGCAAGGAGAGTCCCAACATCCAAGCCAAGGAAAGTTCCAACAGGAGAAACCATGAAATTCACAATAGAATCAGATGATGGTGAGGCAATTGGAGATGGCAAGAAGAAGAAGAGGGAAAGAACCACAAGTGCAAAAGTTCTTGGAAAGTCAACTATTGTAAGAGATTCAGAGGAAGAGGAAGAGGATGTTGCACCAGCACCCAAGTCTCAAAAGCTTATGGGAGATGCAATCAAGTCAGGGGCTGCTACATCTAAGCCCAAACTTGATCCCAAAGCTGCTGCTCAAACCACCAAGTCTGGACCCAAGAGAAGCACCAGAAACATCCCAACTGAAGAGAAGAACAAGGCCCCAGTTCCTGAAGTTGAAGAAGAAGATGTTGAAGCCCAAGTGCGGATAAAGGTCAAACCAAAGATTCCAGACCACAATGACACTCATCCAGTGGCAGAGGGCATGAACATAGAAAGGATGCAGGTCTGAGACTTTGGAGGAAGAATGACCCTTATGCTGTGAGAAGGAGAACTGCAGTGGACTATAGGTTCCACACCAAAGAACAGCAAGATTTCTGTGAGACTATTTTGCTTGACAAGAAGCCAATTGTCTGTGATATGAGATGGGTTGATTGGGAATACCTCAAAGAGAATGAAGATCACTTTCCAGGTGTATATGATAGTTTCAAGGCTTGTGCAGTTGACAAGTTTGTTGGACAGAAGCTCACCAAATGGAATGATGAGCTAGTCATGCAATTCTACTCCACTGCTCATTTCTATCCAGATGGAAGGATAGTGTGGATGTCTGAAGGTACAAGGTGCCAGTCAACTGTTGAAGAATGGGCAAAGTTGATCAATGCTCCAGAAGACCATGAGGATGATTTGGATGTGTATGCCAAGAAGAAGAAAGACCACAACTCCATGGCAAGTATGTATAAGGAAATTCCTGATGAAGCCCTGGAAACTCATAAGTTGGGCTCAGTGAAATACTTGTTGTCTGGTCTGCCTACTATTCACACCATCTTAAGGCATACTCTATTGCCCAAATCTGGAGATCATAGGATGATTAGAGGACATTCAATCAACTTGGTGCACATCTTTGATGTACCTCAAAAATTCAAGGTCATGAGTCTGATTGTAGAGACAATCAAGAGGACAGCTGCTGACCAGAAAAGATCTTGTGGGTATGCTCCACACATTCAGGTGCTCATCAACTCAAAGATGGGCACAGGCACTTACTTGTTGGACAAGGAGCACTTACCTCTCAAGCCAGAATTTGAAGACAACACAGTTGTAATGGATGAAAATGAGCCTTCATTAGTGCAAGCACAAGAAGAGATCTAAGGCAAAGGTAGAAAAAGCTGCAAGGATGCCAACTGCTAAAGAGGCATCTCAAGTGTTCTTGAAGAGCAAACAAGATCAACTTGGATATCTGATCCAATCAACTTTGAGGATTGAGAAGGGTTTGGCCACCCTAACTCAGAATCAGGAAAATTTGGAGAGGATCATTGAACAAAAATTCTATGATTTTGATCTGAAAGTGACTGGGATGCAGACTGTAGTTGAGAAACTCCAGGAGGAAGCAGAAGAGAAGAAAGGGAAGGCAACTACAGAAGCTTTTCAGTGAGTGCCAAGAGGTCAGAGGTCAGCTGTAGTGCCAGTACCAGATACTAGAGCTACCATATTAGCACCAGCAGCTACAGCATCAGTGCCACCTCCAGCAGCCACTCCACCAGCTCCAGCTACATCGACAGAAGCTTTCGTCCTTGGAGTCATCTCTACACCACCTCACGAAGACCAAGCCTAAGAGACGCATAGCACTATGCATATTTGAACTTTTTGGTAAATTGTTGCCAAAGGGGGAGAAATATGTATAGATCATAGGCTTCAAGAGAGAGTGTTGCTTTTTGTCTCTCTTGCACTTTATTTGGTTGAACTTTATTGTGTGCTTGTTTGATACCTTATGTCCTTGTGTGAGATACTTGTATGATCATGTATTTGATCATATGCTACTTTAATGATTGCTTGGACGACATTATCTCTTATATCCATATATGATCATTCACTTTGCTTGGTGATGAGTGCATGCTTTTAATTGCTATCATTTTGAGCGCTCCACCAACATGTATGTGACATGGAAGAGTAACCCATGATACTAATCGATTATGCATTTGCATTCAAAAGCAAATCTTAAATAATGCACAAATTTAGGGGGAGCTCTTGCTCTTCACATACTTCTCAAAGTGATGATGTATTTCAATCTTCTTATCATTTGTCGAAGCTTTGATCTATATGTTGTCATCAATTACCAAAAAGGGTGAGATTGAAAGTGCAACTATCCCTGGGTGGTTTTGGTAATCATTAACAACATATATCTCATTGAACTAATGCTATTTCAAGATGAATATTTCAGGAAAGTTCAATGATTGGCATGGCATGGATTAGGAATGTGGACCCCTCAAAATGCTAAGGACAAAGGATTGGCTCAAGCTCTAAAGCTCAAGACTCTATATTTTTCTTTTAGTGATCCAAGATCACATTGAGTCCATAGCAAAAGCCAATACTATTAAAAGGGGATGAGGTGTTAATGGCTTGCTTGCTCAAAATGCTTAGTGATATGCTCCAAAGCCCTCAACCACTTTCTCATATCCACATATGTCCCAAACCAGTAGTCAAACTCGGCCTCACCGATATAATACATCCGGCGCCACCGAGTTCATTTGACATAGCCACTGCCAGGAACCCTAGTCACTTCGGTCTTATCGATAGGGATCTCGGTATCACCGAGATGGGATTGCAAACTCTCTGTTTCCCTTCGTAACGTTTCGTTCTACCCGAGATGAGCGATCGGTCCCACCAAGTTCGCAATGCAAACTCTCTGCTTCCCCTTCGTAATGTTTCGGTCTCACCGAGATGAGCGAATTGGTCCCACCAAGTTTGCCTGACCAACTCTCTGGTTAGCTTATTACCAAAGTCGGTCCCAGCGAGTTTGTGTAATCGATCTCACCGAGATTACGTTATGCCCTAACCCTAACGAAATCGGTCCCACCGAGTTGACGTGTCGGTTCCACCGAAATGCCTAACTATCACATTATAAACTAAATTGGTCTAACCGAGTTTTCTGATTCGGTCCCACCAAGTTTGGTAAATTGGGTGTAACAGTTAGATTTTGTGTGGAGGCTATATATACCCTCCACCCTCTCTTCATTCGTGGAGAAAGCCATCAGAACATTCCTACACTTCCAGCATTCATTTTCTGAGAGAGGACCACCTACTCATGTGTTGAGGCCAAGATATTCCAATCCTACCATATGAATCTTGATCTCTAGCCTTCCCCCAAGTTGCTTTCCACTCAAATCATCTTTCCACCAAATCCAATCCTATGAGACAGTGTTGAATGTTGGGGAGACTATCATTTGAAGCACAAGAGCAAGGAGTTCATAAACAACACACCATCTATTTCCTTTTGGAGAGTGGTGTCTCCTAGATTGGTTAGGTGTCACTTGGGAGCCTCCATCAAGATTGTGGAGTTGAACCAAGGAGTTTGTACGGGCAAGGAGATCGCCTACTTCATGAAGATCTACCCTGGTGAGGCAAGTCCTTCATGGGCGATGGCCATGGTGGGATAGACAAGGTTGATTCTTCGTGGACCCTTTGTGGGTGGAGCCCTCCATGGACTCGCGCAGCCGTTACCCTTCGTGGGTTGAAGTCTCCATCAACGTGGATGTACGATAGCACCACCTATCAGAACCACGCCAAAAATCTTCGTGTCTACATTGCGTTTGCTCCCTCCAAACTCCTCCCCTTACCTTCATATGCAATGATTTACATTCCGCTGCTATACTCTTAGAATTGCATGTGTAGGTTGATTGCTTGACTTGTGTAAACTTGCTAAAATCTGCCAAGACTTAAAATTGGGAAAAGGCTAGATTTTTATTTGGTCAAGTAGTCTAATCACCACCCCTCTAGACATACTTTTGAACCTACTCTCTCTCTCTCTCTGATATTCAATACAATGTTCTCCTCGGAGTTCTATTTGATGTAATCTTCTTTTGTGGTGTGTTTGTTGGGATCCGATGAATTGTGAGTTTATGATCAGATTATTCATTGAAAGTAACCGACAGTTTTCCTAACTTTATTATGTGTGATTGTTATAGCTATATTATTCTTTTCGATCTATGAGTTTTCTTTGGCCAAGTTGATGAGTAGATCTTTAGTGGAAGTGGTGCATAGTAGTAGGTTCAATCTTGCGGTGTCCTGACCTCATGACAGAAGGGATAACGAGGCACGTATTTGTATTGTTACTACTAAGAGGAAAACGACTGCGTTCATTCATATTGCTTGATTTTATTCTGACTACATTATGTCATCATACTTCATGCATTATTCTGTTTGTTATGAACTTAATACCTAGAGAGGCAAGCATATAAGCGCTCTCGAAGTGGAGGTGGAGTAATAGTGGTAGATGCAGGCAGTAGTCAGTCTACTTGTCACAGACATAATGACTTTGTACTAATCATGCAATGAATAAGCCATAACTATGCACTTTTCTATCAATTGCCCAACAGTAATTTGTCTACCCACCATATGCTATGTTCTTGAGAGAGATGCCTCTAATGAAAACTATGGCCCTTGGGTCTATTCAACATATTTACGAAACCCTTAAAATACCTTGATGTAATTTATTTACTTTTATTTTACTTTGCAATTTATATATCTACTACTATCAGATTTAATCCTTGCAATTAACGAGTACAAGGGGATTGACAACCCTCTTGACCGTGTTGGGTGCAAGTATTTACTCTTGTTTGTGTAGGTACTGTCAACGGTTGTTTATGAACATATTGAGGTTATTAATGTTATTAACATTATTAAAAATAAAAAGGTATAAAAACACTTTTTCATGAATAAAAATCACATGCAAATGTAGGTGATGTTTTCTGAACATCCTGATATCGTTTTTGCTTTTTCTGAGTTCATATCAACTTGTTATGCGTGTTTAAATGACTTTGACGATTATTTTGAAACTTCATAACAAGTTGATATGAACCAAAAAAATGCAAATAAGATATCAGGATGTTCACAAAATGTCATTGATATTTGCATGTAATTTTTTTCCTGAAAAATATTGTTCATACCTTTTTATATTTAATAATGTTAATAACATAGATAACCTCAGGTAGTTTAAACGGTACTTTTGTCCGAAATGCAAATGACATACACATAAAGTAATGTTTATCTGAACATTTTGATATCTTATTTGCATTTTTCCGAGTTCATATCAATTTGTTATGAATTTTCAAAGTATTGGTCAATCAGTCAAAGGGCATTTGGGTGACCTCGGAGGAAAATCTAAGGGGAAAACTGAGTAGATTCGAGAAGTAGGGGCAAAACCCATGGGTAGGTTCCAACTAGGGGCAAAAATGCATTTGTCCCTTATTCTTTTTACTCGAACATGATATCGACTGAAATTTCTACACCGTATTAAGATACAAATTATCTACGTTGTCCTCATTTTTCATAACTTTTTGAGTTACAGAAGTATGGTTTTAGCTCAGATCACTACAGCATGTTCTATTTTAGACAGATTCTATTTTTTATTGCATAGTGTGCTTATTTTAATGATGCTATGGATTATATCGGGGGGTATAAGTCATGGAGAAGTTAGAATACTATAGGTATTATGCAAGAATAATTATGAATCACTTTACAATAGTGCCTAATTTTATGGTTTTCCGATTATACTAAGGATCTCACGAAGTGTCTGTTGAGTTTTGTCTGCTGAAGTTTTCAAGTTTTGGGTGAGATCACGATGAATGAAGGAATAAAGAGCGGCAAGACCCTAAGCTTTGGGATGCCCAAGGCACCCATAGATAATATTCAAGGAAGACCCGAGCGTCTAAGCTTGGGGATGCCCCGGATGGCATCCCCTCTTTCGTCATCGGTATGTACTTGGAGCTATATTTTTATTCATCACATGATATGAGTTTTACTTGGAGCGTCTTGTAACATAGTTTTATTTTGTTTGATTGTTAACTTGCCACAATCATTGTTTGTTGGACACACCTTTTGAGAGAGACACGCATTCATCATGATTTGTTAGAATACTTTATGAGCTTCACTTATATCTTTTGAGATATGAAGTTGCTCATGTGCTTCACTTATATCTTTAGAGGACGGTGGTGGTTATATTGTATAGAAATCATTTGCACTCTCATGCTTCACTTGAGAATTTTTGAGATTCTCTTAAATACGAAGTGGTAATATGATACTAGTCTAAAAATGATAGGTATACAAGAGGGATATAATAAAAACTTTCATGTAGATAACTGCGTATGAAACGTGTGAATTAATTATATTGATGTAATAATATGAAAGGGTATTGGTTCATAATTATTATTTAGTAAAGATATCGGTATTAAAGCTTGTTATCTATTACTCATTGAAATGTCGGTCATGGCATGGTGGGTATGTTTGAGCATTTTTATTTCTGATTGAAATCCTTTGTGTTGTTTGAATCGAGGGCGTGCGATGGTTAACTCCTACCAACCTCCTCCCTAGGGGCATGCGAGTAGTACTTTGCTTCGAAGGCTAATAAAACTTTCACTATAAGTATATGAGTTCTTTATGACTAATGTGAGTTCATGGACTAATACAACACTCCCACCTATCCATTGCCGTGCATTGCCCGTTCTTACCTTGAGAGTCGGTGCAAACTTCGTCGGTGCATCTAAACCCCGTGATATGATATACATAAGCCTCCTATATCCTTCCTTAAAACAGCCACCATACCTACCTATCATGGCATTTCCATAGCCATTCTGAGATATATTGCCATGCAACTTCCATGGTTACTATCCACATGACATGTGTGTTCATCATCATATTGCTTTGCATGATCATATAGAGCAGTCATGATGTTTGTGGCAACACCACTGTTCATCATTGTAATACATGTTATGCTGGATCAATGAACATCTTGGTACATTGCCAGATGCATTCATATAGAGTCATATTGTTTTAGTTTATCGAGTTGTAAGTAAATAAAAGTGCGATCATCATCATCATTTGAGCATTGTCCTAGTGAGGTAAATAATGATGGAGACTGAGTAGTCCTCCAAAAAGTGGGGATGAGGCTCATAATATTGTTCTTAAAAAAGAGAAAAATAAAAAATGAGAGAAAAAGAGAGAAGGGGTGATGCTACTATCCTTTTACCACACTTTTGCTTCAAATTAGCACCATGGTTCTTCATATACAGAGTCTCCATGATTTGTCACTTTCATATACTAGTGGGAATTTTTACGTTATAGAACTTGGCTTGTACATTCCAATGACGGATTCCTAAAATGCCCAAGGTCTTCATGAGCAAGCAAGTTGGATGCACACCCACTTAGTGTTAGTAGTGAGATTTCATACACTTATAGCTCTAGTGCATCCTTTGCATAGCAATCTCTACTCCTCGCATCGGTATCGATTGAAACCCCCTCCATTGCCTATTGATGCACCAAGTTGATGCGAGACTTTCTTCACCTTTTGTCTTCACTTATATCTCTGTCAACCAATTCTATTCCACCCATAGTGTTAAGTCCATGCCCCACGCTCATATACTGAGTGAAATTGAAAATGCTGAAGCAAGAAAAAGTATTATACAATTGCCTGGTTTGGCACTCGGGTGTTCATGATTTATATTTATGTGATGAAGGCGGAGTCATGCCTTGCATACATAATTCAGTGAGTAGGGATAACATTCATTAAACATCATTTATTTTGAAGAGTAATTATTATGTTCTAGTATTCATGGATATTATTATGTTGATATCAATTACTTCATCATTTCTCAATATTCCTACCATAAAAAATTACATGATAGACATGCTAGGTACCATTCAACGTCGAAAATTGTGTTTTTATCATTTACCTACTCGAGGACGAGCAGAAATTAAGCTTCTAGATACTGATACATCTCCAACATATCTATAATTTTTGATTGTTTCATTCTATTATATTATCAAGTTTGTATGCAATTTTATATCATTTTTGGGAACTAACCTATTAACCTAGTGCCCAGTGCCAGTTCTTGTTTTTGCCTATTGATGACCCACAAGTATAGGCGATCTATCCTAGTCCTTTCGATAAGTAAGAGTGTCGAACCCAACAAGGAGCAGAAGGAAATGACAAGCGGTTTTCAATAAGGTATTTTCTGCAGGCACTAAAATTATCGGTAACAGATAGTTTTGTAGGAAGGTAATTCATAACGGGTAACAAGTAACAAGTGTAACAAAGGTGCAGCAAGGTGGCCTAATCCTTTTTATAGCAAAGGATAAGCCTGGACAAACTCTTATATAAAGCAAAATGCTCCTGAGGACACATGGGAATTATTGTCAAGCTAGTTTTCATCATGCTCATATGATTCGCGTTCGTTACTTTGATAATATGTGAGTGGACTGGTGCTTGGATGTTGTCCTTACTTGGACAAGCCTCCCACTTATGATTAACCCCTCTCACAAGCATCCGCAACTACGAAAGAAGAATTAAGATAAATCTAACCATAGCATGAAACATGTGGATCCAAACCATCCCCTTATGAAGCGACACATAAACTAGGGTTTAAGCTTCTGTCACTCTAGCAACCCATAATCTACTTATTGCTTCCCAATGCCTCCCCCTAGGCCCAAATAATGGTGAAGTGTCATGTAGTCATGTTCACATAACACCACTAGAGGAAAGACAACATACGTCTCGTCAAAATATCAAACGAATACCAAATTCACATGATTACTTATAACAAGACTTCTCCCATGTCCTCGGGAACAAATGTAACTACTCACAAAGCATCCTCATGTTCAAGATCAGAGGTGTATTGAATATCATTAAGGATATGAACATATGATCTTCCACCAAATAAACCAGTAGCATCAACTACAAGGAGTAATCAACACTACTAGCAACCCACAGGTACCAATCTGAGGTTTTGAGACAAAGATCGAATACAAGAGATGAACTAGGGTTTGAAAAGAGATGGTGCTGATGTAGATGTTGATGAAATTGACACTCCCTCGATGAGAGGATCGTTGGTGATGACGATGGCTTTGATTCCCCTCTCACAGACAAAAGTTTCCCTGGCAGAATAGCTCCGCTAGAGCCCTAGATTGCTTCTGCCCAGGTTCCGCCTCGAGATGGCAGCGCTTCATCCTAAAAGCTTCCCTATGAATTTTTTTTCTAGGTCCAAACCCTCCATATAGCAGATGATGGGCACCAGGCTTACCAAGGGGACCAAAAGCTCAGGGGCGCACCCTGGGGGGTAGAGCGAGCCCCCAAGCTTGTGGCCACCTGATGGGTCCCCCTCTGTTGTTTCTTCGCCCATTATTTTTTATATATTCCAAAACCGTAAAGTTTCAGGACATTTGGAGTTGTGCAGAATAGGTCTCTTAGATTTGCTCCTTTCCTGTCTAGAATTCCAGTTGCCGGCATTCTCCCTCTTCATGTAAATCTTGTAAAATAAGAGAGAAAAGGCATAAGTATTATACCATAATGAGAAAATAGTCCATATGCAATAAATATCAACATAAAAAGATGATGCAAAATGGACGTATAACCTATTTTATCATTTCGCAGAAAAACAGAGCCAAACGAAGTCCAAATGCGATGAAACTTTACGGTGATATTTTCTGGACCAGAAGGGACCCTGGAAGCATCAGGAGGAGGCCTGAAGATGGTATGACTAGGCCACAAGCTCACACGGCGCCCCCAGGTGGGGCACGCCTCCTGACCTTGTGGGTCCATCGTAACCCCGTTTTCCCTAATTCCACTTCTACAAATTTCGTGAAGTCCCAAACCACCCGAGCAAAACCCGAAACAATTATTCCGCCGCTGCAAGATTCTGTTCTTCCATGATATCATCTGGAGCCCTTAGTCATACTCTGCCAGAGGGGGAATCGATCATGAAGGGCTTCTACATCAACCTTGCTACACCTCCGATGATGCGTGAGTAGTTCACCACATACCTACGGGTCCATAGTGATTAGCTAGATCTCTCTCTCTCTCTAATCTTGAGTACAATGTTCTCCTCAGAGTTCTATTCGATGTAACCGTATTTTGCGGTGTGTTTGTTGGGACCTAACAAATTGTGGGTTTATGATCAGATTATTTATTGAAAGTAATTGAGTCTTTTCTGAACTTTACTATGTATGGTCGTTATAGCTATGTAATGCTTTTTGATCTAAGAGTTTTCTTTGGCCAAGTTGATGAGTAGATCTTCTCTGGAAATGGTGCATAGTAGTAGGTCCAATCTTGCGGTGTCCTCACCTCATGAAAGAAGGGGTAGCAAGGCACATATTTGTATTGTTGCTACTAAGGGGAAAACAACGGAGTTCAATCATATTGTTTGTTTTTTATTCTGTCTACATTATGTTATCATACTTCATGCATTACTCTGTTTCTTATGAAGTTAATACCTAGAGAGTCAAGCATAGAAGTGATACATCTCCAACGTATCTATAATTTTTGATTGCTCCATCCTACTTTATCTACTGTTTTGGACTATATTGGGCTTTATTTTCCACTTTTATATTACTTTTCGGACTAACCTATTAACCGGAGGCCCAGCCCAGAATTGTTGTTTTTTGCATATTTCAGTGTTTCGAAGAAACGGAATATCAAACGGAGTCCAAACGGAATGAAACCTATGGGATCGTGATTTTCCAACCGAACATGATCCAGGAGACTTGGACCCTACTCCAAGCAGTGCCTAAGGAGGTCACGAGGGTGGAGGGCGCGCCCCCTACCTCGTGGGCCCCTCGATGCTCCACCAACGTACTCCTTCCTCCTATATATACCTACGTTTCCCCGAACAATCAGAACAGGAGCCAAAAACCTAATTCCACCGCTGCAACCTTCTGTATCCACGAGATACCATCTTGGAGCCTGTTCCGGAGCTCCGCCGGAGGGGGCATCCACCATGGAGGGCTTCTACATCATCACCATAGCCCTTCCGATGAAGTGTGAGTAGTTTACTTCAGACCTTCGGGTCCATAGCTAGTAGCTAGATGGCTTCTTCTCTCTTTTTGGATCTCAATACAATGTTCTCCCCCTCTCTCATGGAGATCTATTTGATGTAATCTTCTTTTTGCGGTGTGTTTGTTGAGACCGATGAATTGTGGGTTTATGATCCAGTATTATCTATGGAAAATATTTGATTCTTCTCTGAATTCTTTTATGTGTGATTGAGTTATCTTTGCAAGTCTCTTCGAATTATCTTTTTTGGTTTGGCCAACTAGATTGGTAGTTCTTGCAATGGGAGAAGTGCTTAGCTTTGGGTTCAATCTTGTGGTGTCCTTACCCAGTGTTAGAAGGGGAAGCAAGGCACATATTGTATTGTTGCCATCGAGGATAACAAGATGGGTTTTTTATCATATTGCATGAATTTATCCCTCTACATCATGTCATCTTGCTTATGGCGTTACTCTGTTTTTAACTTAATACTCTAGATGCATGCTGGATAGCGGTCGATGAGTGGAGTAATAGTAGTAGATGCAGAATTGTTTCGATCTACTTGTTTTGTACGTGATGCCTATATACATGATCATTGCCTAGATATACTCATAACTATGCTCAATTCTGTCAATTGCTCAACAGTAATTTGTTCACCCATCGTAGAATACTTATGCTCTTGAGAGGAGCCACTAGTGAAACCTATGGCCCCCGGGTCTATTCTCATCATATCAATCTCTATCACTTTATTTACTTGCTTTGTTTTTACTTTGCCTTTACTTTTTACTTTGCATCTATCTATCAAAAATACCAAAAATATTATCTCTATCAGATCTCACTCTCGTAAGTGACCTTGAAGGGATTGACAACCCCTAAGCGTTGGTTGCGAGTTGCTATCGTTTTGTGTAGGTACGAGGAACTTGTGTGTGGTCTCCTACTGGATTGATACCTTGGTTCTCAAAAACTGAGGGAAATAATTACCCTACTTTGATGCATCATCCTCTCCTCTTCGAGGAAATCCAACGCAGTGCTCAAGAGGTAGCAAGAAGCGCTCTCAAAGTGAAAGTGGAGTAATAGTAGTATATGCAGGCAATAGTCGATCTACTTGTCACAGAAGTAATGCCTATGTACCGATCATGCCATGAATAACGTCATAACTATGCACTTTCCTATCAATTGCCCAATAGTAATTTGTCTACCCACGTATGCTATGTTCTTGAGAGAGATGTCTCTAGTGAAAACTATGGCCCTCGGGTCTATTCAACATATTTACTAAAACCCTAGAATATCTTGTTGCAATTTATTTACTTTTATTGTACTTTGCAATTTATCTATCTACTACTATCATATTTAATCCTTGCAATTAATGAGTACAAGGGGATTGACAGCCCTCTTGCCCGCGTTTGGTGCAATATTTGCTCTTGTGTGTGTAGGTATTGTCGACGGTTGTTTGCGTGAATTTCCTATTGGTTTGATAAACCTTGGTTCTCTACTGAGGGTAATACTATATTGCTTCACCCTTCCTCTCTGAGGAAAATCCCAACGCGGCTGACAAGTACCAGTAGTGGTTCAATGTGTAATGCTCATATTCATGAGTCCGATCATTGTAATCCTGCGAAACGTAGGCATTAGCATGATCATATGAAGACTTAGGTCCATGTAAATATTTTGGTCTTGGGTTTGTATTCTTCGCTGGTGGTGTCATGATGACATTCACAGGAAGCTTTTCCATAAGACTTTTGGGTACCCATATTTTCTTCATCGAAGGACAATTTCCCCGGTTAGTTCCAATGAACCTGGAAAACACTTCACCATTCTAATTTTAAAACAATTTATAGTTTGAGTCAAGTGACCCATCAGTGATGATAGGGTTAGCATAGTTATAGCCAGATAATGTAGATGGATCTACTGTTGGTCCCTTTGCAGCTACCCAGGTGGTCTTAGGATACTGCTTAGGCTAGTAAGTGTCATCAGCATTTATGTTTATTTCGAAACCAACACCCTCTTTCCTAGGGTTCCGGTTCAAGATTTGCTCTTGAAGACATCACAAAGTGCTTGACGCCCTTTGAGGCTTTTGTACATGTCTGTTTCAAGCAATGTCTTCAACCTGGCATTTTCATCAACAACAATAGTGGTTTCCTCAGACGATGGGTTAGTTACCATATCAACAATTGAAGATATTGTAGTTTCAGAAGCATTTGAACATTCAGCAGAAGAATTAGCGTTTTCACGCTCGAGGCATTTCAAACAAGGCAACACAAATTCTTCCTGAGTGGTACTGATATGTTGAGCGAGTAGTGAATCGTTTTTAGTCTGAATATCATCATGAAATGCTCTCAGCTTTTCTAGATCTTGCTTACTTTGAAGATAATCATAGGAAAGCTTCTCATGGCCAGCTGAGAGACTATCATGACGACTTAGGAGTTCTTCATACTTTGGTTGAAGATTTTTTTATGTCTTCAATCAAGGATTGGCTTTGATTCATTTTCTCATCCAACAGAAGATCGCTTTTGACTAGCAGAATCTGAATCTTTTCCATAGCTGTTTGTTGCTCAGTAGCAATTTTAGTGAGTTTCTTATAACTAGGTTTGGATTCACATTCAGAGTCATCTCCACTAGATATGTCAAAGTAGGCAGCACTGGAGGATATCTTGGTGCCTTTTGCCATGAAGCAATAGGCAGGAGCAGAGTCGTCATCATCGCAAGGTTCATTGTCGGTGATGTATCCATTATCTTCATGGTTGAACATAGACTTGGTGACGAATGCAGAAGCAAGAGCCGAGCTCACCACGCACGAAGCAGACTCCTCCACCTCTTCCTCAGAACCAGACTACTCCTCTGAATCCATTTATTTGCCAATAAGTGCACGAGCTTCTTCTTCTCTTGGGGAACATTGCATGGGAAACAAAAAAATCCTACGTTCACCAAGATCAATCTAGGAGATGAACATCTACGAGAGGAGAGATTAGATCTACATACCCTTGCAGATCGCTAAGCGGAAGCATTACGAAACGCGGTTGATGTAGTCGAATGTCTTCTTGATCCAATCACGATCCGTCCCACGGACTCCCAATCAAGTGTCGAACAGACGGCACCTTCGCGTTCAACACACGTACGGCTTGATGGCGCCTTCACCTCCTCGATCCAGCGACTGATGATGAAGTAGTAGCTCGAGTCCTCGGGCAACACGATGGCGTGGTGGCGGCGGTGGTGGTGGAATCTCAGCAGAGCTTCGCTAAGCACTACAGAGAGGAACAGGGCTACGAGGGAGAGGGAGTGCAGTGTCATGGCATAGATGGGTGCAGCTTCCCTCCTTCTACCCCTCTATATATAGGGGGAAAGGGCAAGGAGGAGGAACCCTAGGGTTTCCCCTGGGGGGGCGACGGCCACAAAGGCAACCCTAGATGGGTTTTGGGTGGCCCCCCTAGGTGCCTTGCCCCCAAGCAAGGGGGAGGCAGCCCTAGGGGGCGCACCAACCCTCTGGCCTCGTAGGTTGGGGTGAGGGGGGCACACAGCCCCTTAGTGGGCTGGTGTGCCCCTCCTCTTGGCCCATGCGAATCCCCAACACTTGTCGGGTCCCAGAAACCCCTTTCAGTCATCCTGGTCATAACCCTGTACCCCCAGAACAATTCTGGACTCCGGTTACCTTCGTCCTATATATCGATCTTCACCTTCGAACCATTCTAGAGTTCCTCGTCGTGTCCGAGGTCTCATCCGGGACTCCGAACAACCTTCGGTAACCACCATAATGACTCAACTATACTTATATCATCACCAAACATTAATTGTGTAGACCCGACAGGTTTGAGAACTATGCAGACATGACCGAGACACCTCTACGGTCAATAACTAATAGCGGGACCTAGATGCCCATATTGGTTCCTACATATTCTACGAAGATCTTTATCGGTCGAACCTCGATGTCAAGGACTCAGCTAATCCCATATGTAGTTCCCTTTTTTTGACCAATGAAAATAGCAGGAGAGACTCCTACTATATTTTTATTAATTAAAATGTTAACCTATGGTTAACATTAGAGAAAATAAATTTTTACATGGCTTTTACAAGAAAACAGTAAGCACTGAACTAGCCTATGTAAAGCAGGAGATTAGATATACAAAGAATTGCTAAAACCTTCTAAAAAGGTTAATTTTTTAGGGTTGATCATGTAACCTAAGATCACAAAATCTTCCTTGAGTTTCCTTAGCCACTCAGCGTGTGTGGCCGTCTCTCCATCAAATACCTCTTTGTTGCGTTGCTTCCAAATATTCCAGGAGGTCAATATGGTTATCTCTTTGAACAAAGGTCCCTGCCAGGTTGCTTTAGCTCTCTCATATTTGAGTTGCATGTCTAGGTGATTATCCCAATTAATGCCCACAACTTCCCAACACTTTGCAGCAAAAGGACACTCATAGAATAGATGGGCATTTGTTTCTAGAACCTTCATGTTGCACATTGGACAATTGTGATCTTCTCCAATATTAAAATGCCTTCTTAGAAGCATATCCCTTGTATTGAGCCTATCATGCAACATCAACCACGCAAACACTTTATGTCTCATGATACATTTTGTTTTCCAAATGGAGGTGATGCATTGTGGAGCCAATATATTTCTGAACATGAAGTTGTAAAACTTCTTTGGTTTAAAATCATTATCACCCTAGCAAAGAATCCATTCATCAGTTCCCATAGCTTCCAAGTTGATCCCTTCCATGATCTCTTGCAAAATCTCCAGCTCAGCTCTGGCTTCCATTGATAGAGGCAGCATGAAGTTGTCCACGTGATCATTATTGTTATAGTACTGCACCAACGAGATATCTTCATTATTAGCAAACAAGAATAAATGCTCATGGGTGTCCATCAACGGTCTTTCATTGATCCAAACATCTTTCCAAAGCAGGATCGTGTCCCCCGCGGCAGGTATACACGAGGTGATTCCACGGTAGATATCCATCAATGAGAAGACATCGCGCCACCAAAAAGAACCATAGGTTGGCTTGCATGTGGAGGTGAATCATCATAATGGGCATTCCAAACTAGAATTACCCAAGGGACGTCCTATTTGTGGATAAATTTATGGAGGTATTTGAGCAGTAGAGCTTTGTTTTGGATTTGTAGGTTTAAAACCCCAAGACCCCCTTTTATCTTTGGGCGGCATACCATATCCTAAGCAGCTAATGAGTGGGTTTTTGTGTATCTATCCACTTCTTTCCTCCACAAACAGTGCCTTCTTGCTCGATCAAAGATCTCAATCAACTTGAGTGGGTGTTTTAGAACACACATGACAAAATATAATAGTGATGAGAGCAGAGTTAATCAGTTGCACTCGTTCTCCGTAAGATAACCAAATAGTGGTTCCTGTCAATCTCCTTTCGATTCTGTCTACCAAAGGCATCAAATCTCTTAAAGTGGGCCTCGTTGTACCGAGAGGCAAACCTAAATAGGTAAATGGCATCTCTCCAACTTAGCATCCTAACGCATTGGCCATATCCAAAGTTTTTTGAGCATTCACATTAATTGGCATTAATTGCGACTTAGTGTAGTTGATTTTCAGACCAGTTGCCCGGGCATAAGAATCCAGAATCTCCTTAATTGTCTGAAGCTCATGCTGATTTGCTGGGAGGATGATTAAATGTAGTTCCATTTGTCTATCGGTATGTTACTTGCCTGAGATTCGATCATTGTTATCACCATACCTAGTTCAATCTCATTACCTACAAGTCTCTTTACTCGTTCAGTAATACAAGATCTCGTGGCTAACACATTAGTCACATTGCTTGCAAGCTCATTGTGATGCTATATTACCGAGAAGGCACAGAGATACCTCTCCATCATATGGAGTGACAAATTCCAGTCTTGATCCATGCCAACTCAACAGACACCCTCGGAGATACCTGTAGAGCACCTTTATAGTCACCTAGTTATGTTGCGACGATTGGTACACACAAGGTATTCCTATGGTGTCAGTGAGTTGCATGATCTCATGGTCATAGGAACATATACTTGACATGCAGAAAACGATAGAAATAAACTTCACATGATCATATGCTACGTTCATAGTTTGCGTCTTATCCATCACATCATTCTCCTAATGATGTGATCCCATTATCAAATGAAAACTCATGTCTATGGTTAGGAAACCTTAACCATCTTTGATCAACGAGCTAGTCTAGTAGAGGCTCACTAGGGACATGTTGTTGTCTATGTATCCACACATATTTCTGAGTTTCCGATCAATACAATTCTAGCATGGATAATAATTGATTATGATGAACAGGGAAATATGATAATAACCAATTTATTATTGCCTCTAGGGCATATTTCCAATAGTATCCCACTTACACTACAATCAATAATCTAGTTCACATCACCATGTGATTAACACCCAATGAGTTTTGGGGTTAGATCATGTTATGCTTGTGAGAGAGGTTTTAGTTCATGGGTCTGCAACATTCAGATCCGTGTGTACTTCGCAAATCTCTATGCCATACTATAGATGTTGCTACCATGCTCCACTTAGAGCTATTCCAAATGGCTGCTCCACTATACATATTCGGTTTGCTACTCAGAGTCATCCAGATTGATGCCAAAGCTTGCATCGACATAACCCTTTACACTAAACTCTGTATCACCTCCATAACCGAGAAACATTTCCTTATGCATCTAAGGATAATCTTGACTGCTATCCAGTGATCCACTCCTGGATCACTCTTGTACCCCCTTGCCAGACACGTGGCAAGGCACACATCAGGTGCGGTACACAGCATGGCATACCATATAGAACCTATGGCTGAGGCATAAGGGACAACCTTCGTCCCTTTTCTTTATTCTGTCTTCGTCAAGCTTTGAGTCTTGCTCAACTTTACACCTTACAACTCAGGCAAGAACTCCTTTGACTGATCCATTTTGAACTCCTTCAAAATCGTGTCAAGGTATGTGCTTTGTGAAAGTCTTATCAGGCATCTTGATCTATCTCCATAGATCTTGTTGCCCAATATGTAAGCAGCTTTACCCAGGTATTCCTTTGAAAAACTCCTTTCAAACAACCCTGTATGCTTTCCGGAAATTCTACATCATTTCCAATCAACAATATGTCATCCACATATACTTATCAGAAATGTCGTAGTGCTCCCACTCACTTCCTTATAAATAAAAGTTTCTTTTAAACTTTGTATAACCCAAAAAGCTTTGATCACCTCAAAGTGTATGTTCCGACTCCGAGATGCTTGCTCCAGTCCATAGAAGGATCGCTGGAGCTTGCATACCTTTTAGCATCCTTAGGATCGACAAAACCATATGCTTGTATCACATACAACCTTTCCACATGAAAACCGTCAAGGAAACTTCATTTTAACATCCATCTACCAGATTTCGTAATTGAAAATGCAGCAACTGCTAACATAATTTCCAACAGACTTTAGCATCACTATGAGTGAGAAAGTCTCATCATAGTCAACTCCTTGAACTTGTCAGAAACTTCTTTGCGACAAGTCGAGCTTCATAAATGGTGACATTACCATCAGTGTATGTCTTCTTCTTAAAGATCCATTTATTCTCAACGGCTTGCTGATCATCGGGCAAGTCCACCATAGTCCATACTTTGTTCTCATACATGGATCCTATCTCGGATTTCATGGTTCCTAGCCATTTGTGGAATCCGGGCCCACCATCGCTTCTTCATAGTTCGTAGGTTCACTATTGTCTAACAACATGACCTCCAAGACAGGATTGTCGTACCACTCAGGGTGTTGGGAAACGTAGCATGCAATTTCAAAAAAATTCCTATGCTCATGCAAGATCTATCTAGGAGATGCATAGCAACGAGAGGGGGAGAGTGTGTCCACGTACCCTTGTAGACCAAAAGCAGAAGTGTTTGACAACGCGGTTGATGTAGTCAAACTCCTTCTCGTTCCGACCGATCAAGCACCGAACGTACGGCACCTCCGAGTTCTGCACACGTTCAGCTTGATGATGTCCCTCGAACTCTTGATCCTGCAAAGTGTCGAGGGAGAGTTCTGTCAGCACGACGGCGTGGTGACGGTGATGCCGAAGTGATCCGCACAGGGCTTTGCCTAAGCACTACGTGAATATGACCGGAGGCGTAAACTGTGGAGGGGGCACTACACACGGCTAGCAATCATTGTTGTGTGTTCTAGTGGTTCCCCCCTCATATATATAGGTTGGAGGGGAGGATAGACAGCCAAGGGGGTGCCCCAAGTAGGAGGAATCCTACTTGGGCGCCTCCCAATTTGGCCTCCCCCTTTCCATATTCATCCGGAGGGTCAAGGAAGGAGGAGAGAGGAGAGAAGGAAGGGGGTGAATTCCTCCCCTTCCTTTCTCTCCTCCCCTCTTTCCTTCCCCCTTATTTTGGCCTACATGGGGTGCACCAACCCCGTAGGGGCTGGTTTGTCCCCTTCTTGGCCCATTAGGCCCATGTAGTTGCTGGGGGGATGCCCGGAACCCCTTCTGGTGACCTGATATGTACAAGGTACCCCTGGAACACTTCCGGTGTCCGAATATCATCGTCTAATATATGAATCTTTACCTCTCGACCATTTTGAGACTCCTCATCATGTACGTGATCTCATTGGAGACTTTGAACAACATTCGGTCACCAAATCACATAACTCATATAATACAAAATCATCATCGAATGTTAAGCGTGTGGACCCTACGGGTTCGAGAACTATGTAGACATGAACGAGACACCTCTCCGATAAATAAATAATAGCGGAACCTGGATGGTCATATTGGTTCCCACATATTCTATGGAGATCTTTATCGGTCGTACCGTAATGACAACATACGTTATTCCCTTTGTCAATGGTATGTTACTTGCTCGAGATTCAATCGTCGGTATCTTCATACCTAGTTCAATCTTGTTACCGGCAAGTCTCTTTACTCGTTCCATAATACATCATCCTGCAAGTAACTCATTAGTCACATTGCTTGCAAGGCTTATCATGATGTGTATTACCGAGAGGGCCCAGAGATACTTATCCGATACTCGGAGTGACAAATCCTAATCTCGATCTATGCCAACCCAACAAACACCTTTGGACATACCTATAGAGAATCTCTATAACCACCCAGTTAAGTTGTGATGTTTGATAGCACACAAGGTATTCCTCTGGTATCCGGGAGTTGCATAATCTCATAGTCAAAGGAATATGTATATGACATGAAGAAAGCAATAGCAATAAAAATGAATGATCAATATGCTAAGTTAATGGATGGGTCTTGTCCATCACATCATTCTCCTAATGATGTGATCATGTTCATAAAATGACAATACATGTCTATGGTTAGGAAACTTAACCATCTTTGATTAACGAGCTAGCCTAGTAGAGGCTTACTAGGGACACTATGTTTTGTCTATGTATCCACACATGTATCAAGTTTCCGGTTAATACAATTCTAGCATGAATAATAAACATTTATCATGTTTTAAGGAAATATTAAATATCAACTTTATTATTGCATCTAGGGCATATTTCCTTCAGTCCCCCACTTGCACTAGAGTCAATAATCTAGTTCACGTTGCCATGTGATTTAACACCAATAGTTCACAGCTTTATGTGATTAACACCCATAGTTCACATCGCCATGTGACCAACACCCAAAGGGTTTACTAGAGTCAATAATCTACTTCACATCGCTATGTGATTAACACCCAAAGAGTACTAAGGTGTGATCATGTTTTGCTTGTGAGAGAAATTTAGTCAACGGGTCTGACACATTCAGATCCATATGTATTTTGCAAATTTCTATGTCTACAATTCTTTGCATGGAGATAGTCTAGCTAATTGCTCCCACTTTCAATATGTACCCAGATCGAGACTCAGAGTCATCCAGATCGGTGTCAACGCTTGCATCAACGTAACTCTTTACGACGAACTCTTTATCACCTCCATAATCAAGAAATATTTCCTTGGTCCTTTAAGGATAACTTTGACTGTTGTCCAGTGATCCACTCCTAGATCACTATTGTACCCCCTTGCCAAACTCATGGCAAGGTACACAATAGGTCTGGTATACAGCATAGCATACTTTATAGAACCTATGGCTGAGGCATAGGGAATGACTTTCATTCTCTTTCTATTTTCTGCCATGGTCGGGTTTTGAGTCGTACTCAACTTCACACCTTGCAACATAGGCAAGAACGCCTTCTTTGACTATTCGATTTTGAACTACTCCAAAATCTTGTCAAGGTATGTACTCATTGAAAAAATATTATCAAGCGTCTTGATCTATCTCTATAGATCTTGATGCCCAATATGTAAGCAGCTTCACCGAGGTTTTTCATTGAAAACTTCTTATTCAATTATCCTTTTATGCTATCCAAAAATTCTATATCATTTCCAATCAGCAATATGTCATCCACATATAATATCAGAAATGCTACAGAGCTCCCACTCACTTTCTTGTAAATACAGGCTTCACCATAAGTCTGTATAAAACCATATGCTTTGACCACCTTATCAAAGTGTATATTCCAACTCCGAGATGCTTGCACCAGTCCATAAATGGATCGCTGGAGCTTGCACACTTTGTTAGCACCTTTAGGATTGACAAAAACTTCCGGTTGCATCATATACAACTCTTCTTTGAGATATCCATTAAGGAATGCAGTTTTGACATTCATTTGCCAGATTTCATAATGTGGCAATTGCTAACATGATTCAGACAGACTTAAGCATCGCTACGGGTGAGAAAGTCTCATCGTAGTCAATTCCTTGAACTTGTCAAAAACCTTTTGCAACAAGTCAAGCTTTGTAGACAATAACATTACCATCAGTGTCAGTCTTCTTCTAGAAGATCCATTTATTCTCTATGGCTTTCCGATCATCGGGCAAGTCAACCAAAGTCCATACTTTGTTCTCATACATGGATCCTATCTCAGATTTCATGGCCTTAAGCCATTTTGCGGAATCTGGGCTCATCATCGCTTCCTCATAGTTCATAGGTTCATCATGGTCTAGTAACATGACCTCCAGAATAGGATTACCATACCACTCTGGTGCGGAACGTGCTCTGGTTGACCTACGAGGTTTGGTAGTAACTGGATCCGAAGTTTCATGATCATTATCATTAGCTTCCTCTCTAGTTGGTGTAGGCATCACATGAACGATTTTTTGTGATGAGCTATTTTCCAATTCGAGAGAAGGTACAATTACCTCATCAAGTTCTACTTTCCTCCCACTCACTTCTTACGAGAGAAACTCCTTCTCTAGAAAGGATCCATTTTTAGCAACAAAAATCTTGCCTTCGGATCTATGATAGAAGGTGTACCCAACAGTTTCTTTTGGGTATCATATGAAGATGCACTTCTTCAATTTGGGTTCGAGCTTATTAGGCTGAAGCTTTTTCACATAAGCATCGCAACCCCAAACTTTAAGAAACGACAGCTTAGGTTTCTTGCCAAACCACATTTCATACGGTGTCGCCTCAACGGATTTAGATGGTGCCCTATTTAACATGAATGCAGTTGTCTCTAATGCATAACCCCAAAACAATAGTGGTAAATTGGTAAGAGACATCATAGATCGCACCATATCTATTAAAGTACGGTTACGACGTTCGGACACACCATTATGTTGTGGTGTTCCAGGTGGTGTGAGTTGTGAAACTATTCCACATTGTTTTAAATAAAGGCCAAACTCGTAACTCAAATATTCGCCTCCGGGATCAGATCGTAGAAAGTTTATTTTCTTGCTATGATGATTCTCCATTTTACTCTGAAATCCTTTGAACTTTTCAAATGTTTCAGACTTGTGTTCAATCAGTAGATATACCCATATCTGCTCAAATCATCTGTGAAGGTCAGAAAATAACGATACCCACCGCGAGCCTCAACACTCACGGTCTGCATACATCGGTATGTATTATTTCCAATAAGTCAGTGGCTCGCTCCATTGTTCCGGAGAACAGAGTCTTAGTCATCTTGCCCATGAGGCATGGTTCGCAAGCATCAAATGATTCATAATCAAGTGATTCCAAAAGTCCATCCGCATGGAGTTTCTTCAAATGCTTTACACCAATATGACCTAAATGGCAGTGCCACAAATATGTTGTACTATCATTATCAACTTTGCATCTTTTGGCATCAATATTATGAATATGTGTATCACTACGATCGAGATTCAATAAACCATTTACATTGGGTGTATGAACATAGAAGGTTTTATTCATGTAAACAGGATAACAATTATTCTCTGACTTTAATGAATAACCGTATTGCAATAAACATGATCCAATCATATTCATGCTCAACGCAAACACCAAATAACATTTATTTAGGTTGAACACTAATCCCGAAGGTAGAGGGAGTATGCGATGGTGATCTTATTAACCTTGGAATCACTTCCAACACACATCGTCACCTCGCCCATAGCTAGTCTCTGTTCATTCTGTAACTCCTCTTTCGAGTTACTAATCTTAGTAACTGAACTAGTATCAAATACCTAGGGGCTACTACAAACACTACTAAGGTACACAATAATATGTATATCAAATATACCTTGGTTCACTTTGCCATCCTTCTTATCCGCCAAATGTTTGGGGCAGTTTCCCTTCTAGTGACCATTTCCGTTGCAGTATAAGCACTTAGTTTCAGGCTTGGGTTCAGCTTTGGGCTTCTTCACGGGAGTGGCAACTTGCTTGTCATTCTTCTAGAAGTTCCCTTCCTTTTCCGTTGCACTTTTACTTGAAACTAGTGGTCTTGTCAACCATCAACACTTGATGCTCTTTCTTGATTTCTACCTTCGCTAATTGCAGCATCGCGAAGAGCTCAGAAATCGTTTTCGTCATCCCCTTGCATATTATAGTTCATCACAAAGTTCTAGTAGCTTGGTGATAGTGACTAGAGAACTCTGTCAATCACTATCTTATCTGGAAGATTAGCTCCCACTTGATTCAAGCGATTGTGCTACCCAGACATTCTAAGTACATGCTCACTGGATGATCCATTCTCCTCCATCTTGTAGGGAAAGTACTTGTCAAAGGTCTCATACCTCTCGACATGGGCATGAGTCTGAAATACCAATTTCAACTCTTGGAACATCTCATATGCTCCGTGGCGTTCAAAATGTTTTTGAAGTCCTGGTTCTAAGCCGTAAAGCATGGTGCACTAAACTATCAAGTAGTCATCATACCGAGCTTGTCAAACATTCATAACATCTGCATCAGCTCCTGCAATAGGTCTGTCACCTAGCGGTGCATCAAGTACATAATTCTTCTGTGCAATCCGAATCATTGCTACTATCATCTTTCAACTTTTCTCTAGGAACATATCAAAAAAATATCGGAGCTATATCGCGAGCCATTGATCTACAACATAGATATGCAAATACTATCAGGACTAAGTTCATGATAAATTAAGTTCAATTGATCATATTACTTAAGAACTCCCACTTAGATAGACATCCCTCGAGTCATCTAAATGATCACGTGATCCAAATCAACTAAACCATGTTTGATCATCACGTGAGATGGAGTAGTCTTCAATGGTGAACATCTCTATGTTGATCATATCTCTATATGATTCATGTTCGACCTTTCGGCCTCCAGTGTTCCGAGGCCATGTCTATACATGCTAGGCTCGTCAAGTTTAACCCGAGTATTCCGCATGTGCAAAACTGTCTTGCACCCGTTTTATGTCAACGTAGAGCTTATCACACCCGATCATCACGTGGTGTCTCGGCACGAAGAACTATCACAACGGTGCATACTCAGGGAGAACACTTATACCTTGAAATTTTAGTAAGGGATCATCTTATAATGCTACCGCCGTACTAAGCAAAATAAGATGCATAAAAGATAAACATCACAGGCAATCAAATTATGTGACATGATATGGCCATCATCATCTTGTGCCTTTGATCTCCATCTCCAAAGCACCGTCATGATCTCCATCATCACCGGCTTGACACCTTGATCTCCATCGTAGCCTCATGGTCGTCTCACCAATTATTGCTTCTACAAATATCGCTAATGTATAGTGATAAAGTAAAGCAATTACATGGTGTTTGCATTTCATACAATAAAGCGACAACCATAAGGCTCCTGCCAGTTGCCGATAACTTTTACAAAACATGACCATCTCATACAATAACGTATATCACATCATGCCTTGACCATATCACATCACAACATGCCCTACAAAAACAAGTTAGACGTCCTCTACTTTGTTGTTGCAAGTTTTACGTGGCTGCTACGGGCTTCTAGTAAGAACCATTCTTACCTACGCATCAAAACCACAACGGTGATTTATCAAGTTTTTTGTTTTAACCTTTAACAAGGACTGGCCACAGCCAAATTCGATTCAATTAAAGTTGGAGAAACTGACACCCGCCAGCCACCTTTATGCAAAACTAGTTGCATGTCTATCAGTGGAACCGGTCGCATGAACGTGGTCATGTAAGGTTGGTCCTGGCCGCTTCATCCAACAATACCGATGAATCAAAATAAATCGTTGGTGGTAAGCAGTATGACTATCATCGCCCATAACTCTTTGTGTTCTACTCGTGCATATCATCTACACATAGACCTGGCTCTAATACCACTGCTGGGAAACGTAGCATGCAATTTCAAAAAGAATCCTACGCTCACGCAAGATCTATCTAGGAGATGCATAGCAACGAGAGGGGGAGAGTGTGTCCACTACCCTCGTAGACCGAAAGCGGAAGCGTTTGACAACGCGGTTGATGTAGTCGAACTTCTTCTCGTTCCGACTAATCAAGCACCAAACGTACGGCGCCTCCGAGTTCTGCACACGTTCAGCTTGATGACATCCCTCGAACTCTTGATCCAGCAAAGTGTCGAGGGAGAGTTCCGGCAGCACGATGGCATTGTGACGGTGATGGTGAAGTGATCCGCGCAGAGCTTCACCTAAGCACTATGTGAATATGACCGGAGGCGTAAACATGGAGGGGCGCTGCACACAGCTAACAGTCATTGTTGTGTGTTCTAGCGGTGCCCCCCTCATATATATAGGTTGGAGGGGAGGAGAGGCAGCCAATGGGGCGCCCCAAGTAGGAGGAATCCTACTTGGGCGCCTCCCAATTCGGCCTCCCCCTTTACATATTCATCTAGAGGGGGAAGGAAGGAGGAGGGACGAGAGAAGGAAGGGGGAGGACGAATTGCTCCCCTTCCTTTCTATCTTCCCCTCTTTCCTTCCCCCTTATTTTGGCCTACATGGGGCGCACCAGCCCCCTAGGGGCTGGTCTGTCCCCTTCTTGGCCCATTAGGCCCATGTAGTTGTCGGGGGGATGCTCGGAACCCCTTCCGGTGACCCGATATGTACCCGGTACCCCCGGAACACTTCCGGTGTCTGAATATCATCGTCTAATATATGAATCTTTACCTCTCAACCATTTTGAGACTCCTCGTCATGTCTGTGATCTCATCCAGGACTCCGAACAAAATTCATTCACCAAATCACATAACTCATATAATACAAAATCGTCATCGAACGTTAAGCGTGCGGACCCTACGGGTTCCAGAACTATGTAGACATGACCGAGACACCTCTCTGGTCAATAACCAATAGCGGAACCTGGATGCTCATATTGGTTCCCACATATTCTACTAAGATCTTTATCGGTCGTACCGTAATGACAACATATGGTATTCCCTTTGTCATCAGTATGTTGCTTGCTCGAGATTTGATCGTCGGTATCTATATACCTAGTTCAATCTCGTTACTGGCACGTCTCTTTACTCGTTCCGTAATACATCACCATGTAACTAACTCATTAGTCACATTGCTTGCAAGGCTTATCATGATGTGTATTACCGGTAGGCCCTAGAGATACCTCTCCGATACTCGGAGTGACAAATCCTAATATCGATTTATGCCAACCCAACAAACACCTTCGGAGATACCTGTAGAGAATCTTTATATTCACCTAGTTATGTTGTGATGTTTGATAGCACACAAGGTATTCCTCCGATATCCGGGAGTTGCATAATCTCATAGTCAAAGGAATATGTATATGACATGAAGAAAGCAATAGCATAAAATTGAACGAACAATATGCTAAGCTAATGGATGGGTCTTGTCCATCACATCATTCTCCTAATGATGTGATCTCGTTCATCAAATGACAACACACGTCTATGGTTAGGACACTTAACCATGTTTGATTAACAAGCTAGTCTAGTAGAGGCTTACTAGGGACACTGTGTTTTGTCTATGTAACAACACAGGTATCAAGTTTCCGGGTAATGCAATTCTAGCATGAATAATAAAGATTTATCATGATATAAGGAAATATAAAATAACAACTTTATTATTGCCTCTAGGGCATATTTCCTTCACAAGGGCGGTACGAGTCCTTGTCGACCTACGAGGCTTGGTAGTAACTTGATCTAAAGCTTCGTGATCATCATCATTAGCTTCATCTTCACTTGGCGCAGGCGCCACAAAAACATCTTTCTGCGTTGTGCTACTTGCCAACTGAAGTGATGGTTCAACAACATCATAAAGTTCTACCTTCCTCCCACTCAATTCTTTTGGGAGAAACTCCTTCTCTAGAAAGGATCCATTCTTGGCAACAAAAACCTTGCCTTCGGATCTGAGATAGAAGGTGTACCCAACTGTTTCCTTAGGGTATCCTATGAAGACGCACTTTTTTTCTTTGGGTTCGAGCTTATCAGGCCGAAGCCTTTTCACATAAGCATGCAACCCCGAACCTTAAGAAACGACAACTTAGGTTT
Source organism: Triticum aestivum (assembly GCF_018294505.1). Taxonomy (NCBI): domain Eukaryota; kingdom Viridiplantae; phylum Streptophyta; class Magnoliopsida; order Poales; family Poaceae; genus Triticum; species Triticum aestivum. The sequence continues at coordinate 280,567,940 of NC_057801.1, read as the reverse complement.
CTTGCCAAACAATAATTCATACGATGTCGTCTCAACAGATTTAGATGGTGCCCTATTTAAAGTGAATGTAGTTGTCTCTAATGCATAGCCCCAAAACGATAGTGGTAGAACGGCAAGAGAAATCATAGAACGCACCATATCCAATAAGCTATGATTACGATGTTTGGGCACACCATTACGCTGTGGTGTTCCAGGTGGCATCAACTGTGAAACAATTCCACATTGTCTTAAGTGATTGCCAAACTCATAACTCATATATTCTCCCCCTTGATCGGATCGTAGGAATTTAATCTTCTTGTTATGATGATTCTCAACTTCACTCTAAAATTGCTTGAACTTTTCAAACGTTTCAGACTTGTGCTTCATTAAGTAAACATACCCATATCTACTCAAATCATCGGTGAAGGTGAGGAAATAAGGATATCCACAGCATGCGTCAACACTCATCAGACCGCACACATCAGCATGTATGATTTCCAACAAGTCACTTGCCCGTTCCATTGTTTCGGAAAACGGGGTTTTAGTCATCTTGCCCATGAGGCATGGTTCGCATGTGTCAAGTGATTCAAAATCAAGCGACTCCAAAAGTCCATCGGCATGGAGTTTCTTCATGTGTTTTACACCAATATGACCTAAGCGGCAGTGCCACAAGAAAGTGGTACTATCATTATCAACTCTACATCTTTTGGCATCAATGTTATGAACATGTGTATCATCACTATCAAGATTCAACAAGAATAAACCCCTCATAATGGGTGCATGACCATAAAAGATATTACCCATATAAATAGAACAACCACTATTCTCTTATTTAAATGAGTAACTATCTCACATTAAACAAGATCTAGATATAATGTTCATGCTCAACACAGGTACTAAATAACAATTATTCAGGTTCATCACTAATCCCTATGGTAATCGAAGAGCGAGCGTGCCGACGGCGATCACAACAACCTTGGAACCATTTCCCATGCGCATCGTCACTTCCTCCTTCGCCAGCCTCCGTCTATTCCGTAGTTCCTACTTTGAGTTGCAAATGTGAGCAACCGAATAGGTATCAAATACCCAGGCAGTACAACGAGAGTTGGTAAGGTACACATCAATAACATGTATATCATATATACTTTTGTTGACGTTGGCCCCTTCTTGTCGGCCAGATACTTGCGGCAGTTTCGCTTCTAGTGGTCAGTTCCCTTGCAATAGAAGCACTCTGTCTCCGGCTTGGGTCCAGCCTTGGGTTTCTTCACAGGAGGAGCAACTACTTTGCCACCCTTCTTGAAGTTTCCCTTCTTTCCCTTGCATTTCTTGAAACTAGTGGTTTTATTCACCATCAACACTTGATGCTCCTTCTGGATGTCTGACTTAGCGACTTTCAGCATCGCGAACAGCTCGGAGACTGACTTGTTCATCCCTTGCATGTTATAGTTCAACACAAAGCTCTTGTGTCTAGGTGGTAGCGATTGAAGAAATCTGTCAGTGACAGCCTCTGGCGGGAGCTCAAATCCCAATTCAGCCAGACGGTTGTAGTACCTAGACATTCTAAGTATGTTCTCATTGGCAGTCCCATTCTCCTCCATCTTGCAGGCATAGAACTTATTAGAGGTCTCATAACTCTCGATCCGGGCATTCTTTTCAAAGATAAACTTCAACTCCTAGAACATCTCATATGCTCCATGACGTTCAAAACGCCTTTCAAGTCTCAGCTCTAAGCCATACAGCATGGTGCATTGAACTATTGAGTAGTCATCAACACGTGACTGCCAGGCGTTCACAACGTCCACAGTCGCTGGAGGGGGTGGCGCACCAAGCGGTGCATCAAGAACATAAGCCTTTTGGGCAGGCGTGAGGATAATCCTCGGATTACGGCCTTAGTCTGCATAATTGCTTACAATATCTTTCAACTTAGTCTTTCTCTAGGAACGTATTAAAACAGGGAGCTACAGCACGAGCTATTGATCTACAACATAATTTGCAAAGAGAACTTAGACTATTGTTCATGATAATGAGTCCAATTAATCATATTACCTAAGAACTCCCACTCAAATCAACATCCCTCTGGTTGTCCGAGTGTAACATGATCCAAATTCACCAACCAAGTCCAATCATCACATGAGATGAGGTGGTTTCAATGGTGAACATCTCTATGTTGATCATATCTACTATATGACTCGTGTACGACCTTTCGGTCCCTTGTGTTCCGAGGCCATGTATGTACATGCTAGGCTCGTCAAGTTTAACCCAAGTGTTCTGCATGTGCAGAACTGGCTTGCACCCGTTTTATGCGAAAGTAGAGTCTATCACACCCGATCATCACGTGGTGCTTCGAAATGATGAACTTTCGTGACAGTGCACACTTGGGGAGAACACAATTTTATCTTCAAGTCTTAGTGAGGGATCACCTTATAATGCTACCATCGTCCTAAGAAAAATAAGATGCATAAAAGGATTAACATCACATGGAAATCATAAGTGACATGATATGGCCATCAACTTGTGCTTTTGATCTCCACCTCCAAAGCAACGGCATGATCTCCATCATCACCGGCATGACACCATGATCTCCATCATCGTGCCGCCATCAGGGTTGTCACGCCAACCATGCTTCTACTACTATTGCTACCGCTTAGCGATAAAGTAAAGCATTACATAGCGCTTAATGATTTACATGCATGTCATACAATAATTAAAGACAACCCTATGGCTCTTGCAATTGCCGTATGCATTGACATGCAATTCGATATAAATTATTACAAACATGATCATCTCATACATCAAATATATTTCATCATGTCTTTGGCCATATCATATTACAACATACCCTGCAAAAACAAGTTAGACGTCCTCTAATTGTTGTTGCATGTTTTATGTGGCTATTATGGGTATCTATCAAGAATGATTCTAACCTACGCAAAGCCACAATGGTCATATGCAAGTTGCTATTTAACATTCTACAAGGATTGCCTTTGTCGAATCCGATTCAACTAAGGTGGGAGAGGCAGACACCCGCGATACATCTTTATGCAACAAAGTCGCATGTCAGTCGATGGAACCGGTCTCATGTATGTGGACATGTAAAGTTGGTCCAGGCCGCTTCATCCCACAATACCACTGAATCAAGAAAAGACCAAGGAAGGAAGCAATCTCAATATCAACGCCCACAAACTCCTTTGTGTTCTACTCGTGATGTCATCTACATATAGACCTAGCTCATGATACCACTGTTGGGGAACATTGCATGGGAAACAAAAAATTTCCTACGCTCACCAAGATCAATCTAGGAGATGAACATCTACGAGAGGATAGATTATATATACATACCCTTGTAGATCGCTAAGCGGAAGCGTTACGAAATGCAGTAGATGTAGTCGAACGTCTTCGCGATCCAATCATGATCCGTCCCACGAACTCCCGATCAAGTGTCGAACGGCCGGCACCTCCGCATTCAACACACGTACGGCTTGATGACACCTTCACCTCCTTGATCCAGTGAGCGATGGTGAAGTAGTAGCTCGAGTCCTCCGGCAGCATGATGACATGGTGGCGGTGGTGGTGGTGGAATCTCAGCAGAGCTTCGCTAAGCACTACGGAGAGGAGGCTACGAGGGAGAGGGAGGGCAGCGACATGGCATAGATGGCTACAGCTTCCCTCCCTCTACCCCTCTATATATAGGGGGAAGGAGGGAGGTGGAGGCGCCCTAGGATTTCCTCTAGGGGGGGCGGAGGCCACAAGGGCAACCCTAGATGGGTTTTGGGTGGTCCTCCTAGGTGCCTTGCCCCCAAGAAAGGGGGAGGCAGCCCTAGGAGGCAACACTTGTCGCCCCCCCCCCTAAACCCCTTTTGGTCATCCTGGTCATAACCTGGTACCCTCGGAACACTTCCGGACTCCGATTACCTTCGTCCTATATATCGATCTTCACCTTTGGACCATTCCGGAGTTCCTCGTCACGTCCGGGATCTCATCTGGGACTCAGAACAACCTTCGATAACCACCATAATGACTCAACTATACTTATATCATCACCAAACGTTAATTGTGTAGACCTTGTGGGTTCGAGAACTATGCAGACATGACCGAGACACCTCTACAGTCAATAACCAATAGCGGGACCTGGATGCCCATATTGGTTCCTACATATTCTATGAAGATCTTTATCGGTCGAACCTCGATGTGAAGGATTCAGCTAATCCCATATGTAGTTCCCTTTGTTTATTGGTATGTTACTTGCCCAAGATTTGATCGTCAGTATCACCATACATAGTTCAATCTTGTTACCGGCAAGTCTACCTGTTCCGTAATACAAAATCCCGTGGCTAACCCATTAGTCACATTGCTTGTAAGCTCATTGAGATGCTATATTACCGAGAGGGCCCATAGATACCTCTCCGTCATATGGAGTGACAAATCCCCGTCTTGATCCATGCCAACTCAATAGACACCCTCGGAGATACCTGTAGAGCACCTTTATAGTCACCTAGTTACGTTGTGACATTTGGTACACACAAGGTATTCCTCCGGTGTCAGTGAGTTGCATGATCTCATGGTCATAGGAACATATACTTGACATGCAGAAAACAATAGCAATAAACTTGACATGATCATATGCTACGTTCATACTTTGGGTCTTGTCCATAACATCATTCTCATAATGATGTGATCCTGTTATCAAATGACAACTCATGTCTATGGTTAGAAAACCTTAACCATCTTTAATCAACGAGCTAGTCTAGTAGAGGCTCACTAGGGACAGGTTGTTGTCTATGTATCTACACATGTATCTGAGTTTCCGATCAATACAATTCTAGCATGGATAATAAACGATTATCATGAACAGGGAAATATGATAAGAACCAATTTACTATTGCCTCTAGGAAATATTTCCAACCGTGTCCCACTTACACTACAATCAATAATCTAGTTCACATCACCATGCGATTAACACACAATGAGTTCTGGGGTTAGATCATGTTATGCTTGTGAGAGAGGTTTTAGTCAATGCGTCTACAACATTCAGATCCGTGTGTACTTCACAAATCTCTATGTCATACTGTAGATGCTGCTACTACGCTCCACTTGGAGCTATCCAAATGGCTGCTCGACTATACATATCCAGTTTGCTACTCAAAGTCACCCAGATTGGTGTCAAGCTTGCATCGGCATAACCCTTTACACCGAATTCTTTATCACCTCCATAACCAAGAAACATTTCCTTATTCCTCTAAGGATAATCTTGACCAATGTCCAGTGAACCACTCCTGGATCACTCTTATACCCACTTGCCAGACACATGGTAAGGCACACATCATGTGTGGTACACAGCATGGCATATCGTATTGAGCCTACGGCTAGGGCATAGGGGACGACCTTCATCCCTTTTCTTTCTTCTACCGTGGTCAAGCTTTGAGTCTTACTCAACTTCACACCTTATAGCTCAGGCAAGAACTCCTTCTTTGACTAATCCATTTTGAACTCCTTCATAATCATGTCAAGGTATGTGCTCTGTGAAAGTCTTATCAGGCGTCTTGATCTATCTACATAGATCTGGTTGCCCAATATGTAAGCAGCTTTACCCAGCTCTTCCTTTGAAAAAATCCTTTCAAACAACCCTTTATGCTTTCGTGAAATTCTACATCATTTCCGATCAACAATATGTCATCCACATATACTTATCAGAAATGTCGTAGTGCTCCCACTCACTTTCTTGTAAATGCAAGTTTCTTGCAAACTTTGTATAAACCAAAAGGCTTTGATCACCTCATCAAAGCGTATGTTCCAACTCTAAGATGCTTGCTCCAGTCCATAGAAGGATCATGGAGCTTGCATACTTTTTAGCATCCTTAGGATCGACAAAACCATCTGGTTGTATCACATACAACATTTCCTCACGAAAACCGTCAAGGAAACTTTGTTTTGACATCCATCTATCAGATTTCGTAATTGAAAATGTAGCAACTACTGACATAATCTCCAACAGACTTTAGCATCGCTATGAGTGAGAAAGTCTCATCATAGTCAATTCCTTGAACTTGTCGGAAACTTCTTTGCGACAAGTCGAGCTTCATAAATGGTGACATTACCATCAGTGTCTGTCCTCTTCTTAAAGATCCATTTATTCTCAATGGCTTTCCGATCATCGGGCAAGTCCACCAAAGTCCATATTTTGTTCTCATACATGGATCCTATCTCAGATTTCATGGTTCCTAACCATTTATTGGAATCTGGGCCCTCCATCGCTTCTTCATAGTTTGTAGGTTCATTGTTGTCTAACAACATGACCTCCAAGATAGGATTTTCATACCACTCAGGGGCGGTACGATTCCTTGTCGACCTACGAGGCTCGATAGTAACTTGATCTAAAGCTTCATGATCATCATCACTAGCTTCCTCTTCACTGGGCGCAAGCGCCATAGAAACATCTTTCTGCATCGTGCTACTTGCCAACTGAAGTGACGGTTCAACAACCTCATCAAGTTCTACCTTCCTCCCACTCAATTCTTTTGAGAGAAACTCCTTCTCTAGAAAGAATCCATTCTTGGCAACAAAAATCTTGCCTTCGGATCTGAGATAGAAGATGTACCCAACTGTTTCCTTAGGGTATCCTATGAAGACGCACTTGTGCGCTTTGGGTTCGAGCTTATCAGGCCGAAGCCTTTTCACATAAGCCTCACAGCCCCAAACCTTAATCAAAGACTTTCCAAAGCGCTTTTTCTTGGAAAGCTTCTAGACTTTCTTCACCAAGATTGCAAGCTCTTTGCCAATGTCTTCGGGGCCACTGATACGTCCATTTTGCATCATGTTTTTTCCTACTGTTATTTATTATGTTTTGGGTCATTATTTCAATTTATGATGCTATTCTAATGCCTTTTCTCTCTTATTTCACATGAAGAGGGAGATTGCTGGCAGCTGGAATTCTAGACCTAAAAAAGCTACAATAGAGATAAATATTCCCCACAACTCCAAATGACCTAAAAATTTATGGAAAATTATTTTGGAATATATAAAAAGTACAGGAAGAAGATTTACCCGAAGGGGGCCACCAGGGAGCGACGAGCTTAGGGGGTGCGCCCTGTGAGCTCATGGGCCCCTCAGTAGGCCTCAGGTGCCCATCTTCTGCTATATGAGGATATTTTCCCTAGAAAAAAATAAAAAAAGACTTCCAGGATGAAGTGCCACCGTCTCAAGGCAGAACCTGGGCAGGAGCACTACTGCTCTCCTGTAGAGCGATTCCACCAGGAAAACTTCCCTCCAGGAGGGGGAAATCGAAGCCATCAACATCACCAACGATCCTCTCATCATGGGAGGACCGATCTTCATCAACATATTCACCATCACCATCGCATCTCAAACCCTAGTTCATCTCTTGTATTCAATCTTTGTCCCAAAACCTCATATTGGTGCCTATGGGTTGCTAGCAGTGTTGATTACATCTTGTAGTTGATGCTAGTTGGTTTATTTGGTGGAAGATTAAATGTCCAGATCAAGCATACTCAATACACCTATAATCTTGAACATGAATATGATTTGTGAGTATTTAATTTTGTTCTTGAGGACATGTGAGATGTCTTGTTATAAGTAATCATGTGAAGTTGGTATTCGTTCGATATTTTGATGATGTGTATGTTGTTCTTCCTTCAGTGGTGACTTGTGAACATTGACTACATGAAAATTTACCGTACTTGGTCCTAAGGGAAGGCATTGGGGAGTAATAGTTAGATGATGGGTTGCGAGAGTGATAGAAGCTTAAACCCTGGTTTATGCATTATTCTGTAAGGACTAATTTGGATCCATATGTTTCATGCTATGGTTAGATTTATCTTAATTCTTCTTTCATAGTTGCAGATGCTTGTGATAGGGGGTAATCGTAAGAGGATTACTTGTTCAAGTAAGAAAAACATCCTAGCACCGGTCCACCCACATATCAAATTATCAAAGTTCCTAGCACCGGTCCACCCACATATCAAATTATCAAAGTAGCAAACGCGAATCAACTAAACAGGATGAACGTCACTAGATGACAATTTCCATTTGTCATCGAGAATGCTTTGCTTACTATAAGAGAATGTTCTAGCTTGTCCTTTGCTATAAAAAGGATTGGGCCACCTTGCTGCACCTTTATTTCTATTGCTACTCGTTAATTTCTACAAATTATTCTACTACAAAACTATCTGTTACCGCTACTTTCAGTACTTGCAAAGAATACCTTGCTGAAAACCGCTTATCATTTCCTATTGCTCTTTATTGGGTTCGACACTCTTACTTATCGAAAGGACTCAAATTGATCCCCTATACTTGTGGGTCATCAAGACTCCTTTCTGGCGCCATTTCCGGGGAGTGAGGCGCCTTTGGTAAGTGGAAATTGGCAAGGAAACATTTTTATTACATTCTAAAATTTATTGTCACTTGTCACTATGGAAAATAATCGTTCGAGGAGTGGTATCTTCACCTCGACCAGAAGCAATAAGAGTTTCCCCTCAACCTACTGCACCTACTGAAAATATTTAAGATGAGATTCCTTCGGGTATGTTGGAGAAACTGCTAGGTAATCCTTATGTAGGAAATGGAATGGTACATCCTGATATGCACTTGATATATATTAATGAAATTTGTGGATTGTTTAATCATGCAGGTTCATCCGAGGATGGAGTTAAGAAGATGGTGTTCCCTTTATTCTTGGGGGGAAATACATTGACATGTTATAGGCTATTGGATGATACTGGAACATGGGATTGGGACCGGTTGTAGCTGGAATTTTATCAAAAGTTTTATCCTATGCATCTGGTTCATCGTGATGAAAATTATATGTATAATTTTTGGCCTCGTGAAGGAGAAACTATAGCTCAAGCTGGGGGGAGGATTAAATATATGATGAACCCATGCCCCAATCATGAGCTCTCAAGAGAAATTATTATACAAAACTTTTATGCTCGGCTTTCTCATAATGATCAATCCATGCTCGATACTTCTTATATTGGTTCCTTTATGAAGAGAACTATTCAATTTAATGGGATCTTTTGGAAAGAGTTAAGCGTAAGTCTGAAGATTGGGAAATTGACAAAGGTAAAGAGTCAGGTATAAATCTTGAGTTTGATTGTGTTAAATCTTTTATGGAAATCGATGCTTTTCATAAGTTTAGTACTAAATATGGACTTGACTCTTAGATAGTAGCTACCTTTTGTGAATCATTTGCTGCTCATGTTGATATCCCTAAGGAGAAGTGGTTTAAATTGCACCCACCTATTGAAGAAAATTGTGAGAAACCTGTTATAGGTAAAGATGAAACAATCATTTATAATATTGATCCAATTGTGCCTACTGCTTATATTGAAAAAAAAAACTTTCCTTGTTAGTATTAAAGAACATGCTAAAGCTACAACTATGGTTAATAAGAGTAATGCTAGATCACCTAAACCCTCTGAACAAATTAGAGTGGAACCTAATGTTGCAATGATCAAGGACCTTTTGGTTCATAATATTGATGGACATGTCATATATTTCTGTGATGAAGCAATTAGGATAGTTAAGCCAGATAATTTAGATAAAAATAAACTTGTTGTTGGCATGCTTATTGTTTTTGTTAAAATTGGAGATCAATGTTATCATGGTTTATGTGATATGGCCATATGGGTGCTAGAGTAAGTGTTATTCCGTTTACTTTATATCAGGAAGTCATGAATGATAATGCACCTATTGAGATAGAAGATATTGATGTTACTATTAAGCTTGCAAACAGAGATACTATTTCACCACTTGGGATTGTTTTAGATGTTGAAGTCTTGTGTTGTAAGGTTAAATACCCTACTAATTTTCTAGTTCTTGGATCACCACAAGATGAATTTTGTCCCCATATATTTGGTAGACCCTTCTTGAATACACTTAATGCTAAGAGTGATTGTACTAGGGAAACGGTCAATGTTAATTTTGGTGGTGTATCACATGAGTTTTAATTTCATAGAAAATCTCATGATAAATAATTTCCTAATAAAGATGAAATTATTGGTCTTTCTTTTGTTCTTGTTCCTCCTACTTATCCTTTAGAACAATATCTACTAGACCATGAAAATGATATGCATATGAATGAAAGAAATGAAATAGATGAAATATTGTTTAGGAAAGCACCTATCCTTAAACACAATTTGCCTGTGGAAACTTCGGGAGACCCTCTCCCACCTAAGAATGATCATGTGTTTGAATTAAAGAAATTGCTTGATACACCCAAATATGCTTATCTTAATGAAAAGAAAATATATCATGTTATTATCAATGCTAACCTTTCAGAGCATGAAGAAAAGAGATTACTTAAAACTTTGAATAAGCATCATGCTGCTATTGGATATACTCTTGATCTTAAGGGCATTAGTCCCACTTTATGCCAGCACAAGATTAATATGGAGCCTGATGCTAAACCAGTTGTTGATCACCAACGCCGTCTGAATCCCAAAATGAAGAATGTGGTAAGAACTGAAATATTAAAGCTTATGGAGGTAGGTAATTTATCCTATAGCTAATAGTAGATGGGTAGGTCCTGTTCATTGTGTTCCTAACACTACTGCAGGATGCTGCTAACGCGACACTACGATTAGAGACCCTTTGACGAAACTGTGTGCAGTGCATTAATTGCAAACGGTGGTGTAAAAAACCATCAAAAAAAGGTGCAAAACTTTGCGATGGCGGAGCCATCAAACACGGTTCAGATTTTAGTTGCGTGTGCAATGCAGGGTACACGGTTAATCCATTTGAACTATTTGCGATGAGGCAGAACAACATAAATGGGTAGCCATATAAATGTGTGTGTGATACACGGAATACAGTTTGCTCCAATGAACTGTTTGCTATTAGGGAGTGTAACAGAAACGGTTAGCCAGATCAAGGTGTGTGTGATATATGGCATATGGTTCACTTGGATGAACTATTTTTTATTAGGAAACACAACAGAAATGGTTCAACTTAACAAGATGTGTGTGATATGCGGCATACAGTTCACATGGATGAACTTTTTGCAATGAGCCAAAAGAACACAAATAAGCCGTGTAAACAAGATGTGCGTGATACATGGCAAACAGCCGACTCGGATGAACTTTTTGAGATGAGAAATTACTATACAAACGGTTAATACAGTTAGTTCGTGTGTGATTTTGTGTGTACAAAAAACTTTGAAAAAAGCAAACTAGTTGCTTACGGTGGCTAGGAGTATCGCACATGATGCGCCTGTGAGTACTCATGTGCGATGATTAGTAAGTTACGCATACATTTCCTTATGCTAACATGTGTGTGAATTTGCAATATGGACAGTTAATATGCAAATGCCTTCTGGACATCGGGCACATGCTTAAACTCAATGAACTATGTACGATACTAATACTTTCAATGAAAGTTTAAAAACTTGGGTAATAGCATTTGAGTAACATATATATAGTGGTTACACTATTCGACAAAAGGAGGATCTTCGTAACACGGTTTTGACAACCATATGGTCATATCTACATACTTAACATCATAACAACTATCACATTTTAAGAGGCTAACAACCATATGGTCCGTATCTACATACTTAACATAGTAATAGCTAGCACACTTTAAGAGGATGAGGGCCAACAACCACAACTATCTGTTGGAAGCAGCTTGATCACGGCGACTCGGCATCTCGCCAATGAAAAGGAAGAACCCTCATGTGCCTTGGTAGAGCATGAGTAGAACAGTGTCTCAATTTTTTCCAATATGAATGCATTGCCATGACAAGCGAGAACTTGTTAATTTGAATGGTTCCATTTCTGCGGGAAATGCAGTACCTTGCAATCACTTTGGTGTTATTAGCAGGCACAAGTGTAATTCGACCACACCGGGAAATCGATCCAGGAACTGCTACAGCGGGCAATTTCTGTTGAAATGTAGAATAAAAACCAATTGTAACATATCATTGAAGATATATATAGTTTGTGAGCATCAACATTAAAATAAGAGTTTTTACCAGCATTTTGTGCACACAATTGGTCTTGTTCAATTTGTCCACATAGGTATAATTAATCCCATCCAAAATCCAGAGCTCATACGTTGTGCTATCTCTGTCAGATTATCAACAAAGTTTATGACATGGTTCAAGTCCTTCCAGTGAAATTTGGTGCACTTTGTAACATACAAATCGTTCACCATGTATCCAACATATCCTGCTTAAAAGGTGGAAAGGTATTATTTATTCAAAACATGGCAGAAGAATATATAGTGCGCATAAATTGGTAAATAGAATTTGTTACTGCCTAGGAACGGAGTCAGAAAATGAAATCACAATTGGTTGCTTAAATAGTGATCAATTAGTTAGAACAAATACCCCGATTTTGCTAAGTAATACGACAGCATGGAGAAAGTTGAAAGGACACTAACCTCGATCAGACATTGGTTGGCTGATGATGTTGGGGAAGTAAACATCCATGTTAATTAGACCAGGCTATGGTGCACGCACTAGAACTTTATTGCCAGCTTTCAGTTCATAACATTAGACATTTTTCTCCAGAGGTCCACATTAAAATAGGAGTGACCATCTTTATTAAGTTTTACGCTAACCGTCATTGTAAATCCATGTTGCATCGTCAATGACGTCCTGGGAGTCATCAACAAAGTAAAGCCCAAGATTTCCTTCTACTCCTATTCTTGCAAAGCAAGGGATGTACTGCTTGAAATGAAAATTAAGATCGTAAATTAGATATATTGAAATAATAGAGCAAGATGCAAATATGGGAGTAAATGATTGAACAGATCAATATATAGATGAAAGCAAAGTACAAAAATATATAATTAAAAATAGATAATGTAACAAAGATTTGATGCAAATATATAGATAATGTAACAACAGACAGTATATGTTCACAAATTTAGGCCATGCCGACCATGGTAGGTTGAGATTGAACATACCGAGCACTCCCTAAAGTCATCCGGAATGGTGAGATAGAACTTCGTTTCCGACTAGCCGCGACCACACTTGCCCGATTTGTGCTCGCACTGTGGACACATGAATGAACACCCACAAATCAGCTAGAACAAAAATGATTCCACGGCAATTTCCGCCGGTTGATTAACATCGACGGACGGACTGCGATAAGAGATGAGTGGATATTTTGCTAAGTTGATTTCCTTCTCCATGAGAAAAATCCCCAGCCCAATCCCACAGAAAACCCCCGTCGACTAGAGCCTAGAATGCCGGTGCATATAGGCAATGGGAAGTGGTAGGGGCAAAATCTCGTGTCGTTTGGAGCGCGACCTCCGCCAGCTAACAATAGCCGTCGAGCTTAGGGTGGCCGCCGCGATAGAAGTTGATGAGGTGCAAAGTTGTGGAGGAGTCTGCGGTGAGTGGGTGGGGACGAAGTGGGCGAGGGTTTTCTTTTTTCCTTTTGCATGTGTGAGTGAACACACACGGTTCACAGAGGCAATGGAGATGAATCTTGTGCGATAGTAAATCACCGAGATTGAATGGGAATCCAAATTTCCTTTGTCCTTTGTCCATGAGTTTTTTCTACGATGAACATAAACCCTGCTAATCACCGTGTTCAAATTTGACACTTTTCCGGGTTCATTTACAATATTTAGGGGATTATGTGCATTTTCTAGGCATTAATGCACATAATTCAAATTCAAACAGTTGGTTCTTCAAAAGGTGCACGACAACGGTCTGGAAAACCATGATCGTGCTATTTAGTAAATTATCATGCCTTTTACAAGGAATGGGCAGATATTTCAAGGAAATGTGTTTACTGGGTACTATACAAAAATGAAATACATGCTTGGAAAACATGACGCCTGGCGTGGTGCCATGGTATGGCCTCACCATGCCCTGGTAAAAATTTGAGAATGTTTGTCTTATGTCGTCATGCACGCCATTCATAAATCGAACCACCACCGAGGAAATTTCATGGTTTCGAGGGGGAAATCAGCAAGATTGAAGGGGGAATAGATCCAAATTTCCTTTCTGGCTTGTCATTCAGCTTTTTCTACAATCAACATGCCCCCTCGAATGCAACATGTTCAAATTTGGCATTTTTCGGGCTCATTTACCAAATTAGGGGATTATGTGTATTTTCTAGGCATTAATCCACATAATTCAAATTCGAACAATTGGTGCATGAAAAGGTGCACAAGAACGGTCTGGAAAAACCATACTCGTGGTATTTAGTAAATTCTCAAGCCTTTTACAAGGAATGGACAGAGATTTCAAGGGAATGTGTGGCAATAGTCAACCACAAACGCGTCATTTACTGGGTTATCAACTATAGAAAAATAAAATACGTGCTTGAAAAACATGACGCCTGGCATGGTGCCATGGTATGGCCTCACCGTGCCCTGGTTAAAAGCCGAGAAGGTTTGATTTATGTCATCATGCACGCCCTTCATAAATCAAACCATCATCGAGGAAGTTCCATGCTTTCGAGAGGGAAATCACCAAGATTGAAGGGGAATCCAAATTTCTGTCCTAGTTTGTCATTCAGTTATTTTCCAACGATCAACATACCGCCTCAAATGCAACGCGTTCAAATTTGACATTTTTCCGGGCTCATTTACCATATTTAGGGGATTATTTGCATTTTCTAGGCATTAATGCACATAATTCAAATTTGAACAATCGGTGCATGAAAGGGTGCACAAGAACGGTCTGGAAACCATGCTCGTGCTATTTAGTACATTTGCATGCCTTTTACAAGGAATGGGCAGATATTTCAAGGAAATGTGTGGCAGTAGTCAACCATAAACGCGTCGTTTACTGGGTTAACAACTATACAAAAATGAAATACATGCTTGGAAAACATGACGCCTGGCGTGGTGCCATGGTATGGCCTCACCATGCCCTGGTAAAAATTTGAGAATGTTTTCCTTATGTCGTCATGTACGCCTTTCATAAATCAACCCATCACCAAGGAAGTTTCGTGGTTTTGAGGGGGAAATCACCAGGATTGAAGGGGGATCCAAATTTCCTTTGTCCTTTATCCATGAGTTTTTTTCTACGATGAACATACACCCTGCAAATCGCCGTGTTCAATTTTGGCACTTTTCCGGGTTCATTTATCATATTTAGGGGATTATGTGCATTTTCTAGGCATTAATGCACATAATTCAAGTTCGGACAATCGGTGCTTGAAAGGGTGCAGAAGAACGGCCTGGAAAACCATGCATGCTCGTGCCATTTAGTAAATTGTCATGCCTTTTACAAGGAATGGACAGATATTTCGATGAAATGTGTGGCAATAGTCAACCACAAACGTTTGTTTATTGGGTTTTCAACTATAGAAAAACTGAAATAAATGCTTGAAAACATGACGCTTGGCATGGTGCCATGGTATGACCTCACCATGCTCTAGTAAAAATTTGAGAAGGCTTGGCTTATGTCGTTATGCACGCCCTTCATAAATCGAACCATCACTGAGGAAGTTTCATGCTATCAAGAGGGAAATCACCAAGATTGAAGGGGAATCCAAATTTTCTTCATCCTTTGCCTTGGAGTTTTTTGTCTACGATGAACATACACCCTGCAAATCACCATGTTCAAATTTGGCATTTTTCCGGGCTCATTTACGATATTTAGGGGATTATGTGCATTTTCTAGGCATTTAGCGCATATAAATCCAATCCAGCTACAGTTGCACGGGTGTGATGTGAGGGACGTGGATTATCGTTCGATCGCGGCGCATCCTACTGTGCACATGCGCGATCCGCATGGCTGGGGTTCCGGCCAATCATAAGCAACACACAATAGGCTCAGCGCACACTGTTTCCGGAAGCGACGGAGATGAACTGTGTGCGATAATGAACGAGCAAAATTGTAAGGGAAGCCAAATTTCTTTGCCGTTTGTCACTAGGCTCTTAAATACCACCTCACTGTATGGCTGCCCGGCCCCTCCGTCCCAGAGCTCTCTCCAAGCGTCGTTCATGCCACCGTGGCACACGGTAACTGGTAAGGAAGTGATGGCATCCCGCCGCGTTGCGTTCCTCACCGCCGCGCCGCGTTGCCGCTCCGGGTTCATCGCCGTTGGCGGCCACACAGTTACGTGGGCGGACTTTGTGGCTGCCATGGCCGAATGGGCGGTGGATCTAGAGGCAGCCAAAAGCCGCACAGAAGGAGCGGAAAAGGCAGAAAGTAGTCAAGAAAAGAGAATCCTGCAGCTGCAAGAAAGAAGAGGCCGCATGCCGTGGTGAGGAGTGCTTGGCAGAGATCGAAGCATGGTGGGCTGCTGCCTACAAGGTCGGGAAGGAGAACGCCAGTGTCTGGCCAGCATGCCCCGATGGCAGCATGTGAGAAGTAGTTTAAGTTTGTAGTATTAGAGCAAATTACCAGTAGTACTTTAAGTTTGTAGTATTAACGTACAATGTCGGTAAGAGCATCCTTTGAGGGCTTTGAGCGTTGATTAGCATGTGTGCCCGTGTGCATTTTTTTGCGTTAATCATTAGAAGATCACAAAACACACGGTTTCTATGCCGTACCCGTGTGTGTTTTTTGCGTTAATGATCCATAAGTCAGTTACCAGTGCGATGTTTCCTATAAACTAGGCGTACCATTGACCAAAAAAATCAACTACACGTGTATATTTTTTTGGAGGCGGGGTCTGCAAATTTTCTGTTTTCTCACACATGAGTATTTTACGCGCTTCGTCTGTGTTGTGTGTTTCCCCCGCCCAAGTTTCAAGTTTCACAGCAAAAATTTCATTAGGCGCATGATTTCAGAATTTATTCCTCCAACCACATCCCCACCCATCAAATTTCCTCAATATCCCCCCCCCCCCCGCCTCCCCCTACCGGCAGCTCAAACCACCACCGCCGCAACCACAGCTTCAACCACATATATGTTCTGCTCGGATCCAGTCAGGTAACCCATCGATCTCTATCACGGCCCCAGCCTGATTGCTTAAATGGCGCCTGCGAAACATCCGCATGCCTCCAAATCCCCACCGCCCCTACCTCCAGAGCATCACTGTGCAAGCCCAACCACATATCACGTGGAGGTCGAGGAGATGATGGCGGTCCATGGCGCGATGGCCGTTGTGCGTGTTGACCCGGAGGAACACCATGCCTCCGCCGGCGACGACATGGTGCAGGCACTGGCCCAGATGAAGTGCCCCAGCAACTACCACCAGGACTTAACAGGTATGATCTGACCAGCTAAATCTTACCAATACCACTTGCAATGGCTATTTTTTGTACGGTTGATGTATTAAGCATGTTCGTGCCTTGTTTATTTCGGTACTGCACACTGTGTGATGTTCAAGTATTAACTATCCAGCTCAATTTCACCAATACCAGCAACAAACTTACAATACATTACTCAGGATATCACTACAGATGCTACCCATTTGCTATTTTTGGTGGATGCTAACCATGTTGTACTTAACATGCCTATCCATGTACTTACGCAGGGTCAATTCGATGCTGTTGTTTGCCGTCGAGGTTAGTTGCATCCCATGTCTTATAGTATTTCACATCATTTGTGCAATTGCAGTTTAACTTCTACCATTTACTAGTTGCATGTAGGTACACATGTCAGTGGCACTGATCCACGCTTCGATCCGGAGGAACAGTTCGTATCCGCCACCGCTGACTTTGTGCGGGCTATGGCCAAGATTAAGTGCCCCAGCAACTACCTCCCAAGACTTACCAAGTATGTACTCACCAGTTCAATCTTACCGATACCAGTTGCAACTAATGGCTATGTTTTCTATGGTTGATGTATTAAGCAAGTTCTAGAAAACATGCCTAACACATTTTAGCTACTTTCCCTACCTTTTTATAGACAACGGTGCCATTCTCTGCATTGGCAGCACCTGCCTTATGATGTTCAACTTTGCCAATTGCATTTTTATCAGTACCGATTTCAATGGCTATTAAGCATGTTGCAGTTAATAGTTGAATCCATTTTTAAATAGTTGTATTTCAATGGTTACAAACTTACAAAACATGACTTGGGATGTTATTAAGCCTGTTGCAATTAACAGTTATATCCATTTTTTAATCTATCCCTTTGTTACAATGCTACTCTCCGCAATGAAGATATACTAGAGATGTTGCCCATTTACTATTTTGGTGGATGCTAACCCCGTTGTACTTAACATGCCTGTGCATGTACTTACGCAGGGTCATGACGGCCGGTGCTATTGTTTGCCGTCGAGGTTAGCTGCATCCCATGTCTTACAGTATTTTACATCATTTATGCAATTGCAGTTTAACTGCTGCCATTTACTGGTTGCCTGTAGGTACACATGTCAGTGGCACTGATCCACGCTTCGACCCGTAGGAATAGCTCGCCTCCGCCGCCGCTGACTTTGGACGGTCTCTGGCCAAGATGAAGTGCCCTAGCAACTACCTCTCAGGACTTACCAAGTATGTACTCACCAGTTCAAGCTTACCAATACTAGTTGCGATTAATGGCTATGTTTTGTATGGTCGATGTATTAAGCATGTTGTAGTAAACATGCCTAACACATTTTAGCTATTTCCCCTACCTTTTTATAGACAACTGGACCATTATCTGCTCTAGCAGCACCTGCCTTGTGATGTTTAACTCTGCCAATTGCATTTTTATCAGTGCCGGTTTCAATGGCCATTAAGCCTGTTCCAATTAACAGTTGTATCCATTTTTAAATAGTTATATTTCAATGGCTAAAAACTTACAAAACATGAACTAGGATGTTGTTAAGCCTGTTGCAATTAATAGTTGTATCCATTTTTTAATCCATCCCTTTGCTACCGTGCTACTCTTTCGCAATGAATATATCACTACAGATGCAGCCGTTTTATTACCATTTGCTATTTTTGGTGGATGTTAACCTTGTTGTAGTTAACATTGGCTTTCCATGTACTTACACAGGGCTACAATGGGTGATGCTGTTGTTTGCCATCGAGGTTAGCTGCATCCCATGTCTTATACACCATCTATTCCTAAATATAAGTATTTTTAGAAATTCCAATATAGACTACATAAGGAGCAAAATGAGTGAATCTAGATTCTAATCTAAACTATATCCATAATTCTATATACATCTATATGTAGTTCATATTGAAATCTCTAAAAATACTTGTACTTAGGAACGTAGGTAGTTGTATTTTACGTCATTTGTGCAATCTCAGTTTAGCTTCTAACATTTACTGGTTGCTTGTAGGTACATATATGAGCGGTACTGATCCATGCTTCGATCCCTTTTGCGTACGGGGCAATGAGATATTCATGAACATGCATCAAGTGAGGAAACTAAGAAAGATTGTTAGGCGAAAGAAATAGGTGATGGGAATTAAGCTCTTTATTTACACTTTGTCCAAGACAACAGTGAACTTTAGGATGGTAAGTAATGGGTTGCCTTTTCCCCTTGCCCACAACAAGTTACTCTATTAGACCTCAGTATCTGATATTTTTCTCTTTTCAGTGATTTCCGAAGCTATTTACTCATGATTACCTTGCAAACTACATGAACGGAGTGGAGGCAACTAAGGTTAAAGTATATAATTCATGCTACCATGATAATGCTCTAGAAGTCTTCCTGAAGGCGGTGAAGGATGGGCGGGCGATCACCACAAGGGGTTGGACAAAAGTTGTTCGTGCCTATGGCATGCATGAAGGCACATTATGGGCATTCTGTTTCTTCAACACCATCGGCAGTCAAAATGATTTACACTTGTCTCTTCACCTTTACCGCCTGTAAATATTGTGGTTCATTGATACGTCTCCAACGTATCTATAATTTATGAAGTATTATGCCATGTTTACAATAATTTTATATGATTTTGGTATGATTTGCATGGAACTATCCCGGATTGACGTTGTTTTCAGCAGAACTACCATGGTGTTGTTTTTTGTGCAGAAATGAAAGTTCTCCAAACACCGCGAAACTTTTTGTGGAATTTTTATGGACCGAAAGACTACCGATGGGCCAGAGCAACACCGGGGAGGGTGCCCCGAGGGGGCCACAACTAGGCTTTCCCCGGTGGGTTGTGCCCACCTCGGTGGCCTCCCGCACCCCCTCTTTGCCCTATAAATTCTCAAATATTCCAAAAACCCTCACGGAGACCCTAGATCAGAAGTTCCACCGCCACAAGTCTCTGTAGCCACGAAAAACCAATCGGGAGCCCGTTCCGGCACCCTGCCGGAGGGGGAGATCATCACTGGTGGCCATCTTCATCATCCCGGCGGCCACCACGATGAGGAGGGAGTAGTCCACCCTCGGGGCTGGGGGTTTGTACCAGTAGCTATGTGTTTAATCTCTCTCTCTCACGATCTTGAGATGTCACGACCTTGATGTATCATGGGCTCTGTTAACATAGAGGGATCATATGATGTTTCTCCCCTCTCTACACTTGTTGTGATGAATTGATTCTTTACCCTTTGAAGTTTTGTCCTGTCGGATTGAATGTTTAGATCTGAGAACACATGATATATGAATACCCGTGGTGACAATGGGGTATTATTTTGATTCACTTGATATATGTTATGGTACTCAACTTGCAGACTCCCGATGTGACTTTGGGGTATCTATGCATAGGGGTTGATGCACGTTTTTATTATCATTTCTCCGATAGAAACTTTGGGGTCTCCTTGTAGTTCTTTGTGTGGATTGAGTATTATGATCATGAAGCTGTTTGATGCATATCGTAGAATTAACTCACGGATACTTGTGCTGACATTGGAGTATCTAGGTGTCATTAGAGTTGGTTGATGTGTGTCATATGGTGTTATTTTAGTATGAACTCTTGGTTAGATTGATCGAAAAGAATAGCTTTGTGTTATTTTAGTATGAACTCTAGGATAGATTGATCGGAAAGAATAGCTTTGAGGTGGTTTCGTACCCTACAAATAATTTCTATCTTTTGTTCTCCGCTAATAGGAACTCGGGAGTAATTGTTTATTGCACTTTGAGGGATAATCATATGATCCAACTATGTTAGCATTGTTGAGAGATTGCACAAGTGAAAGTATGCACCCTAGGCCTCATTTTCCATCATTGCAATACCGTTTGTGCTCCGTTTTACTATTTACTACCTTGCTGTTTTTTATTGTTCGCACTAAAAAACTCATATCTACTATCCATACTACACTTTTATCACCATCTCTTTGCCGAACTAGTGCACTTATACAATTTCCCATTGTATTGGGTGTGTTAGGGACACAAGAGATTTTTTGTATTTGATTGCACGGTTGCTTGAGAGAAACTATCTTCATCCTACGCCTTCCACGGATTGATAAACCTTAGGTCATCCACTTGAGTGAAATTGCTACTGTCCTACAAAACTCTGCGCTTGGAGGCCCAACACGAGTCTACAAGAATAAAGTTGCATAGTAGACATCAAGCTCTTTTCTGGCGTCGTTGCCAGGGAGGTGAGTGCTTGAAGGTATATCTTTAGATCTTGCAATCAAATCTTTTAGTTTCTTGTTTTATCACTAGTTTGGTTATAAAACAAAACTACATAAAAATGGAATTGAGGTTGCATCATATTATTGATCACCTTTATAATGTATTTCTTGAAAATGATGGTTCGGAAAAGGGACATTTACATTTGTGCCCCTAACTCGATCCAACTACTCAGATTTGCCCCTAATTTTGAAGCATGCTCAAATTTGCCCCTCTACCGTTAGTTGCACTTATAGAAATACCCTTCCGTGTCGTTCTGTCCAGTCAAAGCTGTTTGACCGCTATCTAGTCGTTTCCTAGACATTTTTTCCCCTGACTCCATGTCTCACTTATTGGTGGGGTCCATTCTCAAAAAGCAAAACAAAAAACCCTTTCTCTCACCCCTCTCTCTCACACACACACTTACATGTGGACCCAACTAGAAAACAGAAAAAGGAAAAAGGGAAACGAGAAACTATTTCTCTCTCCCTCTCACGTCTCTCTCCCTGCCTAATGACGGTGTGATGGACACTCTCTCTCTCAACTCCGGCGAGGGTGTTGAACGGGCGCCGCCTCCGTCGCTGGTCTCCCCTGACACTGCAACCCTCTCGCCCGCATTATCTCTCTGCCGCTCTCCCTTTCTCTCGCTCCCGTTCTCTTGCCCTCTCCCGCAAGCCCACCAGAGGCTGCCCCATCATCGTCGTCTGTCCAGCACGTGGCCAACAGCAACCCCAAGCATCGCTACCTCGCCAGGATGCTCTTAAGACATGACCTCGTTACCCCAGCCAATGAATTTGACCTGAAAAGTCTGGGATTGAGCGCCAGGACGCATCTGCCCCGCCTCCGGCCTCGGACCGCCGCCTTCGATTTGATGTCGTTGAAGCATGCTCGCGGATCCCAGCCACTCTCCGGGCATCATGGTGTACAGCAGAAGACCTGGGCATCCTCCATAGCAAGCCCCATGACCTCGGGTCGTATTCCCCACGAGCTTTGATCTCTGCCATGGTCTGTATGGTTGAAGTCCTCGCCCCGGTCTTCCCCGAGCCCCAGCGACGTCCCCATCATGCTCCTAGTGAGCTCGTTAATATGACAGAGCCTTCCCATCACCCCCCCCCCTCCCATGCTAGCTCCCCCACTTGTTCCGCCCGAAGCCGTCGCTGGAATTGTTGATGTCGTTCACTCCAACGACCATATGGTCCAAAGAAAACATCCCTGGATGTGGTAGATCCAGGGCTATCGCCTGCTTCCCTAGTCCAACCTCCTCCCGGCCTCCCGGCGTGCCACCACCGCCGGAGTTGGTCACCGTCGGTCACTATTGGCCTAATCAGCAGTTAATTAAAACAAAATATGCAGAAAATATTGATAAGCCAATGATAGTGGGCCTAATATCTAGTTTGAATAGTCCTTTTCCTTTATCTTTTTTCCTTTTTCTAGATTGGCCCCACCTATAAGTGTATAAGAGATAGGGGTGAGAGAAAGGGTTTTTGTGTTTTTTTTAGAATGGGCCCCACTAGTAAGTGAGACATGGAGTCAGGAGCAAAAATGTCAAGGAAACGTCCATATAGCGGTCAAACGGCTTTGACTGGACGGAAACGGAGCAGAGGGGCATTTCTATAAGTGGCACTGATGGCGGAGGGGCAAAACTGAGCATACCCGAAAACTAGGGGCAAAATTGAGTAGTGGGTTTGAGTTAGGGGCAGAACTGGAATTGGCCCTTCGGAAAATTGTGCTCAATTGTTAGAAGAAGAAGTCAATAAAATATTTGGCACAAATTATTTGAATGATGAGCATGATTGCAATGTTGTTAGTATGAATCCTTTGAATATCCAAAATGCTAATGATGATTGCACTAGCCATGATAATGATGTCTCCTATAAGAATGTCAATTTTCGCGGAGTGAATTGGGAGTGCGAAAGCACAACAAAAAGGGAAGATAGATTTTGTAGAAGCATAAATATTTAGAAACAAAAAAGTTGCAAAAGAGGCTAGATGATTGTGCTGAAAGATTTAATATTTCTCGCCATCCTTGTGAACTTTGCAATGAACATGGTCATTTAAATCTCCAATGCTATTTGTTTCATGATCAAATTGTGTCCAAAAATTGTGATAACTTGATTACCCTTGAGCATCATAAAGAGCTTAGTCTTCTTTTGGGGTATGAAGAAATGAAATTTATAACTATGGGTATTCCAAAATTTAATCTCAATAGATTTCTTGATTTTGATCTAGAGGAAATTTATATGTTTTGTGCGAAAAATCACATTGAGAATCCTTATATTGCCAACTATATAAAGACAAGAAAACAAATAGAGTATGAAGAGACTACTAATGAAAGGGAAAATATTTCCCAATACCCTCCTAGTGTTTCTTATGATGAATCAGGTAACGAGGAGGAGCTTCCTATCCAATCAATCTCTTCAATAAGAAGCTCGAAAAAATTGATTAAACCCACACGTGAGGTGGTGAAGAAGAAAAGATAGAGGTAAAAAGGTAACTCTCCCAAGTAACATTGTTCCTATCACATTGTGCCTCATGAAAGTGAATCGAATATGTTGATGGAGGATGATGATATTGAGTATGATTTTGTGATGCCTACTACTTGTTGTAGTGATTATGCTTGGGAAGACAATGATGTCTTTTATGATCTTGGAAATCTTTTTGGCACTTGCTTGGAAGAATATGATAATAATGTTTGCTATACTATTGGTGCCATTCATGCTATTGATAAGAATGATTATGATGGTATGCAAAACCACAAGCTTGGGGATGCTATGTTTGGTGAGTATGAAATGTTTGAAGATTTATTTTCTGAAAATAATGCTTGTCCTAAGCTTGGGGATGCTTTGCATAATGAATATGATCCTTTGATTCCTTCTAATTTCGATAAGAAAATTTATTATGATGATAACATGTTCCTATTTATGATGATTACAATGATGAAACTGAGTTTGGAAGAGTGTCAACACTAGGTAGTAGTGATCCCACTATTTTGGAGGGTGTTGAATCTTAATACAATATTGATGAAATTGGATTTGGAGAGGTCATGACTTTATTTGGTGATACATCCACAATTTTGGAAGAGGTTTCAATTGACTACGATGAGAACAAAGTTGCTACTTATGATGATTATTATGATGACATGTATGCCATAAAGAGTAATAAATCTTCTATGCTCGTGCATAATGAAAAGAATGCTTTATGTGATGGTTATATGGATGAATCTATTCATGATGCTACTGAAAATTATTGTGAGAGAGGAACTTATGATTCATGATCCTCTTGTTAAGTTTCAATCTTTATCTTTTATGAGAGCATCATTGAACTCATCATGCCTAGCTAAAAGGCATTAAAGAAAAGCGCTTGTTGGGAGACAACCCAAGACTTTTACCTACTGTTTTTGTGTGTTCACATGATTATGCTACTGTAGTAATCATGTTTTATTGCTTTTGTTTCAATAAAGTGCCAAGTAAAGCATTTGGGGTCATGTTGGGTGATAGTTGATTTGATCTTGCTGAAAAACAGAAACTTTTGCGCTCATGAAAATAACTCTTATTTTTAATAGAAGAGTGCTTTTGAGTTGATTCTTTTTGTAGAATATTAATATACAAATTTCTCACGTGTTCCTAATTTTTTCATAATTTTTGGAGTAGCATAAGTATGGTTTGAGTACAGATTACTACAGACTGTTCTGTTTTTGACAGATTCTGTTTTCAATGCATAGTTTGCTTGTTTCCTTGTTTCTATAGCTTATATTGCTCAATATAAATTGTGGAAATGATATGCTACAGTAGGCATTGTGTGGAAACAATTATGAATATTGTCTTTGACAGTACCAAAGTGAAATGGTTTGCTCTTTATCATACTAACCTATCTCACGAAGTTCCGTTAAGTTTTGTGTGATTGAAGTTTTCAAGTTTTGGATGAGATGTCGATATGAGGAGAATAATGAGTGACAAGATCCTAAGCTTGGGGATGACCAAGGCACCCCAAGGTAATATTCAGAAAGATCCAAGCAACTAAGCTTGGGGATGCCCCGGAAGGCATCCCCTCTTTCGTCTCCAACATTATCGGTAACCTCACTTGGAGCTACGTTTTCATTCGTCACATGATATGTGTTTTGCTTGGAGCGTCAATTTATTTTGTTATGATTTGCTTGTTGTTATTTAGAATAATGTTTTGCATCTTTTATTTCAATAAAAGTGGCAATGATAGCATTTGCCATGCTTATTTAGTTAAATGTAAGTCTTCCTTTGAAAATACTCTATGCAACTAGTAGTATAGTATATAACTATATACCTTGCGAAATAGAGGAGTCACCCAAATCCGGATTTGGGTCTAGATCAACTCTAATTTTCAAGCTTTGCTCCACATCTCGTGCTAGCTGCTCTGCACATTTAGCAGCCATATCATATGTTTCATCGAACGCTGCGGAACGAGCAGCTATGTGGATAAACATTCTGCACAAGTCCTTGTAAAAGTTCGACATTCTTGCTTTTAGATTTTCATGCAGATTGTGATTGCTTGTTATATCTAGCACTTTAGCATCAATATATATTGTTCAGGGATATGCTTGATATTATTAATATCAAGTATCTTTAAGCAATGAGAGCAGAGGGTTCCAGCAAATTCAAACTTCTTGCAGCTGCAATTGACCTTTTCTTCGTTTGGATAAAAACTGACAACATGCTCGCGTTGCGTTCCATGAAATTTTACTGTGTAAACCTTCTTCTCTTTATCACTTGAATCACAAAGAAATGTGTCATAGTTTAGGGTACGAAGCACTTGCTCTTGAAACATCTTGAATATTGCGGGAGTATATGTAGTTGCGGCTTGCCTTAACACATAGCTACCTTCTTCCTTCAGCTTGGGAGTAGTTTGTGACGCCTTGAAGTCACACTTCACCTCTACAAATCTTTTATCCGCAACTAGACACTCAAAATGCTCGAAAAAAGTAAGCATGTCATATTTAATACTAATGTACCGCTTCAATTCATTATTCATGCTTTCACTTCTTTGGGTAGTGCTCATGTGGGCTGAGAATGTATTTCTGCCATACACTAGTGCCCATTGCTCCCTTTTCTCAAACAGCCTTTGCAGCCACGTATTGTCACGGAACCCATACCTGTCTAGCATTCTATCCCATTCATTTATAAAATTGTCTTCTTCCTCAATATCATAGATACAATGCTGGAAATCAGCATTGAACTTCTTATATTCTTCAACAACCCCAGCAAGGTGCTTGCAAGCATTTTGATTCATATGCCACACACAAAGTCTGTGGTGAGAGTGAGGAAGGACTTTACTGATTGCCTTGGCCACTGCTGCATCTTCATCGGTCAGAATAGTCCTTGGATGTTTCCCAGACATAGCTGTTAGAAATGTTCTAAAAAGCCAACCAAAACTTTCAGCAAGTGTAGCATCAAAGACCATAGTTTTCTTGTGATTATTCACCCCAACAATCAAACCAAAGGGACGCCCCATCATCTAGTTTCCTTTTCCTATATGTGGTGTCAAAGCGTATAACATCACCAAACATTGCATAGTCTGATATCATTTTGGAATCAGCCCAGAAAATATTAGTTATCAGATCATCCTCATCAACTTGAACTGAATAGAAAAAATTGGCATCTTCTTTTACCTTCTTCTCCATGTATTCTAACACTCCCCCTGTGTCTCCTTTCTTTGCTTGCAGTGTTCTCTTAGAGTACAAACGATTTTTCATATCTTCGGGTGCAAACCCAAGATTTGGAAGTCCACATGCTTCTTTGGCCATAAGATCTATAGTTGCTTTATTTGAAATGTCCACAGACTTTGCGACTTCAGCGTTTGCTATTTGTGCTTCTGTGACTTTTCTTTGGGATCTTAAGTATAGGGCCATGTCTCCGGTAGCAAGAGGATGGTTATGTGGTGCCTCAAATTCGTACACATAATATAATCCATTTTTGAGACTTATCTTCATATGGGCTTGACAACCACATCGTGTTTGGGGCCTACTGTAACTGAAAGAATCCTCTCTGCTATCTTCAGCATGGAATCCTGTCAATTAGAGCAATTATCTTAGTGAAAACAAAAGTAATAGTAGTATGACCAAAACAAAATACAAGCAACCCATACCTTGACGGGAGCACGTAAATGCCCGTTGTTGTATTACTGCAGTATTCTTCACTTTATGGTGACTCCCTCTTCGGATGCTAAAACCAGTAACTTTTGCATATTTGTTATAAAATGAGTAGGCCTCCTCTTCAGATAAAAATGTCATGTCAATCTTTGGTAACCTGTTGTTAGTACAATTTGTTGCAACATTTTCTTGCACATCCTGTATGAATTAGTATTCAATTTTGTTAATGCACATTTTCACATATGTTGTATTGTGCTTACCATGCGTAATTTGACTGGATTTATGAAACATGGATTAAAAAAAGATTACCCATGTAATAACAGTATTATCAAACAATGTAGACTAATATGCACGGGCTGCTGTTTTATTAGAATATGCCGACTGGAGTATTAACTGAGTATTAAGCATCTATTTGACATGTGCAGTTTCTTCATGTACCAGGCATAAGGCTAGTATAATTGTAACCGGTCCACAAGCTGTGTCATCCTATACGAAGCAACACATATGTTTTATGATCATGATCGACATTTTCAATTTGTTTCCATCAGGAAGAATTAACATTCTACAATCATGAAGGCATTTTTTATCTTTATCAGCAGGGAAAATTAGTCAATAAATTCTACAAGAAAAAGAACAACGAAAAGAGATCAAGACGACCATACTTTTGGTCCCTGGGATTCATTGCCGTCCTCATGGATTCGAGGATCGATGCTTGAAGAAGCCATGGGGAACAAGATGCCCCTTTCCTTCAGCCCCTAGGTCACCTTGCTTCTGCCCGATTGATGCACCTTAGCCTTGTGAATTTCTTTCTTCCGCCTAATATTGAACTTGTTTGATGTGCTTCTACCAGGGATCTTGTTCCTGATTGATGTGGGTGATGGTGAGATTTGCATGTTTCATATATGGATAATCAGGAATGTGTGTGTTTTCATCTCGATTAACAAAGGTCTAAGAGGTTTGACGCCCAAACCTCTTTGTTCTGTATGTTGGCGGCAAAAATTGGAAGCACAGATGGGAGCAGGGGACGGGAGCAGGCAAGCCTCATCCGTGACAATTATGCCATGGTTGAAGGTGGCGACCTGCTTGGTCTCATTACAGATTCATGTGTGGCAATGTGGCAGTGTTTTCTTGCAAGGTTCGGGGATGACATACAGACTACAAAGATCTTTGTGTTTTACTGGTCGTTTGTTTTAGGATGCTCTTTGTTTTTGTCTTTTCTAAGTGTCAGGGTGTGCTTGTACGAGTCTAACGACTTTGTATTATTACATGATTTGAATACAAGCATACTTTCTCAAAAGAAGTAAATAAAAACAGAGGGAGTACTACACTCCGTCTGGAAATATAACGTGGTTTCCAACATTTGGTTGACCAACAATATGTGCAGCAAAACAAAAACAAAAGTATGTAGTGCTTTAAAATACACAAAAAAAAAAACCTGTATCAAACTTTCATGACATAATACACATACATGTTAATCAACATCGCAACTTACATTTTCGGATGAAAGCTGCCTGTGAAGCCCCGTCCTAACAGAGCACAAGCTCAAAAAGTGGATGCGAGGAATAATTCCAATCTCACCATAATCCACAAGTCTACACATAATGGTACGAATAGAAACATACAGTATCAATCACCGCACTCAAATTTAAGGCCACCAAATGATAATATACAGTCGTTAGATGATTAGCCTAGCATTGTACAACATGATGTCAAATGTACCCAGCAGTCAATAAATCCGATTAGCAACAAAAGAGTTATAA
The DNA here is from genome assembly GCF_018294505.1 of Triticum aestivum. Lineage (NCBI taxonomy): Eukaryota > Viridiplantae > Streptophyta > Magnoliopsida > Poales > Poaceae > Triticum > Triticum aestivum. The sequence goes on along the minus strand of NC_057801.1, from coordinate 280,538,718 downwards.
ATGCACATCTAAAGGGATGGCTCTCTGCAAATTAGTATCTTAAAGATTACTTGGCAACCATTAGATGCCAATTTTACAGCGGTTAACGGTACAACAAGGACCCTGCCCTAATGCACTCAACTTCACTATATGGCTAAGCTACCTGAACACAACATCTCTTTGGATTATAGTATGTGCAAGTTTCTCTGAATCAAGTCTGTTGCATGACTGCCACCACCATCACCCCCAAATTGCGAAAATGTATTGCAGTCAAATCACACGCGCTTGTTATTCCTTCGGTCGAGCAAGCCAAAGAGAACTTAGGGCACGAAGCCGGGATGAGTAATCACTTATCACAAGAAGTGCACGGGCAGACTGCCTTGTGGTCAGGATCCTTTGCATCTGCTGAAGAGTCTGCTGCCGCAGGTTGTCAGCCTTGATAGTATTAAAACAAGAAAGGATGTCATAAACACACCAGTCATAAAAGCATATAGTTAAACAGGATTTGCAGATCATTTTGAATTGAGAAAAGTCTATTTTTGGTCCCTCAACTCTTCGCAAATTGCAGACTTCGTCCCTCGACTCTCAAACCAGACATCTTGCACCCTTAACTCTTTAAACCGGACAACTTTGGTCCCTCTCCAGAACCGAAGCGGTTTGTTTCATGACATGGCGCGGCTTTGACCGGGCCGTGTCCACGTAGCAATATATCTACTTCTTCCCATCTATCTCCAGTGTGGACATTTAGTCGACCATTTGGCGTGCGTTGTCTGCCGCAGCCAGCGGCATGCCTCCATACCAGCCACCGCCAGTGCAGCTCCTGCTGCAGAGTGCGCACCACCTCGCGGCAGACATGACAGCCCTGGCCTATGACTGCGCCGTGCACGGGCCACGGGACACCGCAGCACCTCGGTCTCTCGCGCGTACAGGCAGGCAGCACGGGGCGATCCTTCCGAACCGGAGCGACGATGGTCAACACGCCGCCATTTCTGCCCCGGAGCGAGGCCTCACCAGGAAGGAAGCAAGGACCATGCTAGGGAAGGGGAAGCCGCCATCGGCGTGCTGAGCCGCTCTCGGCCACCATCTCCATCCTCAGCGGAGTCTCTGCGGCATGGTCACCTCATGCTGCCGTTGACGGGAGCTGGATAGTACGGTGGTGACAGAAGAGGACGGGGTGCTGGCTGCTACTGGTGCGCGGAGACATGGTCGCCTTAATATTTTATCGTGGTGCGGTGAAGCGTGGTTGTGCGCAAGACTGAATGAGGACGGGTCCCGGGCATGGAGGGGTGGAGGAGCAAACGTCAACGGCTCGGCAGCCAAACCCCTAAAGGCCCTAGCCAGTGGCACACGGTCCATCGATCATGGTGCAGAAAGGTGAGCACGGCCATGGTGCCGAAGGGGACGCGGTGGCACACGGGCCACCAGCTAAGCAACGAGGCTGGCTCGCTCGAGGAGCCGTCATGTCCGGCTGTGCAGCAGCCGATCAAGCGCACGAGGTAGCAGTGGCTGAGGCTACCGAGCACCTCCAGCTCAGCACTAAACTCGCAATTGCCGGCACAAGTGGCATGGTCCGCAGAGAGGCACTTCACGGCTTGTGCACGTCCGCCGCGTGAACATTGTGCTTCGACCACGTCCGACCCCCGACCCCCTGGACTCCCACGACGCATACCACGCCACCATCGAGCATCGGCGACACAGACGAAGCCGGCAAACCTAGGCGTCTCAGCCACAGCTACGACAGCGACCATGGTTGACGTGACGAGAGGCCGAGCCCCAGACCCGGCGGCTGTCGTTGACGACCAGCCAAGACGTGTAGATCCGACCAGTGGTGCTGGTGGTGTGCTCCTACCTAGTCGGGTGACGAGGTGGTGCCGGTGGCGGAAGTGCATGTGTGTGATTTGCTTGATCAAATGCCCAATAGAGAGATGAGAGGATGGCTTTGTTAGGTTGAGCTTTTTTGTCCAACTTCTGCTTTGAGAAAGCTAGAAGCTAACCAAAGGGGTAATTTTGACAGCAGCTTTTGTAAAAGCTACAGCTTTCACGTCGAAGCCAGCCTACCGTTTTCTCTTCTTCGGCAGATGAAGTTGAAGAGTCTACAGCTTCTCAACCAACCGTTTTCAGCTGTCCCCTAGAAGTTTGATAGTATTTACCCACCTTTGCCACACCCAAGTGAACGTAACCCTTCAATCTGTTCCTCTCAGCAGCCTCGCAGGAACAAAGGGGACCCCCTAGTCGCACTCCAGCACGACCGAGCAGCCAGCCCCATGCAGGAGCTAGGGTTGGCCGCCGCCAGCCACTGCAGCCGGACTGGACTCCAGTGACCCTCCAACCCCCGCCGACGCCCGGAGCAGCGCCCCACTGCCGGCCCAGGTACACTCTCGTCCCCTCCCTCCTTCCTCCCTCTTCCCTCTTCTATCCCCGTTCCCCGCGGCCCTGGTCCAGCCGGCTGTCCGGCACCGCCGGCGCACCGGCCCTCCTTTCTCCTCCCCCCTACTCCCTCCCCCCTCCACCCTTCTCCTCCCTCTTCTTGAATCAGCCAGATCTGGCGTGACCCTTACCTTGCTCGGTGCAGACGGCCACATCTGGGCTGGCCCTCTCTTCCATCCTCAACTCTTTTCGCATCCTCCTCCCCTCCCATGTTATGTTAATTATTTCTGCCTAACTTGTGTATGCGCTGTTGTTCAAAACAAATTGATGGGAGTTGTATTGGATGAGTAATTGCTGTATACTTGATATTTTGAGGGTATGATGATGATGGTTTGACAGTACTTGCTGCATATTGTTGTATATTGATGTACAATGGATGATATTTTGATAGTATTGTTGCATATTGTTGTACATTGGATGATTTTTTGAGATTATGTAAGTGGATTGTTCTTGATATGTGTTTGTCATATCGCTTGATTGAAGTATGACTGAGAAGGCGGTGTGGGATGATGCACATCTGAAGAAACTCATCAAAATCTTGAAAGAGGTTGAAAATGGGAATAGACCCTTTAGGTCATTTAGATAAGGGTTGGATAACGTTTTGGAGAAATGGGAAGCAAGAACGGGAAAGAAGTATCCCAAGGATAAATTCAAGAACAAATGGGATGCAATAATTAGTATGTTCTTTCAAGGAGTTGAACAATGAAGCAACTAGGCTTGGATGGATGATGAAAAGAGAACTGCTGATTGCTCTAAGGAATGGTGGATGAACATCTTCAGGTAAGAGTATTAAAAAAGGTTCATTTTGCATGGTTTTATATGATTGCACTACCTAACTTGTACATTTATTTTCAGATATGCCAGGAGAAGACAGGAAAGAAATGCATCATTTCAAGTTCAAACGACAGGGGCTGAAGCACCTTGAAGTACACATCATATTTGACAAAGTAAATGTCACAGGGGCTAGTGCTTCTTGTGCTGGAGATATACCCTCTGATGAATCAAGTGATGATAATGCGGTTCCTATGGAGAAACCCGATGATAGTGCTGAAATGACGTTGGCATCTTTGAAAACACCAAAAGCAAGCAAGAAGCGCAAGCAAACCTCTAATGCAAACGAGGAGAAGGATGGGAAGAGTCCCTTCTTACAATTGTACAAGCAGATATGCGAGAAGATAGAAAGTGGACTGCAGAAGATAACCTCTAGTGTTGAAGCATCATCGGCTCCTCCCTGCCATTTCAGAGATCATAAAGATAACGGTGGCTGAGGCTACCGAGCACCTCCAGCTTGGCACTGAACTCACGATCGCCACCACCAGTGGCATGGTCCGCGGAGAGGTGCTTCACGGCTTGTGCACGTCCCGCGGCATGAACTCTGCGTTGACCATGCCCGGCCCCGTGACGCGTGCCGCGCCACAATCGAGCATCGGCAATACGGACAAAGCCAGCGAACCTAGGCGACTCCGCCACAGCTACGACGGCGACCATCTTCGACGTGACGAAAGGCCAAGCCCTGGACCCGGCGGCCGTCGTTGACGACCATCCAAGACGTGTAGGTCAGGCCAGTGGTGCTGGTGGCGTGCTTCTAGCTGATGTTGCCTAGTCGGACAACGAGGTGGTGTCAGTGGCGAAAGTGCATGCGTGTGAGTTGCTTGATCAAATGCCCACTAGAGATGGGAGGAAGATATATGATTAATAGAAGAGAAATTTTGCCACGTCAGCGAAGACCGGTCACAACAGGGTCAAGTCAGCAGCTATACCAGGTCGGCTGAGACGAGGGAGTAAACTTGTCCGGTTTGAAGAGTTAACGGTGCAGAGTACGGTTTTCACGCTGAGGGACCAAATATAGACTTCCGGAAGAGGTGTGGGATGAAAAATCGACTTCTCTTTTGAATTATATAGCCTACAGAGATCTATATACTCCTGCCCAGCTCCTCCGGTATCATATCATAAATACTCTCTACTAACCATACATTCGGAGTAAAGTAAATACCTGACGAAGGAAATTTTCAAGGGTTCCAAGCTTTCCCATGGCCATGGCCATTTGCCCCATGTAGTTTGCCACATTTCCTGTTGATCCAGATCCAGAAGAGCCGATAGACCCAGCCAATGTTTCTGCCAAAGACTGCTGAAGAGCCTCCATTCCTTGTGAAAGAGCATCCTCAGCTTGTTGTGATGATTGCTGAAGGTTGCATATCCCTGACAGCTGCTGCTCAGTTAGGGGTTCAAGCTGGGTCGAAAGAAGCTGCAGTTTCTTGGTTTATTAGTAACTCATCAATAAATACATCAGCATTCAAACAAATAAAGGAGACAAAGGAAGTATCAAAGAGATGCAAAACAAGACGCATGATATTGCGTTCTCAAAATCCGTAATTTGCCTACATCCCCATATATTATTTAGTGTAACCTGATAATATACAGCACAGAGAAAGATGCATAGATACTCCCTAACAACAACAACAACAACAACAACAACAACAAAGCCTTTAGTCCCAAACAAGTTGGGGTAGGCGCATAGATATTCCCTCTGTTCTAAAATAAATGCCCTTCTATATTGCCCTCCATTTATTTTCATGTTTATCGCTTTCTTCTCACCAAGGCATTAAAATGCCCCATTTTCCTCCTCAAATTAAGGCACCCAAGCATGAGTTAATTAGTTCCCGTTTTTGTGACACTGATAAAGGGTAAGGGCATGTACAATAGACCTATACAAGCTGTATTTAACAGGAGCCACATAAGAATTTTGATGATGTGGCGGAAAGAGAAAAAGGAGAAAGAGTGTCACAGCCTAACGAGTTTTTACAGACAAGACTGAGTTTTTTCTATTGTCTGAATGTTCTTTCTAACTTTTAATCAAAATTACCTATGAGTAGAAAGACTACTAACAGACGGATCATTGTATAGGCTATCTATACAGCATGGTCCATATGTGACATGGAGGGATACATTATGGACAGCACCTGTCTGTACTATTGTATACTCCCTCCGTTCCTAAATATAAGTCTTTCTAGAGATTCCAATATGGACTACATACGGATGTATATAGACGTAGTTTAGAGTGTAGATTTACTCATTTTGCTCCGTATGTAGTCCATATTGGAATCTCTAAAAAGACTTATATTTAGGACAGAGGGAGTACATGACCTAATACAAACACAATGATTCAAGTTGTAATTGAAGTGCAGAAGGACAAGTATTTGAGAGAAGTTGGATAGCCTATAAGGTCATCTGTTTTGAAACAGAGGGTTTGTACTGACAATTTTTTCATTCTAGACTAAGATATTCTAGAGCAACATTGGTCATGCTAGATGATTTTGATATTCCGAAGGACTACAAGTAAAGCACATGGCTGCATTACACACCTTTAAAAGCTCAGAAGGTCGGAAACCTCCAAGCCATAGGAAACACCTCTCAGCTGGTGTCTTCCACATGCCTGATAACACATGAAAGACATCTGCTTTGGCTGCATTTCCTTTTTGCTTAAAAATCTCATCATAGTGTGACATGATCTTCTCAACAACACTACGCAGCTCAGTATCGCCTGCATGAGCATTAACTGCAGCTCTCAGCTCATTAACTTGTCGATTGTGTTCTTCCAACCACCGTGCGTACTCCGTGTCAAAAGCCAACGCCCCTGTAACAAAAGGCAGCATAGTTATAATATACAAAAATAAGAGAATGTGGCATGTATTTGTTGGATACGTCCATGGTGAAAATTAAGAAAATAGTTCATGTGGCATACAAAGATTACATATTGATCACTGGAGAGATCTGATATTACCATTTCCACTCATGGAATGGGACTGGTCTGCTGAACTAGATATAAAAATGCCCTGTGAAGGAAATTTCCATAAGCAAACTTCAAATGAAGTCTTGTAACCAGAACTCAAAAAAGTGACAAGCAATAAAAGCAAACTTGTTGACGAGCTCGTTGCAACTCCTGCTCTAGCTGGGTAAGCTTTAGCCTGCTGTTCTCCAATTGTTGAACATATGCCTACAAAAGAGAACAACATTACGAAAACAATATACAATACACAGGCCACGCCGCCACGGTCAATCTATAGTAGAATTGTGAAAATGATGACTTTGTAGCAATGAATTAAATATTGTGATGTTCTCCATAAGCGAACTCCGTTTTGATTCTCAACGATGGAACAGTTCACCCGAAACCTCCGCAACATAATCACCGAAAGCTCCTTAAGAAGCCAACCAGTAGAAACTTTGAACTCTTTTAACGGCTTACAGGCAAAACCACTAGACCCGCTTCTGTGCTTAATCCAATCTAAAAATTATACACAGGCCTACACGAGTTCATCCATCCTCTCTACATTTTTCCAGCAATATAATGTGTATACTGCACTAGCGCCAACAATAACTGAGCCCCAATAGAAAAATAAATAAACCCAATAGCAAAATGCAGTTTAGTTATATGAGAGTGGCATAATTCAAGTACTAGTAGAATGCAATACCAAGTGAACCAAAAGTCTCACAAAAATAAAAGCACTGTCATTAGTAAAGAAGCTAAAAGTAACATCCAGGTACCTTTTTCCTCAAACGACTTTTCCTAGCAGCCTCGCGATTTTGAGCAAGCCGACGCATTGTCTGCAACATAAGCTATTAGCAAAGTATTTCTTGCAAGTAGCAGGAGCGATAACGTGAAATGAAATGGAGAAAGCTACTTGAAAACTTTTACCTTTTGATCTCCGTTTTTGTCTCTGGATCTGTCACTAGAGTCAGAAACAACAGCAAGAGCAGCATTCCCTGGTTCAAGCTGCGGATGACAACATACTACTATCAGGCTTGCTTTATTCTTATTTTTAAACAATTAAATTCCCTCTCATAGATTCCTGAAAAACCTGATTCAAGCTGCGGATGACAACATAACTATCAGCGTTATTCTTATTTTTAAACAATTAATTTCCCTCTCCTAAATTCCCAATGTTTCAGCATAAAATATGAATGAGATTTTCCACTACATAACTGAAAAGCAAAACTAGTTTACTTCTCTTTTATGCTTCTCCTGTTCTTGAAAAACTAGTGGACTAGTTAAGGGTATTAGGGCATCTTCCTAGTCACTTATATGCAAAAAATGATTTTGGCCACTTAGCATAGCAGCTCCTGTTTTGTGTATCCTTTGGTTTACTATTGTTTTATCATCTATCAAGGACATGTATGTTCTGCATCGCAGACATAACGTATTTTGGGTGCCCATATTGTAACTGTCAAAATTACCATTTTCAACTACCACATAATCTACATAGACCTCAGCAGATGAGTTGAAAGGTCTATGTTATACTCCCACCGTCCCAAAATAAGTGTCGCTGATTTAGTACAAAGTTGTACTAAATCTTATTTTGGGGCGGAGGGAGTATGCACGTAGTTGTACATGTGTGATACTCCTGAATCCTGATGGTCCAATTTCACAAGCTATCATAAAGACAGAATACAAATAAATGGTTGTTGAGGAACTAAGACAAGGTCAAGGGGTTTGAGGATCATATCAAGCAGTGAGCCAACTTAACAAGTGTTATATTATATTTCCAAAAGTATATTGTGCTACATATCTTAATAGGTAAAGCCGACTGTTCATGTTTTTTCACTCCTAATTTCATGGATATCTACGTGAACTGTCAATTCACAACACATAGTTATATTGGATTATGAAATGTGAAGGTTCTGTTCTATTGTGTAGTAATCTAAACAGGACTGATGGATACCATACAAAATTCTCCAATCTACCCAGTATTGTAAGAGCGGTTCTCTCATAACAAGATCTCAAAAAAAAAATCTAAGTAGCAGCATAGTGCAGATCACTATATACTGACTTTTTAGTTTACACATCTTTCACGAATTTAGACCATTGAATGAACGGCAAAGCTAATAGAAATATCTTACAGAACGCCCTCTACATTTGGCCAACCCCTCTTATTTCAACTTCTGTAGCCACTATTGCTCACATGGTTTAATGTAATGGTTGATCTCATAACCACTGATTCTGTTTCCAAGTGAAAATGATAAACCTCACTATTGATATCATTGTTTACCATTATTATATGATCACTCATATACATTCAGTAAAAATAGTTGGGCTGTTCTCCACTCCATAGTCCATACAATAGCTGAGCTAACTAAGGTAAGAAAAGACTTACCATAAGATTTTCATCAGTATCATCTGTTGACGTTTCTGTTCTAGGGCTGGCCTCTGCCATTGCAGATTATTCCTAGTGCTTAATGTAACTCCCAGAGAGATTCCTTTGTTGTGACAAAGCTGCAGATATATGCCTAAACACTGATGAACAAACCATTTCAATGAGATATAATATGCAAAGATTAAAGACGCTGTAAGCCAGACATGATCAATCTGCCAATTTGTTACTAATTACTAAATATCTAGGTGGCATTGAACAACATGCATTTATATGGGAGAACATAGTTCAACAAGCAAAATTTATACGTGACGAATAAAGTTCTACATGCATACTCATGACTTCCACGCAGGCTTGAGATGTCAATTTCTGGAGTTACACAATTGCAACCAAGAAATGAATTGATGACTTAAATGCCAGGTAACGTGAATCTTATTCTTCATATTTCCATTGGTGAATAGCTCAAACCAAACCCAAATAATATGATGAATATCACAACCCCCTCCAAATATAAGGCGGTTCCATTTATAGTTCCCACTTTTCACATGAACAAATCGGCCACTGTTCATGTTAGATTGGAAGTGAGGGATTGGAATCAACCACGTTTCAGTACAATATCTTGCGGTCATCATTTCCTAGCATAGAAATTAGTCGACATTCTGGTTTAAAAATTGCTGAAGCATATGTGGAATGGGACACCTTCTCCATAAGTTCGGACTTTTGGGTGAACTGGTTGGTGCGTGAAACATATAATGGTATCAGAGTCAGAGGTCTCAAGTTCGAGTTCTGGCTAGAGCGTTTGCTCACCCCTATTCACAAACACGGGGGCGAGAGTGTTAGTCGTGCCCACGTTTGAGGCGAGGGTGCTTGCACGTGTGGGTTGTGTTGAAGTATATGTGCAATGCCCAACCTTCTCCATAAGTTCGGACTTTTGGATAACTGGTTGGAGCATGAATTCAATAGTGTATCAGAGCTGGAGCTAAGCTGGTGCAACAATCTGAGTAACTGGTTGGTGCATGAAACATAACAAAAATATCTTGTGGGCTGGCAATTATCTAGAATATTCATCATTTTGTTCAAAACAAGAACCGGATGATACAGAAAAATGTAATGCTAGGACTTACCAATACCTCCGCAGCAAACAAAAAATGGAATCGACTAAAAGGCAGGATTACCAAAAGCGACAACAGCCACAAAGACTAGATGCTTATTTATCATGACCTGAAAAGAAAACTTTTTAACATCCCGATCACTTATAGTTCGCAACTCATAGTAGGCTACTAAGGCTAGGAATCGATTGCCTTCCTATCATTGCAATCTAGAGTAGTACATGAATGGAGCTAAGCTGGCGCAGCAATCTGGAAAACAACCAAAATGTAACCATGTAAACTCGCTGCGAGCTAGCAGTAACTTCAACCCGCAGCAAAAACAAGGGAAAGATAAGGGTCCTCGAATCACCTCGATAGGAAGAGGGGCCTCTATCCGAACTACGGGGTAGTAGACTGCCGCCGTCGCCGATCCTTTTGCGGCCGCCGCTGCTGCGAGCTCCCCGAGCTACCGCCGCCGCCGCTCTTGGCCTACACCACGAGCCCGGCGAGCAGGACGCGGCTGCGGCTTCCTGCCGCCGTAGGTCCCGCCGCCGGGGACGCCTCTTTGGTTGCGGCTGGGGAAGCGGAGGGCACGGTAGTTCGGGGGGCGGTGCTCCCCGGAAACGAACTGGAACGAACCCTAGTTTATTTTCTCTCCCCCTTACTCCTTTTTACGTGAGCATAAAAGGAAACACGCCTCTCCTGGCTCCTAGTAGGCAAAATGCACAAATTTAACCCCACGCAGAATTATTTCACAAACTAAACCGTCGCTGCACATTCAACTGATCCTGTTGTGCAGCGCCCAGATGTTGCACTCTATTGAGCAGCACATTACCAACACGCATTGCACGCCTGACCAACGTGGCACCTCGGGGTCAGACCCGGCCCCACACCTGGTCGTGCAACGCCTAGCCGACAGGCGCACATTCACTTACCTAGCGTTGTGACCCCTAGCCCATCCCCCACACACACCCACAACGATTTGGCTCCTCCCCCCTCCCATTTCTCCTCTCCCCTTTCAAATCCTTCCCCAAATCCTGCAAATCTGAAGGTTTTGTCCGTATCCCTCTCTCGATGTAATCTCCTCTGATCCCCTCGTTTCCGAAAAAATGCTCCCATTTGCTCAATTCTTGCTAGGGTTAGGCAAACCCTAGTTCTTCATGGATTTGGGAATTTGTATGGAAATATGAGATGATTGTTTTGGCATCTTGCCAGGGTTAGACTTCTTAGTATGTTAGGGTTAGGGTTATGGTTCTTGTTATGTTGGGGTTAGGGTTAGGGTTATGGTTTTTGTTAAGTTGGGATTATATTTATTGTTTGCTATCTATGTTAGGGCTTTGGATTTTGTGTTAATCTTTAGGTGAGTACTTACGAAATATATTTTACATTGTGTTATTTTAATTAACTAGTACATATGCCCATGTGTTGCAACGGAAGAGATTTTTTTGCGAGAAGCAACGGGAAAGATAATTGATGTGTCATCCAAAAAAGGTCTCCACAATGATAGGCGACAGAGCAATGAGTTATGGTCTTCTCGCTAGACATGTTTGACATGCGAAATCTTGATAGTGGTGGGGTTGGTCGGCATGGTGGCGAGCATCCAACTAGTGCATTTTTTCTCCGGGTCCGCATCCATCTCGTGGTTGTGCCTGCCTCCTCATTTGATGGCTGCGCGGCGACCTTCATGACAGGTTGCTTCGACCACTCTCTACTACGATGACGTAACCGAGAGGGTTATTAATTGAAGCACATAAATCTCGTTTCATTAGCATAATCAGGCATGAATGTCCCTTCTTTAGGTGAGTTTATTCTCTTTGATTATTTCACTGCTCAAGTGTCCATAATTTTGCTCTAATTAAAGTCAAACAACATATTCTCTTTTATTGGCATGTGCCTATAATTTCTTTCATTTATAGTCAACCAGCATAGAACGAACGCGCACCGCTAACCAATGGTCAACGTTAGATTAGAATTTTTTTTTATTTTTTTAACATTCAAACAAATATGAATTGCGAATATTCTTCAAAACGTGGACAATTTTTTAAATCCCGAACAATTTTGAACAAATGCAAACATTTTTTAGTTTCCAATATTTTGGGAAAACACAAACAAAATTAGAAATATGAATAGTTTTTAAAATTCACAAACAATATTTTGAAAACATGAAAAATTTATAGAAACACAAATAATTTTGAAATTTTGTTTTTTTTCAAAGGGGAACATTCATAACAATTTTAGAAAATGAATTCTTAAACACGAACATTACTTTGGATTTGTGGTCATTCACTAAAAAGGAATGTTTTCAAATATGGAACATTTTATAAAATGTCATTTTTATAAAACAAATTTTGAAGAATGTTTGAAGAACACAAACATTTTTCTAAAAATGAGAACTTTTTTAAAACTGAGAACTTTTTTTGAATGCTAAGAAAATTTAACACGTGGATTTTTTAAATGTTTTGAACATTTTCAAAACAGGAATGAAGTTTTGCAATTATGACCATTTTTTGAATATTTCGACAAAAATTGAAATTCTGAATATTTTTGTAAATCTTTAGTTCACAAAAAAATAAGGAAACAAAAAAAAAAGAGAAAGGAATAGAAAAAAATAGAAATAGAACAACGAAAAAGGGGAAACGGGCCGGCCCAATCTTAGGCGCCCTGTGGGAAGCTTCAACTATTTATCGCTCCATGCGACAAATAAGGTCTTCCCAACTACATGGGCAATAATAATTGGATTGGCTTCGTTGGGCCGGACCACGCACGTGGCCCAATTGCAAAATTCTACAGAAACCTTTTTAAGTTTCTAACGGATAGACGCATAAAAATTTAGTACCACAACAGATATATAAAAAAATTCGATGATGAACGGATGAGAAAAATTGAAGAAACGCATGTCGGTGTCAAAACCGGCAGATCTAGGGTAGGGGGTCCCGAACTATGCTTCTAAGGATCGAAGGTAACAAAGGAGGCAGGGGACACGATGTTTACCCAGGTTCGGGCCCTCTTGATGGAGGTAATACCCTACTTCCTGCTTGATTGACTTTCATGAGTATAGGGGTTACAAGAGTTGATCTACCTCAAGATCGTAATGGCTAAACCCTAGATGTCTAGCATGTATCATTGTGATTGCCTCTATGGACTAAACCCTCCAGTTTATATAGACACCGGAGGGATCTAGGGTTGTATAGAGTCGGTTACAGAGAAAGGAAGGTACATGATCCGAACGCCAAGCTTGCCATCCACGCAAAGGGGAGTCTCATCCGGACACGGGGGAGGTTCTTCTATCTTGTATCTTCATGGCCCATCAATCCAACCCATATCACATAGCCCGGACGCCCGAGGACCCCTTAATCCAGGACTCCCTCAGTAGCCCCTGAACCAGGCTTCAATGACGATGTATCCGGCGCGCAGATTGTCTTCCGCATTGCAAGGCGGGTTCCCCTTTCCGAATACTCAAAAGTAGTTTTCCGCATACAAAGAGCTGTGTCCGGCTTTGCTTAACATGTGCAACCCTAAGCTGTAAAAAGCAACAATACTTAAAATAAGTCACGTCCACGGGCCACTTTTCCGAAGAGACGTATAGTTCTGGCCTTATTATTATTCTGAACCGTTTTACAGCCTCGTTTCGCATTTCGAGTTATGGATAATGACACGTCTTGTCCAAGAAGAGTCCCCTTATTACGTGATTCTTATCAATAGGGGTCTTGGGTAATCCAACCGTGTTGTTCACACGTCCCCTTGGGAATAGGCGAGATTTAAAGCTTATGAGGGGGTGCTTGATATTCGCTAATACGTCTCCAACATATCTATAATTTATGAAGCATTCATGCTATTTTATTACCTGTTTTGAATGATTACAGGCTTTATTATACACTTTTATATTACTTTTGGGACTAACCTACTAACCGGAGGCCTAACCCATATTGTTGCTTTCCTGCCTATTTCAGTATTTTGAAGAAAAGGAATATCAAACGCAGTCCAAACAGAATGAAACCTTCGGAAAAGTTATTTTTGGAACAGAAGCAATCTCGGGAACTTGGAGTGCAATCCAGGGAAGCATCGAGGAAGCCACGAGATAAGGGGGCGCGCCCACCCCCCTGGGCGCGCCCTCCACCCTCGTGGGCCCCTCGAGGCTCCCTCAACCGACTTCTTTTGCCTATATATTCCCATATACCCTAAAAACATCGGAAAACAAGATAGATCGGGAGTTCCGCCGCCGCAAGCCTCTATAGCCACCAAAAACCTCTCGGGAGCCCGTTCCGGCACCCTGTCGGAGGGGGGATCCCTCACCGGTGGCCATCTTCATCATCCCAGCGCTCTCCATGATGAGGAGGGAGTAGTTCACCCTCGGGGCTGAGGGTATGTACCAGTAGCTATGTGTTTGATCTCTCTCTCTCTCTCTCTCTCTCTCTCTCTCTCGTGTTCTCTCTATGGCACGATCTTGATGTATCGCGAGCTTTGCTATTGTAGTTGGATCTTATGATGTTTCTCCCCCTCTACTCTCTTGTGATGAATTGAGTTTTCCCTTTGAAGTTATCTTATCGGATTGAGTCTTTAAGGATTTGAGAACACTTGATGTATGTCTTGTCGTGCTTATCTGTGGTGACAATGGGATAGCATGTGATCCACTTGATATATGTTTTGGTGATCAACTTGCGGGTTCCGCCCATTAACCTATGCATAGGGGTTGGCACACGTTTTCGTCTTGACTCTCCGGTAGAAACTTTGGGGCACTCTTTGAAGTACTTTGTGTTGGTTGAATAGATGAATCTGAGATTGTGTGATGCATATCATATAATCATGCCCACAGATACTTGAGGTGACAATGGAGTATCTAGGTGACATTAGGGTTTTGGTTGATTTGTGTCTTAAGGTGTTATTCTAGTATGAACTCTATGATAGATTGAACGGAAAGAATAGCTTCATGTTATTTTACTACGGACTCTTGAATAGATAGAACAGAAAGGATAACTTTGAGGTGGTTTCGTACCCTACCATAATCTCTTCGTTTGTTCTCCGCTATTAGTGGATTTGGAGTGACTCTTTTTTGCATGTTGAGGGATAGTTATATCATCCAATTATGTTATTATTGTTGAGAGAACTTGCACTAGTGAAAGTATGAACCTTAGGCCTTGTTTCCTAGCATTGCAATACCGTTTACGCTCACTTTTATCATTAGTTACCTTGCTGTTTTTATATTTTCAGATTACAAAAACCTATATCTACCATCCATATTGCACTTGTATCACCATCTCTTCGCCAAACTAGTGCACCTATACAATTTACCATTGTATTGGGTGTGTTGGGGACACAAGAGACCCTTTGTTATTGGTTGCAGGGTTGTTTGAGAGAGACCATCTTCATCCTACGCCTCCCACGGATTGATAAACCTTAGGTCATCCACTTGAGGGAAATTTTCTACTGTCCTACAAACCTCTGCACTTGGAGGCCCAACAACTTCTATCAGAAGAAGGTTGTGTAGTAGACATCAAGCTCTTTTCTGGCGCTGTTGCCGGGGAGCGCTAGGTAAGCGGCACTCACACCCCGTCAACTAAGCTCTTTTCTGGCGCCGTTGCCGGGGAGGTGAGTGCTTGAAGGTATATCTTTAGATCTTGCAATCGAATCTTTTTGTTTCTTGTTTTATCACTAGTTTAGTTTATAAAAGAAAACTACAAAAAAATGGATTTAATTTGTCTCATACGCTTCATCTTTTTAATATCTTTCATGGAAATGATGGAAAGGAAAATTGTGCTCAAGTTCTAGAAGAAGAATGCATTAGAATGTTTGGCACTAAATCTTTGTATGATGAGCATGAATGCAATGTTGTTAGTATGAATTCTATGAATATCCATGATGCTAATGATATGCAAAGCCACAAGCTTGGGGATGCTATGTTTGATGAAGATGATATGTTTAGTCCCCCAAGTTTTGATGAAAATATTTATTATCATGAAAGCATGCCTCCTATTTATGATGATTATATTGATGAAAGTGGATTTGGAGAGGCCATGACTTTATTTAGTGATGAATCCACTATTTCAGAAGAGGTTCCAATTGATTATGAGAACAAAGTTGCTATCTATGATGATTATTGTGATGACTTGTATGCTACTAAGAATAATGATAACCATGAAACTTGTCATCATGATTTTAGTTTTGAATGGGATTATGCCTCACATGATAATTATTTTGTTGAGTTTGCTCCCACTACTATTCTTGAGAAGAAATTTGCTTATGTGGAGAGTAGTAAATTTTCTATGCTTGTAGATCATGAAAAGAATGCTTCAGGTGCTGGTTATATTGTTGAATTCATTCATGATGCTACTGAAAATTATTATGAGAGAGGAACATATGCTTGTAGGAACTGCAATAATATCAAGTTTCCTCTCTATGTGCTTCAAGTTTTGAACTTATGCTTGTTTTGCCTTCCTATGCTAGTTGATTATTGTTCCCAGAAGTTGTTTTCTCACAAAATCCCTATGCATAGGAAGTGGGTTAGACTTAAATGTGCTAGTCATATTCTTCATGATGCTCCCGTTATGTTTCAATTCTTATCTTTTATGTGAGCATCATTGTCATCATCATGCCCAGCTAAAAAGACATTAAAGAAAAGCGCTTGTTGGGAGACAACACAATATTTACCTTTACTATTTTTGTGTGTCCACATGATTATGCTACTGTAGTAATCATGTTTTATAGCTTTTGTTTCAATAAAGTGCCAAGTAAGACCTTTAGGATAGCTTACGGTGATAGTTGTGTTGATCCTGCTGAGAATCAGAAACTTTTGCACTCAGTAAATTAGTGTTTTTAATTCACAGAAACGTTATTCTGAACTGATTCTTCTTGATCTGGATTGGTACATAAATTTCTTAGGACTTCCTAATTTGGTGGGATTTTTGGAGTTTCAGAAGTATACGTTTGATACAGATTACTACAGACTGTTCTGTTTTTGACATATTCTGCTTTCATTGTGTTGTTTGATTATTTTGATGAATCTATGAGTAGTATCGGAGGGTATGAACCATAGGTAAGCTGGAATACAGTAGATATTACACCAATATGAATTTAGAATGAGTTCATTACAGTACCTAAGTGGTGGTCTTATTTTCTTGTACTAACGGAGCTTACGAGTTTTCTGTTGAGTTTTGTGTTGTGAAGTTTTCAAGTTTTGGGTAAAGATTCGATGGACTACGGAATAAAGAGTGGCAAGAGCCTAAGCTTGGGGATGCCCAAGGCACCCCAATGCAATATTCAAGGACAACCAAGAGCCTAAGCTTGGGGATGCCCCGGAAGGCATCCCCTCTTTCGTCTTCGTTCATCGGTAACTTTACTTGGAGCTATATTTTTATTCACCACATGACATGTGTTTTGCTTGGAGCGTCTTGTTAGTACTTGCTTGCTGCTATTTATATTAATGTTTTGCATCTTTATTTTCAATAAAAAATGTCAAGGATAGCCTTTACCATGCTTATTTTGCTAGTATACATGTTGCTGTTTGAAAACAGAAAGTTTACCGTTGTTGCAAAAATTCTCTTGAAAAGTCAGAGAATGTTATAATGTTGAAACTTTTCGCATACTGAGATCTGATAAATCTTCTACAGCATAGTATTTTTCTCATAATTTTTGGAGTTAGGGAAGTATGATGAATCTTGCATTCTTTACAGACTATACTGTTTTGGCATATTGCTGTTATGTTTGCATTGTTTGCATATGTTTGCTTGTTAATGATTCTATTTGAGGATAGGAGTATTAAATATGCGGAGACATTTAGTATGAAATGTTGAATTATTATTTTAATGATTTGCTACAGTAGAAAATGGTAAGGTTTTGCATTGGTTTATACTAACCTATCTCACGAGTTCTTGTTGAGTTTGGTGTGGATGAAGCTTTTGAGAAATAGAGAAACCATGATATGAGAGGAATTAAGGAGACACAAAAGTTCAAGCTTGGGGATGCCCAAGGCACCCCAATATAATATTTCAAGAAGTCTCAAGCATCTAAGCTTGGGGATGCCCCGTTAGGCATCCCGCCTTTCTTCTTCAACAACTATCGGTTAGTATCGGTTGAGCCTAAGTTTTTGCTTCTTCACATGAGTTGCGCTATCCTTGCAATGTCATTTTATTTTGCTTTGCTTGCTGTTTGAATAAAGTACTTAAGATCTGAAATTCTTAAATGAGAGAGAGTCTTCACATAGTTACATAATTATTTAGCTACTCATTGATCTTCACTTATATCTTTTTGGAGTAGTTTGTCATTTACTCGTGTGCTTCACTTATATCCTATGAGTAAATGGTTGAATGAGTTGAATGTCATAAATCTGAAATTATATATGTCTCATTTGCTTATCCCATGGGGAGTAATGACTTCACATCTAAGAAGTAGAGGTTGTAAATTTATTGAAGGTTAGCAAGCATTGTATTGGTCATTTGAACAATTCATGAAAGAATATTGAAGGAAGAGAGATTTCACATATAAATATACTATCTTAGACATCTTTTATAATTGTGAGCACTCATTAAGTATGACATGCTAAAGAGTTGATGTTGGACAAGGAAGACAACATAATGGGTTATGTTTTCTCACATCTCAGTTAAAGTATATTGTCATGGATCATTCAAACATGTTGAGCTTGCCTTTCCCCCTCATGCTAGCCAAATTCCTTGCACCAAGTAGAGATACTACTTGTGATTCCAAATATCCTTAAACCCAGTTTTGCCATGAGAGTCCACCTTACCTACCTATGGATTGAGTAAGATCCTTCAAGTAAGTTGTCATTGGTGCAAGCAATAAAAATTGCTCTCTAAATATGTATGATCTATTAGTGTAAAGAAAATAAGCTTTATACGATCTTGTTATGGAAGCAATAAAAGCGATGGACTACATAATAAAGGTCCATATACAAGTGGCAATATAAAGTGACGTTCTTTTGCATTAAGATTTTGTGCATCCAACCATAAAAGCGCACTACAACCTCTGCTTCCCTCTGCGAAGGGACTATCTTTTACTTTATGTCTTTTACTTTATGCAAGAGTCAAGGTGATCTTCACCTTTCCCTTTTTCATTTTATCCTTTGGCAAGCACCTCGTGTTGGAAAGATCCTGATATATATATCCAATTGGATGTAAGTTAGCATGAACTATTATTGTTGACATCACCCAAAGGTGAATACGTTGGGAGGCAACACTATAAGCCCATATCTTTCTCAGTGTCCGATTAAAGCTCCATAACCATAAGTATTGCGTGAGTGTTAGCAATCATGGAAGACTATATGATAGTTGAGTATGTGGAGTTTGCTAAATCAAAGCTCTGACATAGACCCTTCCTGGAAATAAGATGAATTGTAATTGTTTGATGACTGAGAATGAAGTTTGCTAGTTTTCAAGAAAGTTTATGGTCTATGCTTTAACATGTGAATTGCTTGTTGCTTATTCGTGAGAAGTTTTATGAGATGAGCCACTGTTATGACATATAATCATGCTAGAAAAGGTGATTGAAACTATCATTGATCAAACTTGTGCACCTTCTAGCATTCACTCTTCATAAATTCTTTCTTTTATCATTTACTTACTCGAGGACGAGCAGGAATTAAGCTTGGGGATGCTGATACGTCTCCAACGTATCTATAATTTATGAAGCATTCATGCTATTTTATTATCCGTTTTGAATAATTACGAGCTTTATTATACACTTTTATATTACTTTTGGGACTAACCTACTAACCGAAGGCCCAGCCCATATTGCTGTCCTCTTGCCTATTTCAGTATTTCGAAGAAAAGGAATATCAAACAGAGTCCAAACGGAATGAATCCTTCGGAAAAGTTATTTTTGGAACAGAAGCAATCCCGGAACTTGGAGTGCAAGCCAGGGAAGCATCAAGGAAGCCACGAGATAGGGGGCACGCCCACTCCCCTAGGCGCGCCCTCCACCCTCGTGGGCCCCTCGAGGCTCCCCCGACCAACTTCTTTCGCCTATATATTCCCATATACCCTTAAAACATCGAAGAACAAGATAGATCGGGAGTTCCGCCGCCGCAAGCCTCTGTAGCCACCAAAAACCTCTCGGGAGCCCGTTTCGGCACCCTGCCGGAGGGGGATCCCTCACCGGTGGCCATCTTCATCATTCCGACACTCTCCATGACGAGGAGGGAGTAGTTCACCCTCGGGGCGGAGGGTATGTACCAGTAGCTATGTGTTTGATCTCTCTCTCTCTCGTGTTCTCTCTATGGCACGATCTTGATGTATCGTGAGCTTTGCTATTGTAGTTGGATCTTATGGTGTTTCTCCCCCTCTACTCTCTTGTGATGAATTGAGTTTTCCCTTTGAAGTTATCTTATCGGATTGAGTCTTTAAGGATTTGAGAACACTTGATGTATGTCTTGCCGTGCTTATCTGTGGTGACAATGGGATATCACGTGATCCACTTGATGTATGTTTTGGTGATCAACTTGCGGGTTTTGCCCATGAACCTACGCATAGGGGTTGGCACACGTTTTCGTCTTGACTCTCCGGTAGAAACTTTGGGGCACTCATTGAAGTACTTTGTGTTGGTTGAATAGATGAATCTGAGATTGTGTGATGCATATCATATAATCATGCCCACAGATACTTGAGGTGACAATGGAGTATCTAGGTGACATTAGGGTTTTGGTTGATTTGTGTCTTAAGGTGTTATTCTAGTATGAACTCTATGATAGATTGAACGGAAAGAATAGCTTCATGTTATTTTACTACGGACTCTTGAATAGATAGAACAGAAAGGATAACTTTGAGGTGGTTTCGTACCCTACCATAATCTCTTTGTTTGTTCTCCGCTATTAGTGGATTTGGAGTGACTCTTTGTTGCATGTTGAGGGATAGTTATATGATCCAATTATGTTATTATTGTTGAGAGAACTTGCACTAGTGAAAGTATGAACCTTAGGCCTTGTTTCCTAGCATTGCAATACCGTTTACGCTCACTTTTATCATTAGTTACCTTGCTCTTTTTATATTTTCAGATTACAAAAACCTACATCTACCATCCATATTGCACTTGTATCACCATCTCTTCGCCGAACTAGTGCACCTATACAATTTACCATTGTATTGGGTGTGTTGGGGACACAAGAGACTCTTTGTTATTTGGTTGCAGGGTTGTTTGAGAGAGACCATCTTCATCCTATGCCTCCCACGGATTGATAAACCTTAGGTCATCCACTTGAGGGAAATTTGCTACTGTCCTACAAACCTCTACACTTGGAGGCCCAACAACGTCTACAAGAAGAAGGTTGTGTAGTAGACATCATTCGCTGCCTCTATAAGAGGACAAAGACCCATCTGTTCACCTCACGCCTTCTCCTTCATCTACCTTTCAATCCCCGAGCTACAGCGCCCAAGTCCCAAACTTTCTTTCTGCCCCATCTCCTCCAGCAATGGCCGGATCTGGCTTTCAGGGCAAGTGGATGGCCTCCTCAGTAACAGAGAAGAACATCCAGGACCTGCGCGAGGCGAGGTACGTGACGACGGAGATCAAACACAGGCTTCCAACCCCAGGGCAGATCATCCCCCCAGAGCCCGGCGAAAGGGTGGTTTTTATTCCTCACTCCCTCTGAGGACTCGGGTTTTCCCTTCACCCATTCGTCCGAGGTCTCATGTACTACTACGGGCTGGATTTCCATGATCTGGCCCTGAATTCCTTCCTCCACATCTCAGCGTTTATCATCGTGTGTGAGGCATTTCTCTGCGTCCCTCCACACTTCGGCTTATGGCTCAAAGTATTCAATGTAAAGCCGAAGGTGGTTGAAGGCCAACACACCGAGTGCGGCGGTTCCATGGTGAGCAAGCTCAACCGCTTTTCTTGGCCCAAAGGAAGATTTGTGGATACTATCAAGGTGTGGCAGCAGGAGTGGTTCTATATCACCGAACCCCGTGGCACCGAATGGGCTGCTGCACCTGCCTTCAGATTTGGACCTTTGCTGCGGCTCGCCTCCTGGACCAACAAGGGCCTAGATTGGGGGTCCCCGGACAACGTGTCGGTGCTGTAGAAGCGCGTCAAGAGCATGATAAACAAGGACATCACCCTTGCTGATGTGATTCAGGTGATGCTCATCCGTCGAGCTCTCCCTTGCCAACGACGACCTCTCAAAATGTGGGAGTTCAATCTGGAGGGGCCATAGACTCCGCAGCACTTCTATGGCACGATGCACAAAAAGATCTAGAAGTTGCTTTTTAAGAAGCAGAAGACGTGGCCATGGACATCCAACGACACCAGCCTCGACTGCAAAAATTCGGCATCCCCAGTAAGTATCATATTGCTGAACACTACTTAGCCTGTCAATCTTAAGGAGGGGTCCTGAGAATTCCATCTCCTAAACAGGACTGGATAAATAAGGCTGAGCGGATTAAGTGTCCGGCCACGCTCCCCAAAACCCCAGCCGATCCTCTGTTAATGAAGATGCTAGTCCTGGCGCCCTATCTGGCGCCATCAAAGAAGGACAAGAAAAATAAGAAGACCAAGGAGGCCCGAGGCGACCTCCATCTCGAAAAGACTTCGGGCGCCGTGTCTGGAGGAACCGAAGCTCCTTCCTCCAGTGAGGAAGACGAAGATGAGGAGGAGGAGGAGGAGGAGGAGGTAGAGAACCCTCCTCCCAAGGGGAAAAAGAGAGCGGCCTCCATAGATCCGGAGGAGGGGGCATCCCAAGAAGGGAAGGGTATCCCTCTCTGATGACTCAGATTCGGGCACCGAAGTCGTTCCCAAGCACCGCTCCCGCACCAAGCCCCTTGCCGAATCGTGAGTTTCCTAAGATGTCTTATATACATCTAATTATTTTTATAGATTATAAGAATAATATCAAATTTCATATCATAGACCGGCCCTCGACATTCCTCAAGAATCATCGTCATTGGGGGATCTTTCGCCGGACAAGATGGAGAGCGAGATGCCTCCACGAGCTTCCTTGCCTCCTAGGGCGGATGATCCAGAGGTGTCATCCCAAAGGTTTTCTCCGGGCTCCGGAGTAGTACGGGAGAGGACCAATGCGGCACCGGAGGCTGCCGATAACATGGAGGGCGCAACCCCTATGGAGACCGGCCATGGGGGTCTTGGGTCATCCAACCCTCAGCCAGATACTGTTCCAAAGACCCAAACAGTTCTGGAATCGGATCGTAGCCACCTCTGCGGGAGGGGGAGACATTGACCTCTATGAATGTAGAGGCGCCGAACAAGCTGATGGATGCACTACAAGGTGCATCCCTCTTGGAGGAGCACCGTACCTTAATGGGTACGGTGGTTGAAAAAGTTCAGTCCGCCAAGAGCAGACTGGACGAAGCCTTCACGAGCCTACTAACAGGCTTCGAGGTATGCGATGTAATGTCTTTTAGCCGCTTTTCATAACAAATCTGTCTATATATAGATAGTAGCCCCTGAGACTCTGTTTGGCCAACGAAGGAGGGCGAATAGAGGGTTTATAGGTACCCGTAGTAAATAACATATTTAGCCTTTTTGATAATCATCAGGCTTCACTGTTAGCAGCGACCGCTCAGGCCGCCGAAGTTTCCGAACTGAAGCGGAAACTGCAGCTGGTCGATGAGGACAATATCCGGATTAACAAGTAGTTCGACGAAGCGCAAGGTATGTTTCCAGTGCTCCATATTACAATGAATTAATTTGAAAATGCTTAAGTGAAGCTCACGCGCTGCTATATGCATAATTGCAGACGGCGCTGCTGAGGTCGAGACCGTCAAAAGTGACCTTGCCCGTGCAAAGGAGTAGGCAAGGGTGAGCAATGCGGCCGCTGAGAAAGTGACTGCCGATTTGAAGGAGGAACAGGCCACCCGGCGCCAGTTTGAGGAGCGCGTATCTAAGATTGAGCAAGAGCTCAAGGACGCGATTCGCAAGTGCGAGCTCCTTGAGGAGGGGAATAAAGAGAAGGCGGCCGAACTCGCCAAGGCCCTTCAGGACGCGCAAGAGGCAAGCTCCGAATCCCGAGCGGCTCGCGAGGAGCTCCGACAAGCTGGACAGACAGCGACTGTTAAGCTCTTTCTTTTACAGTCTAAGTTTGGCGATCAGAGGTATGCCTTACTGAATCGACTATGGAGTTCTCCAGACTCCTTTGCGAATCTACCGAAGAGCACCACAGACGCAGCGCAATTCTATCGTGCCCAGGAGGGGCATGCGACGGAGAAGCTGTTCTAGTCGCAATATGCGATGCAGGAGCATTCGATGCTGTTGAATAACCAGATGGCACAATGGGACGAGTTACACAAGATGTCCGGAGTGGCCATGAAGGAGGTGATACTCCAGCTATGGCCTGGGGAATCCGTTCCGAGCAGTTATTTTGGCCTAGTACGGTGACTCATCGATGCCGTGCCCCGAATTGATGCCATCAAACGTCCGGTGTGCATAGAAGGTGCACAAAGGGCCTTCGCCCATGTCAAGGTGCACTGGGCCAAGATGAAAGCCGTCGTTGTCGCGGTGGAGGGTCCTCCCGAAGGCAAGGACCACCGCAGCCTGAGTGTTATTTAAACGACATCCTAGAGGGTGCTCGTTTGATAGAGGGTCAATGCTCAAAGGACATCATATTCAATTGAATGTATTTGAATGACCTGATCGTGTGTATTATAGATATTAAGGCTTTGTAATATATTTGCACCTTTATCTGCAATTGCTTTCCTCCTGTGCGGCCGTTTTTTGTACGCCTGAGAGTTTTCTAGTCGTCGGCTTCGACCCCCACGTAGATGCTATGGGGGTGTTCGGAATGGCACCTGAACACTCTTGACCCAACATCTTGGTCCGTGACGGAGGTGTTAGTGCGTCGAACCAGGCAATCGGACTATACGGCTTTACCGCTCTCACTTATCCATAGGAGTTTGATGATGGGGCTATAAAATAGCCCCTGGTATGTATGCGGCTATTCGAATGCGGATGCGTTATGTATATGACTGGAAAAATAGTCCTTCGTTTAAAACGGAAAAATCGTTAAAGATTTAGTAAGTCACCGAATGGCTGACCAGCTCTCGCCGCATCATGACAGTCAGTTTTCGGCTTTCTCTACTGAGGTGCTTGACTAGATGAACCATAAACACAACCGTAGTAGTTCTCCCTTTACTACCCTAGCCGAACAAACGGAACGTAAGGTAGCAAACATAGGAGCCGGGCAACCCAACTATTGACCAAAGACATGATTCGGAGCCGATGCATATGATGCCAAGCTCAGGATGCCGAAGTGTGCTACAAAGCTGTTCGGGCTTTCGTTTAATGGCTCATAAGTGGCCGTATAGAGCCCCTGGCAATGGATGTCAAGGTATGTGTCACAACTGGAGAGACGGACTACAGTTTTATAAATAAAGTTGATACCGAAAAATTGTCACTACTAGAATCTGATTGATACGTCGAGACGTGATCTTACGGAGGGTACCATAAGCACCAAAATCATTTTACATGCCGGGGGTCTGATAACAAGGAGAAAAGCTCAGTACAGGTCCTTTTAGATAAAGTTTGGTCAGAAGAGTCCTTTGGATGTCCTGTCGCACATCTGCGCCGCTTTCGTACTGTAGAGAGGGGTTCCTTGAAGGAAACGGTCTTCTGATTGTCATACGGAATCAGGCTTGGAGTGAGTCCTTGTAAGTCTGTAGGACACATGGGCTCGAATGCGCCTGTGGTAAAAAGGTAAGCGAAAAAAGGTGGAAGATCATATAGGGTCGAGTCATACTATAGACCTTCCTGTATTGTGCCTTCGCTGATGCCCAAGGTATTTGAGTGCGTAATTATGCATGCATGGTATGAATTCCGCGGGTGTGCGCGGTGATCAACGGAGGCGGAACTACTAGTCTAGCTCTGGATGTATCGAGCCACCAGCTTGCGAGACTGACTGGACTCTTTTATCAAAGTTTGGCGGCTTGATGACCGCCGAGGTGTGCGGCTTAAGTGGGCCGCTCTGTACCTCGACTGCGAGAGCTGCAGTGTGCTCCTCTGTGCAGAGGGAGCGTTCCATGTTTCCATTGACTGTTATAACACCGCATGGACCTGGCATCTTGAGCTTTAAATAAGCATAGTGTGGCACCGCATTGAATCGAGCAAAAGCGGTCCATTCGAGCAATGCGTGATAGCCACTTCGGAAGGGTACAATATCAAAGATCAAGTCTTCACTGCGGAAGTTGTCGGGCGACGGAAGACAACCTCCAACGTTATTGAGCCCGAGCAGCGGGCCTCTACGCCAGGTGTCGGGGATATACCCCGCGGTATGACCCGACCGGATATATGACCCGGCCGGACTTGATGTTTCATTGGTAACCGCCAGAAGATTGGCGACTCACATGTCCGGTGGCTCACTGGTGTGACGACTCACAAGCCTGAAGACTCATGGGTGACCCGGCGGGTGCTTTAGACGGACAACAAGGCCCAAGGCCCAGTATGCCGGTTCATATAAAGGTGGGCCGGCTTAAGAGGAAAGGGATGATGAATATTTCCTTTACGAGGAAGCAAGACCCGGACTTGTAGTCAACTTGTAAGAAAAGATAGACTAGTCCTAGTCCTACTAGGACTCCACATGTAACCCGCCCCTCTAACTTATATAAGGAGGGGCAGGGCTCCCCAAAGAGGGGCAAGCAACAAGAAACAATATCTAGGGTTAGACATAAAGAGGAGAGCCGGCTTACGACGACTCCCTCATGATCATAATGAGACCTAGCCACAAACAGCATGTAGGGTTATTACCGGATGATGTTTCCCGGGGCCCGAAGCTGTCTAAATCCTCGTCTTGTGTGTTGTGTCTCTCGATTCCGCTCAACCCCTTCAAGCTACCACATAGATGCGTTGCCGTCGCGACAAGTCCTTACATTAGGACATCTGCCGTGACAAATCCACGACAGTTGGCGCCCACCATGGGGCCCGCGCACGGTGGTATTGAGTTCTTGGAGGGATATATTCCAGGCCGAGAAGCTCGTAAATCTTCCAAATGAAGACGAGCTGGCCGTTAACGCGAGAAGTTCGACAAAGTCAAGATGAGAAGGTTTGATATCGAAAGAAGCTAGGGTTTCGTGTGCGTCACCACACTTGACCTGTCGATCCGCCCGTCCGGGTGAGGTTGGTTTCCATCGGAACAGCGGGTGTGATCTGGTGAGACCGAGACTGACTCAGAATATTTCGTTGTTTAATTGCCACTTTCTACTGCGAGAGCCGGCAGAGAGGGATTTGCATCTGCTCCAAGATCGTCAGTTAGAATAAAAAAATAATTTCGGCAGCAGCAAGGCGTGGAGCAGTTCCGTTTGTAAAAGACAGACACGCTGACGTGTTAATGGCCAGCGGATTGTGTGCCGCCGCACGGGTCTTTCGGTGATCCAATGAATCCAACCGGAGATCAAATTCCGTTGTTTCGGTGCTACAGAATTCAGTCAAAGATGTGTTTGAGACCGACATCAACTTGGAGTTGTACTATTAATTATCCAGCCTCCAGGCGTGATTCTCTTGGGTACCTAGCATTGGAAACTGATCTGGTGGGGCACGCCTGTGCAAAATAATTGCAGCCACATATGAGCCACGTAAAAAACAAAATTTCTGCACCATCAAGTCCCGAGGCATCTCACCATACGTACTACTTCCAACTAGTGCGTGACGTGAAGCTACGCATCAAATTGTTTAGTCTTCAATTACTACCTCTGACAAAGACAGGCGAGCGAAAACATCAACCGAGTGGGCATCCACAGTTGCAGCAACCGCCATTTGCAAGTCGCCACCGCTGCCTCACCGTGTCTCCGCCAGGGTCCGCCATCGCTGGACTCTGCCTCTGTCGTTGCCTCTGAGCCGCCCCTGATGATGTGGAACTGAGCCGGCGCCTCGGCCATGCGGCTGTCACCTCCGCTCTCACGCTACATCCACTGTGGCCGCGCTGAGCCGGCCTAGCTGAGCAACTTACCTCTGATGGTCCCGCAAAAAAACCATACCTCTCATGAGCCGTGCGTCGCTGCCTCGTCGGGTCACCGTTCCAGTCTCGGGCCGCAGTTTCTGGCTCACGCCGACTCGTGCCTCCCACTGCTGCCTCCGCTGGTGTCGCCCTTACCTTGAGCATCGACCCGCTCCGTACCATGCCGAGCTACCGATGTCTGTGCGGCGTTCCAAGTCGCCAGGTCTTGAGGCTGAAAATCACTTCAAATTACTAAGTAGTACTCCTGGAGCACTGTTTACGTAAAGGCCAAGTTGACAAAGACACCCAAGTTCGATACACTGCTCGAGGGGCATGACTCACTTAAAAATTGGATGGATGCGTGGTTATTTGTTTGGACGTGAAGGCCAGTAAAACTGCCGTGCGATCACTTCATCCGACAGAATACATCAGGTGATACCTGTCCTATCTATTTCATCCATATATAATAATCTGTCTGCGAATAGTTACTCTGTCTTGCAATATTTTGTGCAGGACAATTATTTATGACAAAAAGTGATATTATACCGCGGAGACGGCGGCACGCCAACATCTTTTGGCACAGGTGGTCGTCGTTACTCAACGGTCTCCCGCACCGGCTTACAACACCGTGGCCGTCTCTCGCGACCGCGCTGGCTTACAACGCCGTGGCCGTCTCTCGCGACCACGCCGACTTACAACAAGGAGGACGACTCGCCCGGCCGCACCAGCTTACAAACGCTGCGGCTGATTCATCTGTCTGCTCCCGCGGCCGACTCACCCGTGAGTGATTTCCACTTAACCTAGTGATCATCAACTTCATGGCGGATTATTTCTGGCCTGACACATCAGGTGATATCCATTTTAAATATATTTTATTGGCACATATTATTTTTTGTCAAAGAGCAGTTTATTTTTGCCTTGGTCTGCAATATTGTTGATGCAGAACAATTGTTCACTACATCAAAACGACGTGGTTGACTCGCCTGTGCCGGTTTACAGCACCGCGGCCGACTCATCCATCTAAGCCGCCTCTGATGTGGCAGTCATCTTTACCGACCGTCTCTCACGGCCTGGTCTACATCAACACACCGGGCCACCCTTTTCTGGATGAGCTGTTTATTGAGTATGAGTAAGTCACTACTTGGGAAGCTCGATTTTCTTCCAACAAATTGGAGGCAACTTATCATATATTATCAACCGCCGTCTACACTGGATGGCTCAATGGGTAGGTGCACAAGTCGCTGCCACTATGGTCTGGTTAACTTCAAACAACCAGTTGGAAGGAACCATTGGCCGAGTTGCTGACACGGCTCATACGGGATCATTTATAACCCACCGCAGTCACCTCAACCTTCTGTGAATTCACATCGCGCTATCAGCGCCCATGATATACACCTTTCTGCTATGGTCAAATATGGAGAATCTCAAGCCAACTCCTCGAGTCGTCTTGAGACTCAGGGCTACAATGGTATGACTCGGCAAAGTTAGTCGGTTTTAATAAATTCAAGAACTCCGGGTCATTGAAGGGAAAAATAACCCGGCCCCAGAGATTACTGCTAGATTGATGAAAATTTAAAGCCTGTCAAAAGATTTCCAGCTCAAAATAAGGATTCTGGTTTAAAATCCGGGTCAAGAGGTATATCTCTCCCACAAAGCACTGAAGCTCTTAATATCCGGTTTAAAAACCGGTTCAAGGGAAATTTATCTACCACAAAGCTTTGAAGCTCTCAAATCCGGTTCAAAATCCGGCTCAAGGTAAATTTGTCCCTCACAAATTTTTGAAGCTTTCAAATCTGGTTAAAAGTTCCGGTTCAAAAAGAATTAATCTCTCGCAAGTTCGAGTTCTCAGAAAAAATTAAAGGTTGCCAAAAAGAAAACTTGCTGCCATGATGCACGGTTCAAAACATGGGTATCCTGCCTTTACGGCTTATCTTATTATGGTCACTTGGGGGCTTCCTGCTCATCGGGCATAGCTATCAGTACCCTCTTGATCGGCGCAATGCCAAAACTTATATGGTCACTTGGGGGCTTCTTGTTCAAACATAGGTCGTATTCGAACCAAAGAGAACATAGTTGCCGATACCCTTTTGATTAGCAAACTGCTGAACCCACTTGGGGGCTTCTTGATCGTATCTGAATCATAGCTCAACCCCTTTGGGAATCAACGTGGATCGTATTTGAATCAGCATCGTTAAACAATTTTTAAGGTCATTTGGGGGCTTCCTGTTCAAACATAGGTCGTATTCGAACCAAAGAGAATATAGCTGTCGATACCCACTTTGATCGGCAACGACAACGCCACTGGGGGCTATAGGATCGTATTCAAATCTTAGCTTAACCCCTTTGGAATGGTTTACTGATCGTATTCGAATCAGAAGCCTCAAAAAATTTATCTGTTTTTATACAATCGTAAGTATTTGAGTTGTCACAAATGTCATATGTGCCAGCTCTTATAGAATCAACTTCACTGTCCGGGTCACAAATGTCATATGTGCCAGCTCTTACAGAATCAAACTCAACATTGAAATTGGTGTCTCAAAAGGGTTATCAATTATTGATTTGCTCAAGGGATATAGGCCACCGGGTTACAAAAATTCCGGCTTACAATGAATGCGCATTAAGTCGTCATCGGCCAAGAGCCGCCAGGTATTTAAACTCCAGATTTACTTGTCAATCGATGAGGTATTCAAATCTTTAATAGCCAAAACTGGCTGGATTTTCATGATGATATTGAATGATTGAGGTTTTCATACCGGATTATATTATTCAAATCTTGAATAGCCAACATGGCTGGATTTCTATTATGATTATCAATAACCAGTGTTATGATTGAGGTTTTCAAAGTCGCTTTAGAGCAACGACTATTATTTTATCAATGGATATGATTTATTCTACATTGGAAGGAATAGTCCCGAGTCGCTGCAGGCTTACAACCCGGCACTTGGGGGCTACATTACTCAAGTTGAGATTACATCAAATATGCAAGTCCCATGTCACTGCCAGCATGCACCATGGCACTTGGGGGCTAATGCAAAGTCATTTTTTCTCACCTCATTGAAGACCCGACTCATCACATCGTAATGAGCCGACCCTTGGGGGCTACCAATTGCTCATGTCAACAGTTCAAGGTACACAAGTCTTAATCCATTATATTGAAGGATGCATTGCTCAATTGGTAAATCACAAAGCTCTTAACCTTGTGGATGTGGGTTCAAGCCCCATGGTGGAGATTACATCATATGATGTTATTATCAATGAATTATATACAAAGTCCCAGCTCAAGTAATATCTTACTGAGCCGGCCCTTGGGGGCTACACGTTGCTGCTCCAGTTTACATGATAATATTTACAAAGTCCCTGCTCATTATTGCATAATGACCCGGCCCTTGGGGGCTACACTGGTTGAAGTTTTATGAGCATAAGGCAATTACAAGTCCCAGGTTGCTGCAAGCATGACAACCCGGCACTTAGGGGCTACAGGTAATATACATATAAGGGAGAAAATCTTCAAATTCTCAGTTTTGAGCAGATCAGATTGACCCGCTATTTGCAACAATCATGATCCGGTGTCACCAATAATTATGACCCGGCGTCGGCAATAGTTATGACCCGGTGCTATCAATATTTACAAGTCGGCAAATTTTGGTTATGATAAACCGGCAAGGTTTACCTCTTCAAGCCGGCTGAAAGTCAGATGAGTATTTCAAGACCAATATGATTTAAACCGGCGCTTTGGAAGCCGATTCAAGTGGATTATTTCTTGCAATATTTCTCTACAAGAGACCAATGCCAGCAGATTGACTCTGAAGCTGGACTATTGACCTGGATTTCTCAAAGGAAGTATCTGGATTTTTTGCATTCATAAAGTTTGAACATATCTACTAAAAGAGATTTGTTATGAGTTCATGGGCATGTATCAAGAAGGAAATGAAAAGGATTTAAGGATGATCAAGTGTCGTCTTACAAAATATTTAACCCGGAGCACAACCTGTCAAATTGTTCTTGAGTTATTTTGCAGGGTTAATTTAACATGGATAAATCCAGATTAAACTGGGGGCTAATGTCGGGGATATACCCCGCGGTATGACCCGGTCGGATATATGACCCGGCCGGACTTGATGTTTCATTGGTAACCGCCAGAAGATTGGCGACTCACGTGTTCGGCGGCTCACTGGTGTGACGACTCACGAGCCTGAAGACTCATGGGTGACCCGGCGGGTGCTTTAGACGGACAACAAGGCCCAAGGCCCAGTATGCCGGTTCATATAAAGGTGGGCCGGCTTAAGAGGAAAGGGATGACGAATATTTCCTTTACGAGGAAGCAAGACCCAGATTTGTAGTCAACTTGTAAGAAAAGATAGACTAGTCCTAGTCCTACTAGGACTCCACATGTAACCTGCCCCTCTAACTTATATAAGGAGGGGCAGGGCTCCCCAAAGAGGGACAAGCAACAAGAAACAATATCTAGGGTTAGACACAAAGAGGAGAGCCGGCTTACGACGACTCCCTCATGATCATAATGAGACCTAGCCACAAACAGCATGTAGGGTTATTACCGGATGATGTTTCCCAGGGCCCGAAGCTGTCTAAATCCTCGTCTTGTGTGTTGCGTCTCTCGATTCCGCTCAACCCCTTCAAGCTACCACATAGATGCGTTTCCCTCGCGACAAGTCCTTACATTAGGACATCTGCCGTGACAAATCCACGACACCAGGTATTACTCCTTTAAAGGTAGTTTTCATGGGCTTGATTCTTGACGGATCGATACCCATTTTGTGGGAGGTGTCCTGATAGAGCAGGTTAAGGCTGCTGCCGCCATCATGAGGATTCGCGTGAGATGGAATCCATCGATGATTGGATCGAGGACCAAAGCTGTCGATCCTCCATGACATATATTGGTCGGGTGGTCCTTTCGATCGAAGGTGATCGGGCAAGCCGGCCATGGGTTGAATTTAGGGGCGACTGGCTCTACGGCGTAGACGTCCCTTAATGCGCGCTTGCGCTCCCGTTTGGGGATGTGTGTGACATAGATCATATTCATCATTTTAACCTCGGAGGGAAATTGCTTCTGCCCCCTGTGTTCAGTGGCCAAGGCTCTTCATCGTCGTCCTCGCTGGGCGGCCTTTTCCCCTTGTGCTCGACATTGAGCTTGCCGGCCTGTTTAAACACCCAACAGTTTCTGTTGGTGTGATTGGCAGGTTTATCGGGGGTGCCATGAATCTGGCAAGGTCGATCAAGTATTCTGTCCAAACTAGATGGACCATCTTTGTTTCCTTTGAATGGCTTCTTTCGCTGACCGGATTTTGAGACGCTGAATTCGGCGTTCACCGCCGTGTCTTCTGTATTGTTTCGACGCTTGTTCTTGTCGTGTCGTGGTTTGCCATTGCCGTCCCTAGCTGCAGAGGTGCCTGGGTCGCTGGTGCTATTGCTTCTACGAGCAAGCCAGCTATCTTCCCCCGCGCAAAAGCGGGTCATAAGTGCGGTAAGGGCTGCCATGGACTTCGGTTTCTCTTGGCCGAGGTGTCAGGCGAGCCACTCATCTCGGACGCTGTGTTTGAAGGCCGCGAGGGCTTCGGCGTCCGGACAATCCACAATCTGGTTCTTTTTAATTAAGAACCTGGTCCAGAGCTTCCGGGCTGATTCGCTGGGTTGCTTGATTATGTGACTAAGGTCATTGGCATCCGGGGGCCGAACATAGGTACCTTGGAAGTTGCCTCTAAAGGCGTCCTCCAAGTCGTCCCAGCTTCCAATAGAGTTTTCTGGGAGGCTATTCAGCAATGCTGTGTTGGTCCCTTAAGTTTTAGGGGGAGGTACTTGATGGCATGTAGGTCATCACCGCGGGCCATGTGGATATGGAGAAGAAAGTCTTCAATCCATACCGCGGGATCTGTGGTGCCATCGTATGATTCAATGTTTATGGGTTTAAACCCTTCTGGGAACTGGTGCTCCGTTACTTCATCGATGAAGCATAGAGGGTGTGCGGCTCCTCTGTATCGGGCGATGTTACGACGCAGTTCGGATGGAGTCCGTATGCGGTTTTCGGCCCTTGTGAGGTTGTGTTTATCGCGCTAGGCTTGATGGCCGTCTTCTCGTGCTGGTGCACGCCCTCGTGATCCATAAATTGATCTGGTATGACCGGATCTATTGTCTAGGTCCTATCGCAGGTCGTGTGTGCGTCCTGCGGCCGCCGTTTCTCTGCCTCTAGGGTGAGGTGGCGCATGTTGGTGTTCGGCTTGGGTTGCCGCTCTGTCCCGACCATGAGGCGGTCGGTCAGGTCCGTCAGCTGTGTTACGTGCTGACGGTATAGGCTCTAGGACCTCATCATTGAATTGGGAGAGCAACCTGCGCTTTGGGTAGCTCTTAGTTGGGCGTTTGAGGCCGTATTCCTTGGCTGCCAGGACATTAGTCTATCTGTCATTGAGTAAATCCTGATCGGCTTGAAGTTGTTGTAGCTTTTTCCTCAGGCTTGTTGATGTGGCTATTAGCCAGCGCTCTTGTTCAAGGGGGTCCTCTAGTACGATGAAGTCTTCGTCGCTGAGGCTCTCATCCTCTTCGGAGGTCGTTAGGTAGTTACTATCCTCCGATCCCTCGCCCCTGATAGGATCATCGGGGTTGACTGGCCCCTCTTCCCATTCATCCTGCTCGGATGTTGGCTTGACAGGGGCTTCTCGGTCTTCAGCATTATCCGGGGTGTTATTGTCTCCGGTGTCGGTATTATTGTCTTTTTCGCGACGTGATTTTGATCGGTGTCATTGACATCGACGCTTCATAGGTGCTTCAGCAGGTTCATCCTCTAGAATCTTCCTGTCGTCAGTGTCATTCTCTTTGGGGGTGTCCACCATGTATACATCATATGTGGAAGTAGCTGTCCAGCGTCCGGTAAGCGGCGGGTTCTGGCTTTGCTCCTCTCTGGCATCGCCGTCCATGCTGTCAATGTCTTCGGAAGCGTAATCAAGCATGTCAATTAAGTCCTCGATAGTGGCTATGAAGTGGGTGGTGGGTGGGACATAAAATTCCCGGCTCTCAGCCCCTACTGCGGGCTGGGCACAGTTCGGCAGCGATCCTTCTGTGATGGCGAGAGATTGCATTAAGTCCAGAGCCTCGTTTAAGGGTGAGGTACGGCGGGGAAGCGAGAATCCATGGAGCGAGGCGGGACAGGAGTTCCCTGGCTGTGCTCGTATAACACAGACCTCAAGAGTTCGGAGCTGGTGTGCGGAGGTGAGTCCGGCTCGACGAGTATAAAGGGAGCCTGGAGTTGTTCGGGTTGGCCGGTGAAACGATCCCCTCTGTATCTCCGACGTTGAGCTCTATGGCTGTGAAGAGTCCGGCGGGCTCTAAACCCCCGTCTTCGGACTCAGCGAGGAGTTCTGGATCTAAGGCCGGAGCTGTGATCGAGGCCGCGAACCCTTGGAAGATCAAGTCTCCTCGGATATCAGCGACGTAGTTTAAGTTTCCAAAACTGATCTGATGACGAGGGGCCTAGCTGTCGATCTGCTCCAGATGGCCAGTCGAATTGGCCTGTAGTGCGAAGCCGTCGAATACGAAGATTTGGCCAGGGAGAAAAGTCTCCCTCAGGGCGGTATTGTCGTGGATGGTTGATGGAGCCATCGAGCCTTTTGGTGACTACGCAATGGAACTCTCAATGAAAGCACCAATGTCGGTGTCAAAACTGGCAAATCTCATGTAGGGGGTCCCGTACTGTGCGTCTAAGGATCAAAGGTAACAAGGAGGCAGGGGATACGATGTTTACCCAGGTTCGGGCCCTCTTGATGGAGGTAATACCCTACTTCCTGCTTGATTGACTTTGATGAGTATAGGGGTTACAAGAGTTGATCTACCTCGAGATCGTAATGGCTAAACCCTAGATGTCTAGCCTGTATCATTGTGACCGCCTCTATGGACTAAACCCTCCGGTTTATATAGACACCGGAGGGATCTAGGGTTGTATAGAGTCGATTACAGAGAAAGGAAGGTACATGATCTGAACGCCAAGCTTGCTATCCACGCAAAGGAGAGTCTCATCCGGACATGGGGGAGGTTCTTCTATCTTGTATCTTCGTGGCCCATCAGTCCGTCCCATATCACATAGCCCGAACGCCCGAGGACCCCTTTCTAGGACTCCCTCAACACACCTTACTTTATTAGTATGTATAGATTTAGGGATGGGAAGAACTTGTGTTTATGTTCATCATGCAGACAAGGTTGCCTTTTTGAAAGGCAATATCAAGCTGGGTTTGGATGGGCTTGACATGGTGTTTGAGAGTAGTCCTAGCTATGAGGAGGTCTTGGAACATGTCGTGGATTTGTCACGGCAGATGTCCTTAGTGTCAGGACTTAGTCGTGAAGCCAACACAACTATGTGGTAGCTTGAGAGGGGTTGAATGGGACGAGAGACACGAGGTTTTACCCAGGTTCGGCCCCTCATGGTGGACGTAAAAGCCTACATCCTGATTCATTGATATTGATGATGATGATCACGATTACAGGGGTGCTCTATTTCGAGAGCTATTGACTTGTATGTCTGTCTAGACTTTTTCCAACCCCTCCTCTTGGGGTGCCATGCCCCTCCTTATATAAGTTGGAGGGGCGGGTTACATGTGGAGTCCTAGTAGGACTAGGACTACTCTATTCAAAGTGGAATCCTTAATTTTGCTTCATTTGTAAGGAAAAACTCCTCATGCCTTTCCTCTTAAGCCGGCCCGTCATAGCATGAGCCAGCCTTCTGGGCCTTGGAACTTGTCATCTATTTGACCCACCATCAGGGTCATTAGTGAGTCGCTAGACCGGTGAATCGCTAGACGAGTGAGTCGCGAGTCTTCAGGCGGGTTACCGATGAACCGCCAAGTCCCAGCCGGGTCATATATCCGGCCGGGTCATACCGCAGGGTATACCGATGTGTAGGGCTCAGTTGGAAATCTTCTCTGAACTCTTCAAATGTCAGACACACTAGGTACAGTATCTCATCAGTATTGTGAACTCCCTTGAAAAATTCCAACTTGCCTTGCTGGGTAATGCCATCGTGTTGACTGGACCATAGACTATATGCGTGGATCTTTGATAGAGTTTTCTTCATAGCAGAGGGGCACTGAGTTTCCATGGCCACAACAGAGGCGAGACCTCCTTTGGACGAGGGGTGGCTCTGCAATGGCGCTGGACGGCCGGCTCGACAACTAACAGTCGCTTTAACGGGTGAGAGCCAGCTCGGGACCTGACTGTGGCGGATTGACTGAAGGGGTCATCGACTCAAAGAGTGAAGCAGAACTTGGCTGTAACCGCAGCTCGGTGCGCCGGCTAGGGCGGCTCAAGTGTCATCGGTTTTGATGAGGCCAAGTAGCATGGTGACCCAGCGACGTGGTACGGATGAATCCGTTTTTTACTCTAACTCGTTAATGTGTGACTCTCTCCGATTCAGGATCGTCCTTGTCTTTGAAAAATCCACTATGGTTATCCCTCCAACTGTCTCTTACTCATCTCCCCAGCTGCACATCTCAGCAGCGGCGACAGAAGATGCTTAAGGCGAGCGCATTGTGGCCGTAGAGTTGAGGCGGATGGCGGCTCGGACGGCGGTTGAAGTGAGCCCGGCGGTGACTCGGGGTCAGGTCAGCAGCAACGGAGAGGCGGAGGTAAGGCGGGGTGAGGCCACCAGGCCTGGGTGGCTCGAGAACACCGGCTTGAGGTCACAAACAGCGGGGATGAATAGTAGAAGTGGAGCACCAACGACGGCGGCTTGTCTGCAGATGGGGCGGTTTAGGCAAGCGGCAGCCTGCGTAGAGACAGCAGCGGCTGGTGGCGGCTTGGAACAAGGGGCGGCCAAAGCTCCAAAGTTGCCACGGGCGGAAGGTTTCTCAAGACAAGCTAAAATGACTGGACGGATCAACGAGGGCGGCTCAACCGCGGGGTCGCATAGGCGACATTGTTGGCTGATGGCGGGTTCTTGGTGTCGGCGACTCAGAAGAGGCCGGTGACTCGTAGACAAGGCCGCAGCAGCAGATCGTGGCGGCCCAACGGAGGTGACTTAGACGCGGAATCGAGGGCGGAGGAAGTTTGTAATTGGGTTTTCCATCCTCATCCATGCATGCTGATGTATAACACTTTGTATTAATGTTGGTTTGATGGATGCATGCTACGTCTTGAGCTTGCGTTGGTTTTCCTTGAAGAGGAAAGGGTGATGCAGCAATAGTAGCGTAAGTATTTCCCTCAGTTTTTGAGAACCAAGGTATCAATCCAGTAGGAGGCTCCTCAAAAGTCCCACGCACCTACAAAAACAAACAAAGAACTCGCAACTAACGCAATAAAGGGGTTGTCAATCCCTTCACGGCCACTTGCGAAAGTGAGATCTAATAGAGGTAGTATGATAAGATAAATATATTTTTGGTATTTTATAATATAGATGCAAAAAGTAAAGATGCAAATAAAAGTAGATTGGAAGCAAATATGATAAGAGATAGACCTGGGGGCCATAGGTTTCACTAGTGGCTTCTCTCAAGATAGCATAAGTATTATGGTGGGTGAACAAATTACTGTCGAGCAATTGATAGAAAAGCGAATAATTATGAGATTATCTAGGCATGATCATGTATATAGGCATCACTTCTGCAACAAGTAGACCGACTCCTGCCTGCATCTACTACTATTACTCCACACATCGACCGACTCCTGCCTGCATCTAGAGTATTAAGTTCATAAGAATAGAGTAACGCCTTAAGCAAGATGACATGATGTAGAGGGATAAACTCATGCAATATGATATAAACCCCATCTTTTTATCCTCGATGGCAACAATACAATACGTGCCTTGCAACCCCTGCTATCACTGGGTAAGGACACCGCAAGGTTGAACCCAAAGCTAAGCACTTCTCCCATGGCAAGAAAGATCAATCTAGTAGGCCAAACCAAATTGATAATTCGAAGAGACTTGCAAAGATAACTCAATCATACATAAAAGAATTCAGAGAAGATTCAAATATTATTCATAGATAAACTTGATCATAAACCCACAATTCATCGGATCTCAACAAACACACCGCAAAAAGAGTTTACATCAAATAGATCTCCACAAGAGGAGGGGGAGAACATTGTATTGAGATCCAAAAAGAGAGAAGAAGCCATCTAGCTAATAACTATGGACCCGAAGGTCTGTGGTAAACTACTCACAACTCATCGGAGGGGCTATGGTGTTGATGTAGAAGCCCTCCATGGTCAATTCCCCCTCCGGCAGAGCGTCGGCGAAGGCTCCAAGATGGGATATCGTGGATACAGAAGGTTACGACGGTGGAAATTGTGTTTTGGTGGCTTCCTGGATGTTTTCGGGGTATGTAGGCTTATATAGGAGGAAGAAGTACGTCGGTGGCCGCCCGAGGGGCCCACGAGACAGGGGGCGCGCCCTATAGGGGGGGCACCCTACCCTCTCGTGGCCGCCTCGGCTGCTTCTTGACTTGCACTCCAAGTCCTCTGGATCACGTTCGTTCCAAAAATCACGCTCCTGAAGGTTTCATTCCATTTGGACTCCGTTTGATATTCCTTTTCTTCGAAATACTGAAATAGGCAAAAAAACAGCAATACGGGCTAGGCCTCCGGTTAGTAGGTTAGTCCCAAAAATGATATAAATGTGTAAAATAAAGCCCATAAACATCCAAAAGGGGTAATATAATAGCATGGAAGAATCAAAAATTATAGATACGTTGAAGACATATCAATGCAGTAGCATCATGATCCTGACATGGCTTCGGGACTTGATCCATTGTAATAAACAACTAATGTTTTGGCTGCAGTGAATATACTTTGTTGATCTTGGTGACTTGTGCCTCGTATCGACTGATTTTGGATGCGAGACTTCGACCTGCAGTGGCAACCGAAATTAACCCGGCCTCGACGGATCTGATCGTGTGTGCTGGCGGATAAACGCGGCCCTAATTTTCACTTGATCTTAAATCTTGTAGATATCCCTTTGACTGTTGTCGATGATGTTATCTTCTGCGCCGACTCTTTTCCATACGGCACGTTGCGAACTTCTCGATCCCTGAAGAAATCCCTCCAGGAACTCAACACCACCATGCACAGGCCCCATGGTGGGCGCCAACTGTCGTGGATTTGTGACGGCAGATGTCCTTAGTGTCAGGACTTAGTCACGAGGCCAACACATCTATGTGGTAGCTTGAGAGGGGTTGAATGTGATGAGAGACACAATGTTTTACCCAGGTTCGGCCCCTCATGGTGGAGGTAAAAGCCTACATCCTGCTTCATTGATATTGATGATGATGATCACGATTATAGGGGTGCTCTATTTCGAGAGCTATTGACTCGTCTTTCTATCTAGACTTTTTACAACCCCCCTCTTGGGGTGCCATGCCCCTCCTTATATAAGTTGGAGGGGCGGGTTACATGTGGAGTCCTAGTAGGACTAGGACTACTCTATTCGAAGTGGAATCCTTAATCTTGCTTCCTTTGTAAGGGAAAACTCCTCATGCCTTTCCTCTTAAGCCGGTCCGTCATAGCATGAGCCGACCTTCTGGGCCTTGGACCTTGTCATCTATTTGACCCACCATCAGGGTCATCAGTGAGCCGTCAGACCAGTGAATCGCCAGACCAGTGAGTCGCCGGTCTTCAGGCAGGTTACCGATGAACCGCCAAGTCCCGACCAGGTCATATATCCGGCCGGGTCATACCGCGGGGTATATCCCCGACAGAACAAGTGAGGAAATATTTGGATTGAATGGACCCACATGACATTGTTGAGTTAGAGGTAAGGTGTAATGTGGGGTTTGGAATGCACATCCGTTGGAAGACAATGTCGGCGTTCTGGGAATGGGGGTCCCCAGATCTACCTGCCTGCGGCCTGCAGCGTGGCTCAACCGGTGGCCCAGTACGGCCCGTCTTCATCAACAAACACTCAAGACCCTCGCGAGGGGCCAGGCCTCGCAGGGCGGACGACGCAAGGCCTCCTCAGGGGCGGCCTCACCAGATAGGCTCGCGAGGCGGCGGAGAGATCAAGGCAGAGGGTACCTCACGAGGTGCTCATGCCGCAAGCCATGACGATCAAGACCACGCAGGCGCCAGCTTGTGCAGTGTCCTTGTTTCCTCTTTGGTGCAAAGGGGGCAAGGGTAGGCGTGGAGTACCGAGGCATCAGGCAAAGGTTTCCATATTGGTGTGACGAGACCAAGACCAGTAGGACCACAGGATGGAGGTCACCGTGGAACCCAAGACGGCGTCATTACCACCACCTTTGGCAGTCGAAGACCACCTTTAGTCAGGATAGCTTGTACTAGCTATCCCCTTTCTAAATGGCCGTTGTTGGCTCCCTTCCCGCTCAATATTTGGGAAGAGGACCAGGGCCTCTATAAATAGGGTTAGCCACCATAGTAGAAAGGAGATCGTCTCATCTAGAGCAAAGAGAGACGGATCGACTCCTCTCCAAACACACCACCACAAGAACACCTCTCCTCGCGAGGCTGTTCTTCCTCTGTACTGTTCATCATCAGCCCAAGAGGCAATCCACCACACCACACAATGGATTAGGGTATTACACCACAACGGTGGCCCGAACCAGTATAAACCTCGTGTCTCTTGTGTTGTTCATCGTGCTAGCTTAGAATCGCGGCAAGGTTGTGGGCATGTTTCGGTAGGGAGAAGATCTTCGTGCGCACCCTAGAGTTCGAACCTTAAGGGTTTTGCCGGAACCCGATATCCGACATTTGGCGCGCCAGGTAGGGGTGCGCCGGAGCTCTTCCCTCCGTCAGCCCACTCTCCACCAACACCGCCCTTCGCTCTCATGGCGGACAACACGCCTCCGGCTCTGGCGGCCGATGCCAGCACTGGAGCCAGGGGGCTCCGAGCCTTGGCCTCCGCCATGCGGTAGGTGCAGTGGCCGCACAAGTTCAAGCCAGAGATGCTGCCGCGCTATGACGGCGCGGCGGACCCGCTGGCTTTCTTGTTGGCATACAAGGAGGCCATCCTCAATGCCGGAGGCGACGACAAGGTCATGGACGACTGGTTTCCTTGGCCCTCACCGGCATCCCGCACATTTGGCTCCTCAACCTACCAACATCTTCGGAGGAGCTGCGCAACCTCTTCCTCACCCACTACGCGGGGCCGGCGCCCCCGGTTGTCGCAGCTCTCTTGGGCGGCTCACAGGCTCCACCCTCAGACCGCCACACCAAGCCGTTCTTTCGTCAAATTGGCGCCGCCCTAGCACGGCAAGGAGCTCCCCCGGGTTGGAAGGCACCCAAGGCCGACCTGACCTTCAACTCAGACGATCGCCCCGTCAACACCGACTGCTCGGGCGCCCTTCCAATGCTCTGCACGCCTACCATCTGCCAGGTGGCCGTCACCAAAACCCTCATCGATGGCGGCGCAGGCCTCAACGCGCTCTCGGTGGAGGCCTTCAGCCTCCTCCATGTACCGCTAGAACGGCTCTGACCCAGCAAGCCCTTCTCGGGCGTCGGAAGCGGTTCCTCCAGCTCCCTGGGGTAGATCCGCCTCCCTATGACCATCGGCACCCACGACAACTACCGCACGGAGTTGATCGACTTTGACATCACCCGCATAGGCCTCCCGTGTAATGCCATTCTCGGATACCCAGCTTTGGCTCGGTTCATGGTAGCGACCCATCCAGCCTACAACCTCATGAAGATGCCCGGGAGCAGCGGCGTCCTCACCCTGGCTGGGGATACCAAGGATGCTCTGCTGGCGCTCAAGCTCGCCCTCAAAACAGCTGCAGCAGCGCAGCCTGTCGGCACGGACACATCCAAGGCCAAGGGGGCTGCACCAACCAAGAAGAAGTAGATGTTCACCCAGGACAAGGCGGAGACCAAGCATGTGCCGGTTGAGGAGGACGGGTCCTCAGGCGCCACCTTCACCATAGGTGCCAACCTCGACCTCGACCAAGAGGAGGCACTGGTGAAGTTCCTGCGCGTGAACAAGGATGTGTTCGCGTGGGAACCCAAGCAGCTAGCGGGGGTCCCAAGGTAGGTGACTGAGCATCACCTGAATGTGTGCCCCAATGTGCACCCCGTGAAGCAGAAAGCAGGGCGGCA
The DNA here is from genome assembly GCF_018294505.1 of Triticum aestivum. NCBI lineage: Eukaryota > Viridiplantae > Streptophyta > Magnoliopsida > Poales > Poaceae > Triticum > Triticum aestivum. The sequence goes on along the minus strand of NC_057801.1, from coordinate 280,496,164 downwards.
GTCCACCGAGAAGCAGGCCTTCATCGTCCAAGAAACCCGCAAGCTGGAGGCAGCAGGTGTTATTTGAGAGGTTCGCTACCCCGAATGGTTGGCAAACCCAGTTGTTGTGCCAAAAAAGGGAGGAAAGGAGCGCATATGCGTCGACTTCACCAACCTCAACAAGGCCTGCCCTCAAGATCCGTTCCCACTCCCCCGCATTGACCAAATTGTCGACTCCACCGCCGAGTGCGACCTGCTGTGTTTCTTGGATGCATTTTTGGGTTATCACCAAATCAAGATGGCGGTAGAAGATTGGAGAAGACGGCCTTCCTGACCCCATATGGGGTATACTGCTACACCTGCATGCCGTTTGGATTGCGCAATGTGGGCGCAACCTTCCAGCGGCTGATGCACATCGCCTTAGGCCGGCAGCTCGGGAAAAACACCGAGGCTTACATCAACGACATTGTGGTGAAGTCTCGGGAGGCGAAGACCTTGATCCAGGATCTAGAGGAGACCTTCGCGAGCCTCCGCAAGGTGGACCTGCGACTCAACCCGGAGAAGTGCTTGTTTGGCGTTCCTTCTGACAAGCTTCTAGGCTTCCTCGTGTCCCACAGAGGGATCGAGGCCAACCCGGAGAAGGTCAAGGCAATCAAAGACATGAGTCCACCGCAAACCCTCAGAGAAATGTAGAAGCTCGTCGGACGCGTAACTGCGTTAGGACGCTTCATCTCCAAGCTAGGGGAGCGCGCCCTGCCTTTCTTCAAGATGATGAAGAAGAAGGGCCCGTTTGAGTGAACACAGGAGGCCGACCAAGCATTTCAAGACCTTCAGAAGTATCTGACCAGCCCTCCTGTGATGGTGGCACCACGCCCTCTTGAGTCCCTGGCACTCTACCTCGCCGCCACACCCTACTCCGCTAGCGCAACTCTAGTGGCGGTTCGGGAGGAGCGCCAGGTCAAGGCTGTGTCACGACCGGCCACGACCCCGGTAGTGGCGGCGCAAGACCAAGAAGGCCTCGCGAAGACCACAGCCTAGGTAGATGGAGACCAGCCTCAGCAGGAAGATGCCCCCAGGGATGAAGACTAGGCAGCCAGGCGCTAGGGGCTCCATCGTCTCAGGAGGCGTCTAACCCTCCGGAGGGCACATACCTCGTCAGCACACCCACCCTCGTCGAGCATCCGGTGTACTTCATCAGCACGGTGTTGCGGGATGTAAGGGCACGATACCCCATGCCTCAGAAGCTCTTGCTCGCGCAATTGGTGGCCTCGCGTAAGCTATGGCACTACTTCCAAGGTCACCCCATCAAGGTCGTCTCGGCCTACCCATTGGAAAGGGTACTCAGGATCCCCAACTCCGCTGGAAGGGTCGCCGAATGGAACATCGAGATGCAAGCATTTCAGTTGGACTTCAGCACAACCAGGGTCGTCAAGGGAGCCGCTGATAACCCACAAGTGTAGGGGATCGCAACACCTTTCGAGGGTAAAGTATTCAACCCAAATTTATTGATTCGACACAAGGGGAGCCAAAGAATATTCTTGAGTATTAGCAGTTGAGTTGTCAATTCAACCACACCTGGATAACTTAGTATCTGCAACAAAGTATTTAGTAGCAAAAGTGGTATGATAATAAAGGTAACGGTAGCAGAAGTAATGTTTTTGGGTTTTCTAGTGATTGTAACAGTAGCAACAGAAAAGTAAATAAGCGAAGGACAATATGTGAAAATCTCGTAGGCAATGGATCAATGATGGATAATTATGCCGGATGCAATTCCTCATGTAATAGCTATAACATAGGGTGATATAGAACTAGCTCCAGTTCATCAATGTAATGTAGGCATGCATTCCGTAAATAGTCATACGTGCTTATGGAAAAGAACTTGCATGACATCTTTTGTCCTACCCTCCCGTGGCAGCGGGGTCCTAGCGGAAACTAAGGGATATTAAGGCCTCTGTCGGTGTCAAAACCGGCGAATCTCGGGTAGGGGGTCCCGAACTGTGCGTCTAGGCGGATGGTAACAGGAGACAAGGGACACGATGTTTTTACCCAGGTTCGGGCCCTCTCGATGGAGGTAAAACCCCACTCCTGCTTGATTAATATTGATGATATGGGTAGTACAAGAGTAGATCTACCACGAGATCAGAGAGGCTAAACCCTTGAAGCTAGCCTATGGTATGATTGTTGTTCATCCTACGGACTAAAACCCTCCGGTTTATATAGGCACCGAAGAGGGTCAGGGTTACACAGAGTCGGTTACAATGGTAGGAGATCTACATATCCGTATCACCAAGCTTGCCTTCCACGCCAAGGAAAGTCCCATGCGGACACGGGACGAAGTCTTCAATATTGTATCTTCATAGTCCAGGAGTCCGGCCAAAGGTGATAGTTCGGCTATCCGGACACCCCCTAATCCGGGACTCCCTCAGTAGCCCCCGAACCAGGCTTCAATGGCGATGAGTCCGACGCGTAGATTGTTTTCGGCATTGCAAGGCGGGTTCTTGTCCAAATCCTGTGTACCTGTTGAATAGTGTCCGGCTTCCTGTGAATATTGCGCTCCTCGGCTTCCACGCCCAATAATGGTCGTCATCCACGTGTTGAACGAATGCGAAAAGTTAGGGTATTTTTACATTTACCCCCCTAGCTACGCAAATGAGCTGCCTATAAAAGAGACGAGGATCTAGATGCGAATCACACCATCCTCCCTTCGCAAGCATTCATCAGAGCACATCTGACAGAAATCCACTCCATCATGGACAGTCGACGCGGCTCCTCCTCTCGCCCTCCCAGCCCTCGGCCTGGAGATTGGGAGAGATGCTCCGTCCCGTACAGCGAGTTAGTGGCGCTCCAAACCAAGGGTTTTCTTCCCCCAGCCTTCATGGTTCCGGTTCGAGCCGGACTCGCCACCTATAAAGGCGGAAAGCAAGCGGAGAGCGTCCCCAGCCCCTCCAAAGGAGAGCGGGTATGCCTTGTCTCTTATTTGATAAGAGGGCTCAGATTTCCAATTCATCCATTTCTCCGAGGGCTCCTGGAGTTCTACGGCCTCCAGTTGCACAACCTTACGCCTGCCTCCATTTTGCATATTGCGGGCTTCCTGGCCCTTTGCGAGCTGTTTTTGGGCATCGAGGCTCATTTTGCACTGTGGAAGAAGCTGTTCTGCCTTGTGCCCCGTTCTCAAGAGGGGTCAATATATCAAGTGGGCGGAGCCGAACTATGGCGCATCGCCGGGACTGGATATCTATCCGGTACCCCGAAGAAGGTGTCCGAAGATTGGGCTTCAGAATGGTTTTATATGGAAGATGTCCCCCTACCGGACCCTATCCGGATCGGCCTCCCTGAGTTCAATAATGCTCATTTGAAGAAACGCCTAAGCTGGCATCCACGGAGCCCTCAGAAGGAAAATGACAGGGACGTCCCTTACTTGATGAGCCGAATTAGGCTGTTAGCTCATTCCGGACTGACCATGATCGGGGTCATGGCCACATGCATTATGCGGGGGGTGCATCTGCTCCAGTATAGAGGCCACCCCATGTGGGATTTCAACGGGGAGGATGATGCCACCCGCTGCGGCCGTAAGGGGCCGGGATCGGTCGCCGATCTGATGAAGATCTTGTCCGCATTGTACAAGGGAGAAGAGGAGGAATTCCTCCGCGTCAATCCGCAGAGCGGATTTTCTATGAACAATCCTCCAAGCTGGGTAAGCGGACATTTATTTTTGCCTATCCGATCTGTACTCCCATAGTCAAGTATCTCATTTTGTGATTTCGGCGCAGGAACTGCGCCGGGCCGTAAAGGATATAAACAGCCCGCCTCCACAACCCGAGGATCCGGAACGGTTCCTCGATCCGACCTCCCAAGAGGATCCGGACATATTGGTGGAGCTGATCGACGGGGTATTCCACCAACTGAGCATCGATAATGCCTTGGTCTCCATTACGGCCGATTACCCCGGAATACTTCCCGCCTTGCAGGTAATTGAGATCAAAGTCCCAATACTTTGAAAATGACCCATCCGTGCTTATTTTTGATCATCGTGTACCGATGGCGCTTCGTGCTACGTCTCGAGCTTGCGTTGGTTTTCCCCAAAGAGGAGAGGATGATGCAGCACAGTAGCGTAAGTATTTCCCTCAGTTTTTGAGAACCAAAGGTATCAATCCAGTAGGAGGTCACGCGCAAGTCCCTCGTACCTGCACAAAACGATAGCTACTCGCAACCAACGCGATTAGGGGTTGTCAATCCCTTCACGTTCAGTTACGAGAGTGAGATCTGATAGAGATAATATTTTTGGTATTTTTGGTATAAAGATGCAAAGTAAAAAGTAAAAGCAAAGCAAGTAAATAAAGTGATGGAGATTGATATGATGAGAATAGACCTGGGGGCCATAGGTTTCACTAGTGGCTTCTCTCAAGAGCATAAATATTCTACGGTGGGTGAACAAATTACTGTTGAGCAATTGATAGAATTGAGCATAGTTATGAGGTTATCTAGGTATGATCATGTATATAGGCATCACGTCCGAGACAAGTAGACCAAAACGATTCTGCATCTACTACTATTACTCCACTCATCGACCGCTATCCAACATGCATCTAGAGTATTAAGTTAAAAATAGAGTAACGCCTTAAGCAAGATGACATGATGTCGAGGAATAAATTCATGCAATATGATAAATACCCCATCTTGTTATCCTCGATGGCAACAATACAATACGTGCCTTGCAACCCTTTCTGTCACTGGGTAAGGACACCGCAAGATTGAACCCAAAGCCATGCACTTCTCCCATTGCAAGAACTACCAATCTAGTTGGCCAAACCAAACGGATAATTCGAAGAGACTTGCAAAGATAACTCAATCATACATAAAAGAATTCAGAGAAGATTCAAATATTATTCATAGATAAGCTGGATCATAAACCCACAATTCATCGGTCTCAATAAACACACCGCAAAAAGAAGATTACATCGAATAGATCTCCACGAGAGAGGGGGAGAACATTGTATTGAGATCCAAAAAGAGAGAAGAAGCCATCTAGCTACTAGCTATGGACCCGAAGGTCTGAAGTAAACTACTCACACTTCATCGGAAGGGCTATGGTGTTGATGTAGAAGCCCTCCGTGGTGGATGCCCCCTTCGGCGGAGCTCCGGAACAGGCCCCAAGATGGGATCTCGTGGATACAGAAGGTTGCGGCGGTGGAATTAGGTTTTTTGGCTCCCTTTTTGATCGTTTGGGGATACGTAGGTATATATAGGAGGAAGGAGTACGTCAGTGGAGCTCCGAGGGGCCCACGAGGTAGGGGGCGCGCCGGGGGGGGGGGGGGGCGCCCTCCACCCCCGTGACCGCCTCTGGCGCTTCTTGGAGTAGGGTCCAAGTCTCCTGGGTCACGTTCGATTGGAAAATCATGATCCCGAAGGTTTCATTCCGTTTGGACTCTGTTTGATATTCTGTTTCTTCGAAATACTGAAATAGGCAAAAAAAACAGCAATTCTGGGCTGGGCCTCCGGTTAATAGGTTAGTCCTAAAAATAATATAAAAGTGGAAAATAAAGCCCATTATAGTCCAAAACAATAGATAAAGTAGCATGGAGCAATCAAAAATTATAGATACGTTGGAGACGTATCAAGCATCCCCAAGCTTAATTCCTGCTCGTCCTCGAGTAGGTAAATGATAAAAAAGAATTTTTGATGCGGAGTGATACTTTGGCATAATTTCAATGTAAATCTTCTTAATCATGGTATGAATATTCAGATCCGAAAGATTCAAGACAAAAGTTCATATTGACATAAAAATAATAATACTTCAAGCATACTAACAAAGCAATTATGTCTTCTCAAAATAACATGGCCAAAGAAAGTTATCCCTACAAAATCATATAGTCTGGCTATGCTCCATCTTCCCCACACAAAGTATTTAAATCATGCACAACCCCGATGACAAGCCAAGCAATTGTTTCATACTTTAACATTTTCAAAACTTTTTCAATCTTCACGCAATACATGAGCGTGAGCCATGGATATAGCACTATATGTGGAATAGAACGGTGGTTGTGGAGAAGACAAAAAGAGGGAAGATAGTCTCACATCAACTAGGCGTATCAACGGGCTATGGAGATGCCCATCAATAGATATCAATGTGAGTGAGTAGGGATTGCCATGCAACGGATGCACTAGAGCTATAAGTATATGAAAGCTCAACAAAAGAAACTAGGTGGGTGTGCATCCAACTCGCTTGCTCACGAAGACCTAGGGCATTTTGAGGAAGCCCATCATTGGAATATACAAGCCAAGTTCTATAATGAAAAATTCCCACTAGTATATGAAAGTGACAAAATGAGAGACTCTCTATCATGAAGATCATGGTGCTACTTTGAAGCACAAGTGTGGTAAAAGGATAGTAGCATTGTCCCTTCTCTCTTTTTCTCTCATTTTTTTATTTGGGCCTTTTCTCTTTTTTTATGGCCTCTTTTTTTTCGTCCGGAGTCTCATCCCGACTTGTGGGGGAATCATAGACTCCATCATCCTTTCCTCACTTGGGACAATGCTCTAATAATGATGATCATCACACTTTTATTTTTCTTACAACTCAACAATTACAACTCGATACTTAGAACAAAATATGACTCTATATGAATGCCTCCGGCGGTGTACCGGGATATGCAATGAAACATGAGTGACATGTATGAAAGAATTATGAAAGGTGGCTTTTGCCACAAATACGATGTCAACTACATGATCATGCTAGCAATATGACAATGATGGAGCGTGTCATAATAAACGGAACGGTGGAAAGTTGCATGGCAATATATCTCGGAATGGCTATGGAAATGCCATGATAGGTAGGTATGGTGGCTGTTTTGAGGAAGGTTTATGGTGGGTGTATGATACCGGTGAAAGGTGCGCGGTATTAGGGAGGCTAGCAATGGTGGAAGGATGGGAAAAAGTGCGTATAATCCATGGACTCAACATTAGTCATAAAGAACTCATATACTTATTGCAAAAATCTAGAAGTTATCAAAGCAAAGTATTACGCGCATGCTCCTAGGGGGATAGATTGGTAGGAAAAGACCATCGCTCGTCCCCGACCGCCACTCATGAGGAAGACAATCAATAAATAAATTATGCTCCAAGTTCATCACATAACGGTTCACCATACGTGCATGCTACGGGAATCACAAACTTCAACACAAGTATTCTTTAAATTCACAACTACTCAACTAGCATGACTCTAATATTATCACCTTCATATCTCAAAACAATTATCAAGCATCAAACTTATCTTAGTATTCAACGCACTCAAAAGAAAGTTTCACATATCTTGAATACCAAGTATATTAACATTAAGCAAATTACCATGCTATTAAATACTCTCAAAATAATCTAAGTGAAGCATGAGATATCAAGTTTCTTTAAGACAAATCCACCACTGTGCTCTAAAAGATCTAAGTGAAGCACTAGAGCAAAAATTATCATGCTCAAAAGATATAAGTGAAGCACCATGAGCAAACTATCAAGCTCAAAAGATATAAGTGAAGCACATAGAGTAAAAATTTCAATTCATGTATGGCTCTCTCAAAAGGTGTATACAGCAAGGATTATTGTGGTAAACTAACAAGCTAAGACGCAAATAATACAAGACGCTCCAAGCAAAACACATATCATGTTGGTGAATAAAAATATAGCTCCAAGTAAATTACCGATGGAAGTGGACGAAAGAGGGGATGCCTTCCGGGGCATCCCCAATCTTTGACTTTTTGGTGTCCTTGGATTATATTGGGGGTGCCATGGGCATCCCCAAGCTTAGGCTCTTGCCACTCCTTGTTCCATAATCCATCAAAAGAATTCACCGAAAACTTGAAAACTTCACAACACAAAACTCAACAGAAATCTCGTGAGAGAAAGAAAACAAAAGACTACTTCAAGGTACTGTAATGAACTCATTCTTTATTTATATTGGTATTAAACCTACTGTATTCCAACTTCTCTATGGATTATAAACTATTTTACTAGCCATAGATTCATCAAAATAAGCAAACAACACACGCAAAACAGAATCTGTCAAAAATAGAACAGTCTGTAGTAATCTGTAACTAACGCAAACTTATGGAACTCTAAAAATTCTAACAAAATAGGAAGTCCTGGAAAATTTGTTTATTGATCAGAAGCAAAAAGAATCAACGCAAAATCACGTTCCTGTGATTTATCATGACTAAATTCGTGTGCGCAAAGTTTCTGTTTTTCAGCAGAATCAAATCAACTATCATCGTAGGTTATCCTATAGGTCCTACTTGGCACAAACACTAATTAAAACATAAAACCACATACAAACAGAAGGTAGATGGATTATTTATTCCTAAACAGAAGCAAAAACAAAAAAAAACACAAAATAACATTGGGTTGCCTCCCAACAAGCGCTATCGTTTAACGCCCCTAGCTAGGCATAAAAGCAAGGATAGATCTAGGTATTGCCATCTTTGGTAGGCAATCCATAAGTGGCTCTCATGATAGATTCATATGGTAATTTTATTTTCTTTCTAGGGAAGTGTTCCATACCCTTCTTTAAGGGAAATTGGAATCTAATATTCCCTTCCTTCATATCAATAATTGCACCAATCGTTCTAAGGAAAGGTCTACCAAGAATAATAGGACATGAAGGATTGCAATCTATATCAAGAACGATAAAATCTACGGGCACATAATTCCTATTTGCAACAATAAGAACATCATTAATTCTTCCCATAGGCTTTTTAATAGTGGAATCCGCAAGATGCAAGTTTAGAGAGCAATCATCAAAATCACGGAAATCTAGCAAATCACATAAAGTTTTGGGAATAGTAGAGACACTAGCACCCAAATCACACAAAGCATGAAACTCAAAATCTTTAATTTTAATTTTAATAGTAGGTTCCCACTCATCATGGAGTTTTCTAGGGATAAAAACTTTCAACTCAAGTTTTTCTTCATAAGATTGCATCAAGGCATCAACAATGTGTTCGGTAAAGGCCTTATTTTGACTATAAGCATGAGGAGAATCTAGCACGGATTGCAACAAGGAAATACAACCAATCAAAGAGCAATTTTCATAATTAAATTCCTTGAGATCCAAAATAGTGGGTTTAGCAACATCACAATTTTTATTTATTTCAATCCCACTTTCATCAATTTCATCATCGAGATCTAGAAACTCCGAATTCTTAAAACACCTTCTAGGTAAAGGAAGATCATATTCAGTTTCATCAAGATTCATATTGCAAAACAAAGATTTAATGGGGGACACATCAATAACTTTTAGATCTTCATCTTGATTTTCATAGGGATTCGGTTTAGCGGCCATCTTATTGACTAAGGTAGCTTGCATATCCGAAATTTCAGCGGTCATCTTTTCAAGACGAGCAATTTGAGCCCTTATACCATCAAATTCTTTAGACATATCATTGAGTTTTTTATTCATAAAGCTCGTAAAACTTTTTTGTTCCTGAAGTTCGTTTCTAAAGAAATTATTGTGCTCAATTTGTAAAACCATAAACTTTCTAACATTGCTTTCGATCTCCTCTAGCCTTTTAAGGTGAAGGTCACCAAATCTAGGTAGAGCCATCGCAACAAAAAGACAAACTAACACAAGAGCAAGCAGGAAGGCAAAGGGAAAAAGGCAAACGGGAAAGAGAGGAGGAGATTGGGAAAGATAGGGCGAATAAAACGGCAAGGGTGAAGCAGGGGAGAGGAAAACGAGAGGCAAATGGCAAATAATGTAATGCGAGAGATAGGGATTGTGATGGGTACTTGGTATGTTGACTTTTGCGTAAGCCTCCCCGGCAATGGCGCCAGAAATCCTTCTTGCTACGTCTCGAGCTTGCGTTGGTTCTCCCCGAAGAGGAGAGGATGATGCAGCACAGTAGCGTAAGTATTTCCCTTAGTTTTTGAGAACCAAGGTATCAATCCAGTAGGAGGTCACACGCAAGTCCCTCGTACCTGCACAAAACGATAGCTACTCACAACCAACGCGATTAGGGGTTGTCAATCCCTTCACGGTCACTTACGAGAGTGAGATCTGATAGAGATAATATTTTTGGTATAAAGATGCAAAGTAAAAAGTAAAAGCAAAGCAAGTAAATAAAGTGATGGAGATTGATATGATGAGAATAGACCCAGGGGCCATAGGTTTCACTAGTGGCTTCTCTCAAGAGCATAAATATTCTACGGTGGGTGAACAAATTACTGTTGAGCAATTGATAGAATTGAGCATAGTTATGAGGTTATCTAGGTATGATCATGTATATAGGCATCACGTCCGAGACAAGTAGACCGAAATGATTCTGCATCTACTACTATTACTCCACTCATTGACCGCTATCCAACATGCATCTAGAGTATTAAGTTAAAAACAGAGTAACGCCTTAAGCAAGATGACATGATGTAGAGGAATAAATTTATGCAATATGATAAATACCACATCTTGTTATCCTCGATGGCAACAATACAATACATGCCTTGCAACCCTTTCTGTCACAGCGTAAGGACACCGCAAGATTGAACCCAAAGCCATGCACTTATCCCATTGCAAGAACTACCAATCTAGTTGGCCAAACCAAACGGATAATTCGAAGAGACTTGCAAAGATAACTCAATCATACATAAAAGAATTCAGAGAAGATTCAGTTATTATTCATAGATAAGCTGGATCATAAACCCACAATTCATCGGTCTCAACAAACACACCGCAAAAAGAAGATTACATCAAATAGATCTCCACGAGAGAGGGGGAGAACATTGTATTGAGATCCAAAAAGAGAGAAGAAGCCATCTAGCTACTAGCTATGGACCCGAAGGTCTGAAGTAAACTACTCACACTTCATCGGAAGGGCTATGGTGTTGATGTAGAAGCCCTCCATGGTGGATGCCCCCTCCGGCGGAGCTCCAGAATAGGCCCCAAGATGGGATCTCGTGGATACAGAAGGTTGCGGCGGTGGAATTAGGTTTTTTTGGCTCCCTTTTTGATCGTTCGGGGATATGTAGGTATATATAGGAGGAAGGAGTACGTCGGTGGAGCTGCGAGGGGCCCACGAGGTAGGGAGCGCGCCTGGGGAGGGGGCGCCCTCCACCCTCGTGACCGCCTCTGGCGCTTCTTGGAGTAGGGTCCAAGTCTCCTGGGTCACGTTCGGTTGGAAAATCACGATCCCGAAGGTTTCATTCCGTTTGGACTCCGGTTGATATTCTCTTTCTTCGAAATACTGAAATAGGCAAAAAAACAGCAATTCTAGGCTGGGCCTCCGGTTAATAGGTTAGTCCCAAAAATAATATAAAAGTGGAAAATAAAGCCCATTATAGTCCAAAACAATAGATAAAGTAGCATGGAGCAATAAAAAATTATAGATACATTGGAGACGTATCACTTTGCAGGGGGCGCCCTTGAGGCGGAAGGCCGAGCCCGCGGCGGCTAGCCAACAAGGGGCAGCACGGCCCAACAGGCTAAAAAGAAGTGCGGTCCGGATCGAAACTCCGGCGCAACGGTATGGCGTGTCACCTTACTCTCAGGCTTTATTCCCGGGAGACATACTAACGCTCGTGCTTTTTCAGGAAGAAGAGCGCTTGCCGGACTGTATCCGGAGAGGTTGCCAATCAATCCTCCACTCGCCAGGCTCCGAAGCCAGGTCCAGAAGCGGAGGCGAACACGAGGCGTGCGTTGGATGCTCCTCCGACAGAGGATGCCGACAGGTTATCTGGCACCAATTCCGAGGTGGAGAGTGCCATGAATCACAGGCGTCGCCGGACAGTTCTTCGTGACGCATGTTTCTCCCCAGAGGCATTGGATGCCTTTAATTCGGGAGATGCGCACCTCCGTGCCGCTCAAAATGGTCTAGCCAGAGCCACGGAGCAGTATGTAAAAGACATACGGGTGAGAAAATTTGGTAGTTATATATGCCAGTAGCCCCCGAGACTTGAAATAGTTAGAATAGCTGATTTAATTATCATTTATTGTGCAGGATCTTACAGAAAAGAACACCCAACTATCCCAGGAGCTGGAGGAGTGCAAAGCCCAACTTGAGGCCGCACTAGCCGCAGCGGGGGAAGCCAAAGAGACCCCCTCTTGTAATATATGCATCAAAAGATAAGTAATTTGTGAAGTGCAGCGTGTGTATAAGTCTGACAATAATATTGCAGATGGCGCCGGGATAGATCCGGACAAGCAACAGCTCATGCGCCGGTTAAAGGCCGGCGAGAATGTGCTTACAAGGGTGAGGCAGGAGAAAAAAAATCTGCAAGATGCCAACACCCAGCTGGGTGAGGAACTAAAGGATGTTCGTGCCTAGCTATCTGACTCCGTTAAGGAGAATCAACGGCTTCGACGCGACATTTTTAGTAAGTGCTTGAACGAACTTTGAAAAAGAGTTCGGCGAGGAAGTCGACTAACAGAGTTATGTCTGTAGGTATTCTCATAGGCCGTCCTGCAGAGGAAATGCCTGGTTCTATGGGTGACCTTCTTCCCGAGCTCTTGCAACTGCACGAACGAGTTCGGCAGGTGATGAAAGGCGTCGCCCAGGCCTTGTGGCCATCTGTCTCCCTGCCCGAAGGCCTTGGAGAGCTTGCAGAGAGGCTTCAGGGAGCGCAGCAGCGCTTCCTCTTATGGAAGATATCGGCCTGCCGTCAAGGCGCCAGGGAGGCCTGGGCCATGGTGAAGACGCGGTACACAAAGGCTGACCCAAACCACATGGCCGAGGTCGGACCTGCAGGGCCCGATGGGAAGGAGATCCCTGTGAGCTTAGTGTACGGCCAAGTAGAATTGGCCGCAAAGTATTCCCAACAGGACTGTAAACTAGACAGCCTGCTGGATGGCATTGAAGAGGAATATGCCCAGTCAAGTTGACTATGTAATTTAAGATGACATGTAAAATGCCTTCTAGCTGGATTGTAGATCTTTTGTCATAGCGGACCTTTTCGCTTCAACCTCGGGACCAAATAGTCCGGAGTGTGTCCGAATACCCTCGCGGTTATATAAGAACCGGGGCATGCGTGGAGACCAGGCGTAGGGGTCATTAGTGCTTTATCAAACAAGTACCCAACTGGTTATGTTATATTACATGGTTAGTAAGAAACATCTTCCAGGGAGAATAGTTCCGTTAGGGGTTCCTTTCTCTGGGAGGCATGCCCTAAAGTGCATGTCTGGACTGCGAAAAAAGCAGAAAAACATCTGGGGGCAGATAAATAAATAGGTAAGAAATCATCTTTTAGTTCACCGACCGAATATTACCTTAAGAACGCTAGCTTTCGGCTTCACCCAGTCTGAGGTACACATCCGGCTGACCCGACAGTAATAATCGCAGAGGTGCTCCCTTTACCGCCTAGCCGAACAACTGGGAACGTAGGGGTAAGCACAGGAGCCAGGCAACCCAGCTTGGCCAAAACTTAAGTCATATCGATGCATATAATGGTGAAGAAAAGGTACATGCGGAAGTGTGACACATGTGTTGGGCATGAAGCCCGTATAAATAAGCTTCTGTTAAAGAAGCCCCCAGGTATAATGAGCGCGGATAGTGAGTCAAGTGTGTGCGAACAGTGCACAAACAAGCTTTCGACGGCTGTAATAGAAAAGGGGGGAGAAGGAGAGAAACAGAAGACAACTAATATGTAAAATATAGACGGAGGAAGGAGACGAACTCAGAATCCGGCGCTAGGCGTAGAATCTTCGGAGACGGGTTGCGTTCCATGGGTTCGGCTCGAGTCGGTTATCCGATGCATCTCGCAGACGGTATGCTCCACTGGTCAGGACTTGGTCGATGATAAAGGGACCTTCCCATTTGGGCTTGAGTTTGTCCTTTTTCTTGTCCGGCAAGCGTAGAACTAACTCGCCAACGTTGTAAGTTTTGGCCCGTACTTCTCTGCTTTGATATCTTCGAGCTTGCCGTTGATAGAATGCGGAATGGGCTTTTGCAACGTCACGCTCCTCCTCCAATGCGTCCAAACTGTCCTACCGATTGAGCTCGGCTTCTCTTTCTTCGTACATGCGCACGCGAGGTGAGTCATGAATTATGTCACAGGGCAGAACTGCCTCTGCGCCGTATACCATAAAGAATGGTGTAAATCCGGTGGTGCGATTCGGAGTGGTCCGCAGCCCCCAGAGTACGGAGTCGAGCTCCTCTACCCAGTGCGTGTTAGATTCCTTGAGGGACCGCACTAATCTGGGTTTGATGCTGCTCATGATTAGACCATTTGCTCGCTCGACTTGACCGTTAGTTTGAGGGTGATAGACTGAAGAATAGTCGAGCTTGATGCCCATGTTTTTGCACCAGAGTTTAACCTCGTCGACCGTAAAGTTCGTGCCGTTATCAGTGATGATGCTATGGGGGACGCCTTAACAGTGTATGACCCCTGATATGAAGTCTATCACCGGTCCGGATTCAGTCGTCTTAACAGGTTTGGCCTCTATCCATTTGGTGAATTTATCCACCATGACTAGTAGGTATTTTTGCTTGTGGGTTCCTCCTTTAAGGGGTCCAACCATGTCAAGCCCCCAGACCGCGAAGGGCCAGGTTATGGGTATAGTTTTGAGGGCGGTGGGTGGCATGTGGCTTTGATTAGCAAAGAGCTGGCAACCGACGCATCGTTGGACTAAGTCCTGAGCATCTACCCGGGCCATCGGCCAATAAAATCCTGTACGGAAGGCCTTGCCTACAAGGGCCCGGGCTGCGGTGTGGTGCCCGCCGAGTCCGGCATGAATTTCAGCCAGAAGATTCCGCCCTTCCTCTTCGGAGATACACCTTTGAAGGACTCCGGTTGTGCTTTTCTTGTAAAGCTCTCCCTCATGGACCTTATAGGCTTTAGACCGCCGCACTATTCAGCGGGCCTCGTTTTGGTCCTCGAGAAGTTCCTGCCTGGTTAGGTAGGCTAGGAATGGTTCCGTCCATGGGGCAATGACTGCCATTATTACGTGGGCTGAGGATGTTACTTCATTGGCAGAACCGCCAATTGTGTCAGAATGTTCGGTGTCGGGCAGTGCGGTTGGGTCCGAGTTATTATTTCCGGATTCCCCCTCCCATAGTACGGATGGCTTGAACATCCTCTCTAGGGAGATGTTGGGAGGGGCGGCATCGCGCTTTGCGCCAATGCGTGCCAATACGTCTGCTGCCTGGTTGTTATCCCGGGCTATATGGTGAAATTCGAGCCCCTCAAACTGAGCTGACATTTTTAGGACGGCGTTGCGATAAGCTGCCATTTTCGGATCCTTGGCATTGAAGTCTCCATTTATTTGGGATATTGCGAGGTTCGAATCCCCGCGCACCTCTAGGCGTTGAATGCCCATGGAGACTGCCATCCAGAGGCCATGTAGAAGGGCCTCATATTCGGCTGCGTTGTTGGAGTCCGTATACATTATCTGGAGTACGTATTGAACCATATCTCCGGTTGGGGACGTCAGGATGACGCCAGCCCCTAGACCAACCAACATTTTGGAGCCGTCGAAGTGCATGATCCAGTTGGAATATGCGCCATACTCTTTAGGGAGTTCGGCTTCAGTCCATTCGGCGACGAAGTCGGCCAAAACTTGCGACTTAATAGCTCGCTGTGGCTTATAGGTTATGTCGAGCGGGAGGAGCTCAATGGCCCATTTGGCAATCCGGCCCGTTGCGTCGTAGTTGTTTATAATGTCATTAAGAGGTACTTCGGAGGCTACTGTTATCAAACACTCTTGAAAGTAGTGTCGCAGCTTCCGGGATGCCATGAACACCGCGTACGCTATCTTCTGATAATGCGGGTACCGCGACTTGCATGGAGTTAGGATAGTGGACACGTAGTAAACTGGTTTTTGAAGGGGGAACTTGTGTCCATCCGTTTCTCGTTCGACAACGAGCACCGCGCTCACCACTTGATGAGTTTCCATGATATATAATAGCATTGGTTCGCCTATATTGGGCGCGGCCAGGACCGGGTTTGTTGCCAATATGGCTTTTATTTCTTCGAGTCCGGCCGTGGCGGCATCCTTTCACTTGAAGTGTTCGGTGCGTCGGAGGAGGCGATAAAGGGGTAATGCCTTTTCTCCTAAACGGGAGATAAAGCAGCTTAAAGCCGCCACACATCCCGTCAATTTTTGTATTTGTTTGAGGTCCTTTGGGATATCCAATTGTGACAGAGCTCGGATCTTGGCTGGGTTTGCTTCAATTCCTCTACCGGATACAATGAAGCCCAAGATCTTTCCGGCTGGTACGCTGAAAACACATTTTTCCGGGTTAAGCTTAATGTCATATGTTCTGAGATTATCGAACGTGAGCCTCAAATCGTCTACTAGAGTTTCGACGTGCTTGGTTTTGACGACCACATCGTCTACGCATGCTGAAAGGATCGATATGGTTGACTAGAGGGGGGGGGGGTGAATAGGCAACTAACAATTTTTAGACTTTTCTTTAACAATTTAAAGCTTGCAATGAAATAGGTTGTCTAGATGTGCAACTACGTGGACAACCTATATGATGAAAAGACAATGAGTACACAAGCAAGCAATGGATATAGCATAAGTAAGCTTGCAAAAGTAAAGGGATAAGATAACCAAGAGTGGAGCCGGTGGAGACGAGGATATGTTACCGAAGTTCCTTCCTTTTAAGGGGAAGTACGTCTCCGTTAGAGCGGTGTGGAGGCACAATGCTCCCCAAGAAGCCACTAGGGCCATCGTAATCTCCTCACGCCCTCACACAATGCGAGATGCCGTGATTCCACTATTGGAGCCCTTGAAGGCGGCAACCGGACCTTTACAAACAAGATTGGGGCTATCTCCACAACACTTGGAGGCTCCCAATAAACCTACGAAGCTTCACCACAATGGAGTATGGCTTCGAGGTGACCTCAACCGTCTAGGGTGCTCAACACCCAAGAGTAACAAGATCCGCAAGGGATAAGTGGGGGGAATCAAATATCCTGTGGTGGAAGTGTAGATCGGGCACTTGTCACCCAATCCCGAGCAAATCAACAAGTTTGATTGGCTAGGGAGAGAGATCGAGTGGAAATGGAGCTTGGAGCAACAATGGAGCTTAGAGAGGTAAGAGGTAGTCAACTAGAGGTAGAAGACGCCCCTTTTATAGTCGTGGACACATTCCAACCGTTATCCACATGTTCAGCCCGCGACACATGGTACTACCGCTCCAGGGGAGCGGTACTACCGCGAGGCTGTGCGGTACTACCGTGGCTGACCACGGTACTACCGCGACAGCAACACAGGCCGGAACTAGCCTGAAAAGGGGGCAGTACTACCGCTTGCGTGGTACTACCGCACCCACCTGCGGTACTATCGCAAGGCAGGAAAGTCACGGCCTGGGAAGGGCGCGGATGAAATAAATTACATCCATGCCTACTTCCGCTGAACTGGAGGAGGTGCAAAAATCCGACGCGGTACTACCGCCCGCGAGGCGCGGATGTAAAAAATTACATCCGCGCCTACTACCGCGACACTGCGGTACTAGGTAGGAGGACCACGGTACTACGACTCCTAGGGAGCAGTACTACCGTGGGCCACCGCGGTACTACCGCGCTGGACGAGCGGTACTACCGTGGAGCGCGCGGATGTAAAAAATTACATCCGCCCCTACTACCGTACCGGAGCAGCACAAGGCCAGGGAGCCACGGTACTACTGCTCCAGAGGGGCGGTACTACCGTGACACCCAGTGGTACTACCGCGTGTGCTTGCGGTACTATCGCAAGCACAACAGTAGTCGTCAGATTTCAGTGCAACCAAGATAACGAAGGGAAGCTCCAAAGTGCAGGGAAAGGAGGAACAAGTGTATGTGTTGATTCCACCCAAACCTTTCCAACGCGGACCCCCTCTTAATAGTACGGCTCTCCTACGACCCAAATCCACCAAAGAGAAGCGTAGAACGACGCCGACTTCAATAGTCTCCGAGGGGCACCGAATCGTCTCATGCCTAGATATGAATAACCTGAGAAACTCAAGGCACACGATTAGTCCGCAAAAGCATTGTCATCAATCACCAAAACACCTGAGGGAAGAATATGCCCTTACAATCTCCCCCTTTTTGGTGGATTGATGACAACACGGGATTTGCATATGGATAAGATAATTTAGAGCAGGGGCAAACCCCACCTCTCTAAAATATAGACGGGTTCCCCCTAGATGTGTGCACTTTAGATGAATGCTTTGGACTGCATAGCACATAGACTAGGATCAACACTCCCCCTATATTTTAGAGACTAAGACATGATAATAAGCAAAGCACGGCATAAAAATAGCACAATATAACACGAGCTCGCTAGGAAAGATAGAGTGCATATGTCTTACACCATACGAAGTAAAGCTACCGAGGTTCAACCGAGAAAGCAGCAAACACACGACACAAACGAGAAAGCAGCAAACATACGACACACTCGCAAATCCCTACACTCTCTCCCCCTTTGGCATCGAGACGCCAAAAAGGCAGAGAGGACACCTACACACAAGAGGTGGCTCAAGCAGAGAACTCGTCCCAATCCTCTCCATCGGACGCCTCGGCAGCAGGGATGGACTCCTCGACATCCTCCTCAGACTCAGTCCACCTGTAACCCTGCTTCTCCATCCACTCGGCTTCTGGAGTGATGTGCTCCTCAGACCCGCCAGACACTGCCTCACCATAGAGCTGCAAGATCTTGTTGTCCCGGCAACGACTCTCCTTGGACGCCACGTGAGTCCTGTACTGCCCCTTGGCTTGCATGCAAAAAAGAGTCTTCATCTTGTCCTTCAGCTTCTTGGCCCATGATGGCATAGAGGCACTCTGGGAAGGTCTAGCAGCATGGCCCTCAGCAACATCCTCGGGGCCAGCATCCTCATCAACAGCAGTCCGAGCAGTAGTTGCCTCGGCGCGAGTAGTGGTGTTGGCCCAGTTGGGTTTGATACGCAGGCAGATGGGCTCATGGTGAACCCAGTCAGGAGCAAGAAACTCATCAGCAGGAAACATCTTCTCCCAAGTCTTCGAAATCAACAGAAACAGATAGGGCCCATAGATAGGCACCTTGCGGTTGAACACTGCAAACCGGAGCTCACACCACATGATGTGTGAGACATCAAGTGGCTGTGACTGAGACGAACGAGCATCCTCACAGATGAGCATCATGTCCACCATATAGGCATGAACCTTGTCTTTATCACCGATGTGAGGGAACAAGGAGTTGCGGAAGATGCGATACATGATATACAAGAACGGGTTGAGCACCAAAGTTGTCTTGCCATTGGCGAGTGCCTTCTCAACCATGAAGGGGGCAAGTCTGTCCTTGCTAGCAGAGTCAGCATTGGCATGGGGGCGAACACCCACTGGAGAGTCGAGACCATCATCAGGAACCTGGAGGAGATCCATGAACTCCTTCCAGGTGGCAGATAGCTTACGACCGTTGGTCATCCAGGTCATCCTCTGGTCCTCATCGGAGTGAAAGTAGACTGAGGCAAAGAACTGACATATGAGCTCAGGGTCATAGTCGAGGTGGAAGGTGATCACATGCTCAATGCCAAACTGCTCCACCAAGTCCAGAGCCTCTCCAAAGTAGTCACGAAACTTGTCCTTCCTCATGTGATGCATATCAATCCACTTCACCTCCACATAGGTGTTCTGCTTGTTCTTGATGACATCCAGATAGACGTTGACCTGTTGCTTGTTCCAGAACAACTCACAGCCTCTGAAGGTGGCACGCAGATGCACATAAGGGTGAAGCTGCCTGAGACGGACATAATCAGCTTGGGCAATCTCATCCATGCCCTTAGCGGGCTCCTTGTGCTTGCTAGCTGAGTGCTTGACATTGCGCTTGGAGGCAGACGAGCCTTCTGGTACTTCTCCTGGGTTGCGCAAACGCTTGGAGCCAGTGTCACGACTGGGGTTGGACCGGCGAGAGCCACCACCTGAGACACACACGCAAAACACCAAAGACGCGAAATGATCAATGCAAAGGCCACAAACAAGCACAAGAAACCCATAGAAGACGTACGAGAAAGTTGGCATGCGAAAGAAGTGAGCCACGGTAAAACTACCATTGCATGCGGTACTAAAAGATTAGTACTGCTCCAAACATGGTAGTACCATGTGATGTCATGGTAGTATCGTGGTTGGAGCGGAAGTAAGCTTTTAGTACCGCACAGAGCGCGGTAGTACCGCTCCTGAAGGGCGGTAGTACCGTGCAAGCGGTAGTACCGCCCCAGATGGGCGGTAGTACCGCGTCGCGTCAGATCCAACTGTCGGTTTGAATCTGAAAAGGAACCGCAAAACAATGGCGGTGCTACGGTGATCCGATCTAGCGCAAGACAACAATACAAGTAGATCCTATGCAATACCACACTCCTTCATCCTACTCTTGTAGAGATTAAGCCAAGGAATCTCAAGAACACACAAGTTTCCCCCAAAACCTAGAAACACTAAACACAAACAACACGGAAAGGGAGTTGGGGAAAAACCTTGGTCCATAGCAAGAGCACGTGGTGGGGAACGATCCCATCGGTCGAAATCACTGGAGGGCAGCCGGTGGAGGAGATCCGGCGACGAACGCTGGCTCCGTTCTTGAGCGAGGGAGAGAAGGAGACGACGTGGATAGAGAGGACAACGAATGGGTATGGGGAGTTAGAACTCCCCCTGCCCGTCCTTATCCCCACGCGCTCGAACCGGCGCGGTAGTACCACGTTTCATCGCGGTAGTACCGCTCGGGCAGAAGTACCGCGCCGAGGCGGTAGTACCGCTCAACCAGGCGATAGTAAAAAATTACTGCCGCGTGGTCACGGTAGTACTGTGCTCCCGCTAGAGGTAGTACCGTGGCAGGCCGCGGTAGTACCGTGGCCAACCGCGGTAGTACCGTGAGCTCAAGACACCGCAAGTTTCAACACAAAAGAAGAGGCCTTTGCACGGAAACTTTTCACACACAGGAAACACAAGAACACGCACATACCAGAGGCAAGAGGACAACACGAAACCACCAAGCGACAAAGCCTCTCGAGGAGAGAGGGCGGTGGCCGAAGCCACCTATGTTTGAGTTGGATGGTATGGCACCGCGAAGAATTATCCTTGGGCCCATGACCAAAACTCGTCTTTGAAGCACAAGCACCATTCAAAATGGCTAATGTGAAAGAGGTGATCGATTTATGCATAATGAGGGGAGGGAGAGTTCATTGAGAGAACAACACTCCCCCTATGTCCATGCCTACACCTAAACTAGACAACACGTTGAGTGTGGTGGGGGTGAACGGGTTCAAGTCACATTGCTCAAATCAATGATATTTAGATCATGCCTTAACTCGCGAAATCTTGCTTCATCCAAGGGCTTCGTGAAAATATCTGCAAGGTTATCATGAGTGTTGACATACTTGAGCTTGATCTCCCCTCGCCTAATGTGATCCCGGATCAAGTGATACCGAATCTCAATGTGCTTCGTCTTGAAGTGTTGTACCGGGTTGAGAGAAATCTTGATGGCACTTTCATTATCACACCAAAGAGGCACTTTGTCACAAATGACACCGTACTCCTTTAAAGTTTGCCTCATCCATAGGAGTTGAGCACAACAACTACTGGCCGCCACATACTCCGCTTCGGTGGACGAGAGGGACACACAACTTTGCTTCTTGGAAGACCAACTTACCAAAGAGCAACCAAGAAATTGGCACCCTCCAGAAGTGGACTTCCTATCCACTTTGTCCCCCGCCCAATCGGAATCCGTGAAACCTTCAAGCTTGAAATTTGCTCCTCTTGGGTACCATAAGCCAAAGTTTGGGGTATGAGCCAAATATCGAAAGATTCTCTTGACCGCCACATAGTGACTTTGCTTTGGTGCGGCTTGAAACCGTGCACACATCCCCACACTCAACATGATATCCGGTCTAGATGCACAAAGGTAAAGCAAGGAGCCAATCATGGAGCGATATACCTTTTGATCCACCGCTTTACCATTGGGATCGATGTCAAGTTGGCACTTGGTAGGCATTGGTGTAGAAGCCGGCTTGACATCACTTAGCTTGAATCTTTTAAGCATGTCTTGAGTGTATTTGGCTTGGTTGATAAAGGTTCCTTCTCTTTGTTGTTTGATGTCAAAACCAAGGAAGAACTTCAACTCTCCCATCGAAGACATCTTGAACTTGGAGGTCATGAGAGCGGCAAAATCCTCATTGAAAGCTTTGTTAGGAGAACCAAAGATAATATCATCAACATATAGTTGGCATACAAACAACTCCCCTTTGACCTTCTTAGTAAAAAGAGTGGGATCGATTTGTCCTACTTCAAATCCACGATCTTGTAGCAACTCGGTAAGGTGGTCATACCACGCACGTGGGGCTTGTTTAAGGCCATAGAGTGCCTTATCGAGTTGATACACGTGATCCGGGAAGTAGGGGTCCTCGAACCCGGGGGGTTGCTTGACATAAACCAACTCATTAATGGGACCATTAAGAAAAGCACTTTTCACATCCATTTGTTGCAACTTAAAGTTGTGATGGGAAGCATAAGCAATCAACAAACGAATGGATTCAAGACGAGCAACGGGAGCAAAGGTTTAACCGTAGTCGATGCCCTCGACTTGGGAGTAGCCTTGTGCTACCAATCTTGCCTTGTTGCGAATGATGTTCCCATGAGCATCTTGCTTGTTCTTGAAGATTCACTTTGTTCCAATGACGTTGTGGTTCCCCGAAGGTCTTGGCACCAATCTCCACACCTTGTTGTACTCGAAGTTGTTTAGTTCTTCATGCATGGCATTGAGCCAATCCGAGTCTTCGAGCGCCTCATAGACCTTTTGGGGTTCAACACAAGAGACAAACACATGATGTTCACAATAGTTAGCTAATTGTCTACGAGTGCTTACCCCCTTTCTTAGGCTTCCAACCACGTTTTCCATGAGATGGCCTTGGGTGGTGAGTTTGGACGCAATCTTCGCGGCACGATGCTCTAATTCTTCCTCGGGAGTGGAAGGAGGAAGGTTAACTTGATCATCTTGAGCGCCGTCTTGAGCTTGCTCATGATCTTGAACTTGCTCGAGGGGGAGAACTTGACCTTGGGCATCATTTGGAGATTCAACTCCATCTTGAGTTTGATCTTGCCCTTGGTCTTGTTCATGAAGGTGAGGGCCTTCACTTTGTTCTTCGGAAGCGTGTGGGTCTTGGGGAGGTGATGGCTCCACTTGAGTGGAGCATTGTCCTTCTCCTTCGGCCACAAGGGGTTCCTCAATGGGTAGGATATGACCAATACCCATTCTTCTTATGGCTTGGGGAGGAATTTCATCACCTACATCACAAGTACCACTTTGCTCCACTTGGGAGCCGTTATTTTCATCAAACTCTACGTTACACGTCTCCTCAATGAGTCCGTTGGACTTGTTGAGGACACGGTAAGCATGAGAGTTTGTAGCATAACCAACAAATATGCCCTCATGAGCTCTAGCTTCAAATTTAGACAAACGAACACCTTTCTTTAGAATGAAACACTTACACCCGAACACCCGGAAATACTTGAGATTGGGCTTGTTCCCGGTGAGTATCTCATACGGAGTCTTGTTCAAGCCTTTGCGGAGATAGAGCCGATTGGATGCATGACAAGCTGTGTTGATGGCTTCGGCCCAGAAGTTGTATGGAGACTTGAACTCCGCCATCATGGTCCTTGCCGCATCCATCAACGTCCGGTTCTTTCTCTCCGCAACACCATTTCGTTGAGAGGTATATGGTACAGAATATTGATGCTTGATCCCTTCATCACTAAGAAACTCATCCAAGGTGTAGTTCTTGAACTCGGTGCCATTGTCACTTCTTATTGTCAAGATCTTTGCATCTTGTTGATGTTGAGCTTCATTTGCAAAGTCGATGACGGTTTGTTGGGTCTCACTCTTCCTCTTGAAGAAGTATACCCAAGTGTATCTTGAATAATCATCCACTATCACCAAGCAATACTTTCTACCCCCAAGACTATCAAAGGATGGGGGCCCAAAGAGGTCCATGTGGAGGAGCTCCAAGGGTCTCTTCGAGTAGATGATAGTCGTGGGAGGGTGAGCCGTCTCATGAAGCTTTCCTTCGATACAAGCACTGCAAACACGATCTTTGGCAAAACTAACATTCGTTAGTCCATGGACATGGTCCCCCTTGAGAAGACTTTGCAAAGATCTCATATTGACCTGGGCTAAACGGCGATGCCAATGCCATCCCACATCAACTTTAGCCATTAGGCATGTCGCGGTCTTAGTGGGTTGCTCCGAGAAGTTGACCACATAGAGACCGTTCTCGACATGCCCAACAAAGGCTACTTTAAGAGTCTTGCTCCACAAGAGGGCCACGGTATCAATATCAAAGAAGGTGGCAAAACCCATGAGTGCGAGTTGACGAACGGAAAGTAAATTGAATGCAAGGGACTCAACAAGCATGACTTTCTCGATCGTTAGATCATGAGAAATGACAACCTTGCCAAGACCCAATACCTTAGAATGTGAGGCATCACCCCATTCGACATTGGTGGGCATAGATGGGATATTGTGCACGTCCACCACCAAGTCCTTGCTCCCGGTCATATGATTTGTTGCTCCACTATCGAGCAACCATGATCCCCCACCAGAAGAAAACACCTACAAGAGATCAATGCTTGGTTTTAGGTACCCATTGAGTAATGGGTCCTTTGATGTTAGTAACAAGGGTCTTAGGAACCCAAATAGACCATTCAATGTACTCATAAGGAGAACCAACAAATTTAGCATAAACATGTCCATCACTAGCACGGCACAACACATAAGAGGGGTTAAAGTCGCCGGCTTTGTTGGGAGAGATGGCGTTGCGCTCTTTGGCTTCACCACTCTTCCCATTGTTCTTCTTCTCCTTAGGAGCACCTTCTCCCTCCTTCACAAAGGTTTGCGTGAGCGGAGGAGGTCGATTGGTCTTGCTCTTCTTCTCCTTGTTCTTCTTCTTGTTCTTGGACTTGGGTGCGAACCCAACTCCCTCCTTACCCACAACTTCCTTTTGATTGCTCAAAAGGTCATTTAGGTTCTTCTCGCCTTGTATGCATGACACAAGACCTTTCTCGAGTTGTTCCTTCAACTTGGCATTTTCCTCCACAAGATGCACATGCTCACAACATGGGTTAGTAGCATTTGCATTATCAATTAAGACCATGTGAGGAAATGCGGCCTTTTCCTTGGTTAGCTTAACTTGGAGTTGAGCATGAGACTCCTTGAGGGTGGCATGAGCACCTTTCAAGACCTTGTGGGCCTTGTCAAGTACATCAAACTCCTCTGTGTGTCTAACATGATCAGCCCCAAGTTTAGCCTTCTCGGAAGCTAAAACACGAGACACAACAAGAGCATGATCAAGATCTTTCTTTAGTTTAGCATGACCATCGTTGTGTGACTCCTCAAGAGCCAAACGATGCCCACGCTCTTCCTCAAGAGCATTAGAGAGATCCGATATCTCATCGGCATAGTCACGACTATGATTTTCCATCTTAGTGATGGTTTCTTCATGAGCCTCGATCATGTCATTGGCTTCACCAAGTTGTTCCAAGAGAGCAACGAAATGCTTCTTGGATTTGCCCTTGAGCTTACTCATGAAGGACTTAAATTCATTGAACTCCTCATTAGACCCCTTACCATTATCATAGTCATCCGTTGAAGGAGGGTTAGGAATAATGGTGGTTTTGATGTTGGGGGTTACCTTGTTGGTGGCCTTAGCCATGAGGCACTTGGCAGTGATGTTCTCGTTAGGTGCATCTAAGAGAGACACCCGAGGAGTTGAGACAATGGCAATGGATGCCATGGTCATTGTTTCACCATCTTCATCATCATCGTCATCCTCACGGTATTCTTCTTGAACCACCAACCCGCGAGGAGGAGTCTTCTTGGTGAAGTTGTTCTTGTTGGGGAAGGACTTGGCTTTGTCTTTTCGAATGAACTTGCCACCATTGTCTTCCCGCTTCTCGTATGGACAATCCGCAACGAAATGGCTGACATTGCCACAGTTGAAACAAGTTCTAACTCGTTGCTTCCCCTTGAGGCCACTTGAGTTGTTCTTGTTGAAGTTTGGTCTTGTAGTCTTCTTACTCCAAAACTGTCTGGAGGCAAGAGCCATGTGCTCATGATATTCACACTTCGTGTCCTCGGGGTTGCTCTCCTCATCTTCCTCTTCTTCTTCTTCTTCCACACTAACCTTGGC
Organism: Triticum aestivum; assembly: GCF_018294505.1. Taxonomy (NCBI): domain Eukaryota; kingdom Viridiplantae; phylum Streptophyta; class Magnoliopsida; order Poales; family Poaceae; genus Triticum; species Triticum aestivum. The sequence goes on along the minus strand of NC_057801.1, from coordinate 280,470,083 downwards.
CTTCAATGCAAGATTGGGCTTCTTTGCCCTTTGGGAGCGGAGCACCGCATTGTCGGCGGTCTTATCCAAGATGTTCATTGCAACAAACTCATCCAACACTTCACCAGAGGTCATGGAGTGGAAGTCCGGTCTTTGGCGGATGATAGAGGACATGGGCTTATTGTAGGGCATCATGGCCTTGAGGAACTTACACTTGATCCAGTTGTCATCCATGTCCTTGCTCCCATGATATTGGAGTGCGACCGCAAGTTTGGTCACTCTTCGAAAGAGCTCACGAGGTTCTTCATCCTCTTTCATTGCAAACTCATCGGCTTCATCTTGCACCACTTCATAGTTGGAGCGTTGAATGCTAGCACTTCCTCGATACATACGCTCGACACACTTCCATGCTTCTTTAGCCATGACATGAGGTCGAAAATGAGGGAGATCTTCGGGAAGGATAGCATCTTGGATGATGAAGAGAGCACTCTCATTGAATTGATTGTCCACTTCTTCTCGAGGGGTGAAGTTGCTTGGATCATGAGGATAGAAACCTTCTTCAATAATTCTCCAAAGGTTAGTATTCACATGTTTTAAATGACGCTTGAAGCGATAAACCCAAGAATCATAATCTTCATTTTTCACATATTTAGGAGGAGGACCGACATGATTCAAATGCGTAGAGCGGATCGGTCCTTTATACACCGGGGGTTCCACATGGGCATAGATGCCGGTGCCATTTCTACCACTAGTAGACGGACTCTTTTCACTATTAGCTTCCCACTTGTCGGGGTTAGCATCCATCACCTTGTTAGTGGGATCACCCACTTTCATCGGCGAGGTAGATAGTTTGAGTCCCTCTAGGAATTCGGTAAACATGCTTTTAACCTCGGCCGTCATGGAGGTTTTCAATGTGTCTAAAGCCACATTGAATTCCTCATGAGAGACCGAGGTTCCCCCTTCGGCCGAAGACGAGACGGGATTCACACCGGAGTGCTCCTCCGCACCGTTGTTGACGTCAACCATACTCTTCGGACGGCAAAGTCCTTAATAAAGAGACGAGGCTCTGATACCAATTGAAAGGATCGATATGGTTGACTAGAGGGGGGGGGTGAATAGGCAACTAACAATTTTTAGACTTTTCTTTAACAATTTAAAGCTTGCAATGAAATAGGTTGTCTAGATGTGCAACTACGTGGACAACCTATATGATGCAAAGACAATGAGCACACAAGCAAGCAATGGATATAGCACAAGTAAGCTTGCAAAAGTAAAGGGATAAGATAACCAAGAGTGGAGCCGGTGGAGACGAGGATGTGTTACCGAAGTTCCTTCCTTTTAAGGGGAAGTACGTCTCCGTTAGAGCGGTGTGGAGGCACAATGCTCCCCAATAAGCCACTAGGGCCATCGTAATCTCCTCACGCCCTCACACAATGCGAGATGCCGTGATTCCACTATTGGAGCCCTTGAAGGCGGCAACCGGGCCTTTACAAACAAGATTGGGGCTATCTCCACAACACTTGGAGGCTCCCAATAAACCTACGAAGCTTCACCACAATGGAGTATGGCTTCGAGGTGACCTCAACCGTCTAGGGTGCTCAACATCCAAGAGTAACAAGATCCGCAAGGGATAAGTGGGGGGAATCAAATATCCTATGGTGGAAGTGTAGATCGGGCACTTGTCACCCAATCCCGAGCAAATCAACAAGTTTGATTGGCTAGGGAGAGAGATCGAGTGGAAATGGAGCCTGTAGCAACAATGGAGCTTAGAGAGGTAAGAGGTAGTCAACTAGAGGTAGAAGCCGCCCCTTTTATAGTCGTGGACACATTCCAACCGTTATCCACATGTTCAGCCCGCGACACACGGTACTACCGCTCCAGGGGCGAGGTACTACCGCGAGGCTGTGCGGTACTACCGTGGCTGACCACAGTACTACTGCGACAGCAACACAGGCCGGAACTAGCCTGAAAAGGGGGCAGTACTACCGCTTGCACGGTACTACCGCACCCACCTACGGTACCACTGCAAGGCAGGAAAGTCACGGCCTGGGAAGGGCGCGGATGAAATAAATTACATCCATGCCTACTTCCGCTGAACTGGAGGAGGTGCAAAAATCCAACGCGGTACTACCTCCCGCGAGGCGCGGTACTACCGTGCGGGCGCGGATGTAAAAAATTACATCTGCGCCTACTACCGCGACACTGCGGTACTAGGTAGGAGGACCACGGTACTACGACTCCTAGGGAGCGGTACTACCGCGGGCCACCGCGGTACTACCGCGCTGGACGAGCGGTACTACCGTGGAGGGCGCGGATGTAAAAAATTACATCCGCCCCTACTACCGTACCGGAGCGGCATAAGGCCAGGGAGCCGCGGTACTACCGCTCCAGAGGGGCGGTACTACCGTGACACCCAGTGGTACTACCGCGTGTGCTTGCGGTACTACCGCAAGCACAGCAGTAGTCGTCAGATTTCAGTGCAACCAAGATAACGAAGGGAAGCTCCAAAGTGCAGGGAAAGGAGGAACAAGTGTACGTGTTGATTCCACCCAAACCTTTCCGACGTGGACCCCCTCTTAATAGTACGGCTCTCCTACGACCCAAATCCACCAAAGAGAAGCGTATAACGACGCCGACTTCAATAGTCTCCGAGGGGCACCGAATCGTCTCATGCCTAGATATGAATAACCTGAGAAACTCAAGGCACACGATTAGTCCGCAAAAGCATTGTCATCAATCACCAAAACACCTGAGGGAAGAATATGCCCTTACACATGCCTCCACTGTTTTGCCGATCTGGTTTGCACGACATGTCTGAATCATGCGCTGATATGTTGCGCCGGCGTTTTTGAGCCCAAAGGGCATTGTGTTGAAGTAGAATGGGCCGTATGGGGTGATGAATGCCGTTGCGGCCTGGTCGGGCTCTACCATCTTAATTTGGTGGTAGCCGGAGTATGCGTCGAGGAAACACAATGAATCGTGTCCTGCGGTAGCGTCAATAATTTGATCGATGCGGGGGAGGGGGAAGGGATCCTTTGGGTAAGCCTTGTTGAGGTCCTTAAAATCGACGGATAGGTGCCATGATTTGTCCTTCTTTGGTACCATCACCAGGTTTGCTAGACAGTCCGGATGTTTTATATCTCTGATGAATCTGCCTCCAATAATTTGGCTAGCTCCTCTCCCATGGTCTGTCTCTTGGGTTCGGAGAAACGCCAAAGAGCCTGTTTGACTGTCTTGAATCCTTTTAGGATGTTTAGGCTGTGCTCGGCCAGCCGGCGTGGGATTCCTGGCATGTCTGAAGGGTGCCAGGCAAAGATGTCCCAATTTCCGCGTAGGAATTCTCGTAGTGCGGCGTCTACATCAGGGTTTAATTGTGCCCCAATGGAGGTCGTTTTTGTAGGGTCCGTTGGATGGACTTGGAATTTGACTATTTCGTCCGCTCGTTTAAAGGAGGTGGACTTGGGTCTCTTATCGAGTATCATGTCATCCCTATTCACCGTGGAGCGCAGCGCAGTGAGTTCCTTAGCCGCTAGGGCTTCGGATAGTGCCTCAAGGGCCAGTGCGGCTGTCTTGTTTTCGGTGCAGAGTGCTATGTCCGGGTCACTAGCAAGAGTGATGATTCCGTTGGGCCCGGGCATTTTGAGCTTCATGTACCCGTAATGGGGTATAGCTTGAAAAATTGTGAATGCCTCTCGCCCTAATAGAGCGTGATATCCGCTGCTGAATGGGGACACTTGGAACGTGACCTCCTCGGACCTGTAATTATCCGGCATGCCAAACACCACATCTAGTGTGATTTTTCCTGTACAGCATGCTTCCCGACTGGGGATTATTCCTCTAAAGGTTGTGCTACTTCGCTCAATGCGGCTCCAGTCTATTTCCATTTTTCTGAGGGTTTCCTCATAAATGAGGTTCAATCCGCTGCCACCGTCCATGAGTACCTTGGTAAGGCGAAAGCCGTCCACTATTGGACTGAGGACCAATGCGGCTGGTGCTTGGGCTGTTCGCAATTTAGGTTCGTCACTGGCATTAAAGGTAACAGCCGTGTCATTCCATGGGTTTATTGTTGCTACTTGGTAGACTTCGGCAAGGCTGCGGAGTGTTCGTTTCCGCATATTATTTGATGCGAAAGTCTCGAAGACTATTGATACCATACTGGTATCATTGGGCTGGTGCTCTGGAGTTAGAAGCTCTTCGCCACTTTTGACCACCTGCCGTAGTATCCAACATGCTCTAAGGCTATGAGTTGGACTGGCGCCCTTTGTACTATGAATTTTGCAGGGTCCATTGAGCCATCCCTCCAGCACGGTTCCATGCCCTATAGAGGGTTTTTGCTTTTTGGTATTTAACCCAGGTGCCTGTCGATGATGCACCCTTTTATTTCGGACTGAGGTTGTATTCAGGGCCGGATTGTCCCAAAAATTGATTTCGGTTTTCCAAGCGCTTTCCATGGCACAGGACTTTCGTACTATGGACACCAAGTCAGCGAAGTGTGTAATTTCACGACGACTGACGGTGTTGAGGATTCCCTTGCCCGTGCAATTATTGTAGAAGAATGAAATTGCGTCCTCCTCACGACAGTCCTTTATCCTGTTCATAACCAGGAGGAATCTGGCCCAGTAATGGTGTACTGTTTCTGCAGGCTCTTGACGGATTTGAGATAGATCGCTTATGCTTGGGTGGGCGGGTGGAATTAAATTCGGAACCCCGTCCAATCTAAGACTCAGGGGCCGAGACGTTTCCGAACTTGGAAGCTTGGGTTCTTGGATGTTGTCCAATGAATCTAGCCCGCTGCCTGACTTTTGGGTTCAGGGCTTGAGTGACGTCCTCCCCTCCACGGGAATCTGGCATGGAGGGATCGGGAATCCGGACATAGCTAGTCCTTAAGATATAAGAAGGGTCGCCGTATTGTTCCTCTACCACAGCAACGTGGTGTGTCACCTGGGGAGAGTTAATCTCTCTCAAATCGGGTTTAGGCCCAATCTGATCATAGTCTGTAGCGACTCCCAGGGCGGTGATGCGATCCAAGAGCTCGTTTAAGGAAGAGAGCTCCATCGGATCTAACTGCTCGACGAGTTCCGAGTTAACGTGAAGATTGCTTTCGATGACCCGAGAAGTCATCGTCGGTGCGGCGGCCGGACTAGCGGTCATAAGGGAACCGCCTAGCCGGAGAGTTTGGCCGATAGCCAGAGCTCTTTTAGCAACAATGGCGTCTTTAAAGACGGGATGAGGCATCCTTCCTGATGGCGATGGCACAGAGGAACTCTCAATGAAAGCACCAATGTTGGTGTCAAAACCGGCGGATCTCGGGTAGGGGGTCCCGAACTGTGCGTCTAGGCGGATGGTAACAGGAGACAAGGGACACGATGTTTTTACCCAGGTTTGGGCCCTCTCGATGGAGGTAAAACCCTACTCCTACTTGATTAATATTGATGATATGGGTAGTACAAGAGTAGATCTACCACGAGATCAGAGAGGCTAAACCCTAGAAGCTAGCCTATGGTATGATTGTTGTTCATCCTATGGACTAAAACCCTCCGGTTTATATAGGCACCGAAGAGGGTTAGGGTTACACAGAGTCAGTTACAATGGTAGGAGATCTACATATCGGTATCGCCAAGCTTGCCTTCCACGCCAAGGAAAGTCCCATCCAGACACGGGACGAAGTCTTCAATCTTGTATCTTCATAGTCCAGGAGTCCGGCCAAAGGTGATAGTTCGGCTATCCGGACACCCCCTAATCCGGGACTCCCTCAGCTTCCTTTTAATAGAGAACCGGAACAAAGCATTAGCACATAGTGAATACATGAACTCCTAAAACTATGGTCATCACCGAGAAGTATCCCGATTATTGTCACTTCGGGGTTGTCGGATCATAACACATAATAGGTGACTATAGACTTGCAAGATAGGATCAAGAACTCACATATATTCATGAAAACATAATAGGTTCAGATCTGAAATCATGGCACTCGGGCCCTAGTGACAAGCATTAAGCATAGCAAAGTCATAGCAACATCAATCTCAGAACATAGTGGATACTAGGGATCAAACCCTAACAAAACTAACTTGATTACATGGTAAATCTCATCCAACCCATCACCGTCCAGCAAGCCTATGATGGAATTACTCACGCACGGCGGTGAGCATCATGAAATTGGTGATGGAGGATGGTTGATGATGATGATGGCGACAAATCCCCCTCTCTGGAGCCCCGAACGGACTCCAGATCAGCCCTCCCAAGAGAGATTAGGGCTTGGCGGCGGCTCCGTATCGTAAAACGCGATGAAACTTTCGCTCTGATTTTTTTCTCCCCGAACGTGAATATATGGAGTTGGAGTTGAGGTCGGTGGAGGTCCAGGGGGCCCACGAGATAGGGGGGCGCGCCCAGGGGGAGGGGGCGCGCCCCCCACCCTCGTGGACAGAGTGTGGCCCCCCTGGTCTTGATTCTTTCACCAGTATTTTTTATATTTTCCAAAAAGTCCCTCCGTGGATTTTCAGGGCATTCCGAGAACTTTTCTTTTCTACACATAAAACAACATCATGGCAGTTCTGCTGAAAACATCGTCAGTCTGGGTTAGTTTCATTCAAATCATGCAAGTTAGAGTCCAAAACAAGGGCAAAAGTGTTTGGAAAAGTAGATACGTTGGAGACGTATCAACTCCCCCAAGCTTAAACCTTTGCTTGTCCTCAAGCAATTCAGTTGATAAACTGAAAGTGATAAAGAAAAACTTTTACAAACTCTGTTTGCTCTTGTTGTTGTAAACATGCAAAGCCATCATTCAGGTTTCAGCAAATATTATGAGCTAACCATACTCACAATAACACTTAAGTCTCACAATTACTCATATCAATAGCATAATCAGCTAGCGAGCCATAATAATAAAACTCAGATGACAACAGTTTCTCAAAACAATTATAACATGACATAAAAAATGGTATCTCTCTAGCCCTTTCTGAGATCGCAAAACATAAATGCAGAGCACCTTTAAAGATCAAGGACTGACTAAACATTGTAATTCATGGTAAAAGAGATCCAGTAAAGTCATACCCAATATAAACCAATAATGATGAATGCAAATGACAGTGTGCTCTCCAGCGGGTGCTTTTTAATAAGAAGGGTGATGACTCAACATAAAAGTGAATAGATAGGCCCTTCGCAGAGGGAAGCAGGGATTTGCAGAGGTGCCAGAGATCGATTTTAAAATAGAGATCGAATAACATTTTGAGCGGCATACTTTTGCTGTCAACGCAACAACTATGAGATGGCTGTATCTCCCATACTACATGCATTATAGGCAGTTCCCAAACAGAATGGTAAAGGTTTATACTCCCCCAAACCACCAACAAGCATCAATCCATGGCTTGCTCGAAACAACGAGTGCCTCCAACTAACAACAGCCCTGGGGGAGTTTTGTTTAATTATTTTGATTTGCTTTGATCTTTTTGGATCATGGGACTGGGCATCCCGGTTACCGGCCCTTTCTCGTGAATGAGGAGCGGAGTCCACTCCTCTTGAGAATAACCCACCTAGCATGGAAGATATAGGCAGCCCTAGCTGAAACATGAGCTGCTCGAGCATACAAAACAGAATTTCATTTGAAGGTTTGGAGTTTGGCACATACAAATTTACTTGGAACGGCAGGTAAATACCGCATATAGGAAGGTATGGTGGACTCATATGGAACAACTTTGGGGTTTAAGGAGTTTGGATGCACAAGCAGTATTCCCGCTTAGTATAGGTGAAGGCTAGCAAAAGACTGGGAAGCGACCAACTGAGAGAGCGACATCAGTCATAAACATGCATTAAAATTAATTTACACTGAATACAAGCATGAGTAGGATATAATCTACCATGAACATAAATATCATGAAGGCTATGTTGATTTGTTTCAACTACATGCGTGAACATGTGCCAAGTCGAGTCACTCAATTCATTCAAAGGAGGATACCATCCCATCATACCACATCATAATCATTCTAATAACATGTTGGCATGCAAGGTAAACCATTATAACTCATAGCTAATCAAGCATGGCACAAGCAACTATAATCTCTAAATGTCATTGCAAATATGTTTACTTCATAATAAGCTGAATCAGAAATGATGAACTCATCATATTTACAAAAACAAGAGAGGTTGAGTTCATACCAGCTTTTCTCATCTCGATAAGTCCATCATATATCGTCATTATTGCCTTTCACTTGCACGACCAAACGATGTGTATAATAATAAGAGTGCACGTGCATTGGACTAAGCTAGAATCTGCAAGCATTCAACTCAAAAGAGAAGACAAGGGAATATGGGCTCTAAGTAAAATAAACAATCATGCATATGAGAGCCACTAAACATTTTCAATATGGTCTTCTTGACCCCCAAAGGAAAGAAAAGAAAATAAAACTATTTACACGGGAAAGCTCCCAACAAGCAAGAAGAAGAACTAGAAATCTTTTTTGGGTTTTCATTTTAATTTCTACTACAGGCATGGAAATTAAACTAACTAATTTTTTTGGTTTTTCTTAAGGTTTATCAAACACACAAGAAGGAAACGAAACGAAATTTAAACTAACATGGATAATACAATGAAAGAGTATGAGCACCGATGACTAGTGTGTGAACATGAATGTAAAGTCGGTGAGAAATACGTACTCCCCCAAGCTTAGGCTTTTGGCCTAAGTTGGTATAGTACCAAGGACCGCTGCTACTCTCCCCGGTGTACTAGGAGGTGTAATCAGGATACCACTGGCTGGCCATCTCCGGATCCCACTGGAAAGATGATGCACGATAAGGGTCCAGTGCAGGTTCCGGCTCAGGTTCAGGTTCTGGAGTGGATGCTTGGGCTCGATGAGCATACACCTCCTCCAGCATGACAAGAAATTTTTCTGCAAGCAAATCAAACAACAGAGGCGCAGGCAAAATAATAGTCTCATTGTGTTTCTTATTAAATCTAAGGTTATACAAGAGCATCCTTTCTTCGTTGTCAACAATAAACTTGTGGGATACCATGCTCTTGTAATCTAAAATGTGAGGAGGCAATTTTGTCTCCTCTTTCTCATGGTGCCTAATAGGTATCTGAAAATGTCTAGCAAGACGTGAAGCATAGATACCTCCAAATATGGGGCCTTTTGTACGATTCAAGCTTAGTCATTTAGCGACGACAGCACCCATACTAAAACTATTATCTCCAAGCAAGGCATGTTGAAGAATGATAATATCAGGAACACTAAGATTTCCACTATTTCCACGACCAATCAAGCATCTACTAGCGAATATGGCAAAGTTGCGTAAAACAGGAAAATGTATGCTAGAGATTTTTGCCTCGGAACCCTTTTTTGGTTCCTCTACATCTATAGTGTTAACAAAGCCATCCACATCTTTACGATGGGGTTCCTCTAATTCTCCCTCATAGGGTATCCTACATACTGCACAAAAATTACGTAAAGACATTTCTCTGAATTCATCATATAAGTGAAATGATACTGAAGGCGGTGACTTCTTAGGATAATAATAAAATTTTTGCACGAAAGTATTAGTGAGTAAGACATACTGATCGATCCGGTTGTTGATGAAACCGGGGAGGCCTGCATTCTCGATCAAAGAATAAAAATCTTCATGAATTCCAGCTTCTTTCAAGAAATCATCGCATGGCCATTCACACGACCGTACTTCCGCTAAGCGAGGAAGATTATACTTGGCTTTTTCCTTCTCTTTAGCTAGTTTTTCCTGAGAGCCTTGGCTAGAAGATCCCCTCAAAAGTTTCCTTAACATTTTCTGAAAATTTCTGAAATTTTAGTAACTTCAAAATAATAGTGAACAAAACTAAACAAGATTGGTAGCAACCACTCCTACAAGTGCCTAGAGCCTATATCATGCATTAGAATTGCTTGGGACCTCATAAATTCAACATGCAAGCTCAAGAACAAGGTCACCTATGCAGCAAAAATTTGCAATGAATAAAGCACTAGAACAAAAACTAATTGGACCAATGGAGGAGTCACATACCAAGCAACAATCTCCCAAAGCAGTTTTGTGAATGGAGCTTTGAGCAAGGAGATCGAAAATCGCAGCAAAATGAGCTAGAACTCATGCTTGAGCTGGATGGGGATTTTTTTGGGTAGAGGATGAAGTGTGTGGGTGCTGGCATAAGTGGAGGGGGGCCACCAGGGGCCCACGAGACAGGGGGCGCGCCCAAGGTAGGTGGGCGCGCCCTCCACTCTCGTGGCCTAGTGCTTGCCCCTCCTGTAGTGATTTCAGTGCCTAAAATCCTTAAATATTCCATAAAAAATCATACTATATTTGCAGGGCATTTGGAGCACTTTTATTTTCGGGCTATTTTTTAATGCACGGATAATTCAGAAAACAGACAGATAATACTATTATTGCTTTATTTATTCTAAATAACAAAAAGTAAAAAGTGGGTACAGAAGGTTGTGCCTTCTAGTTTCATCCATCTATTGATCATCAAAATGAATCCACTAACAAGGTTGATCAAGTCTTGTTACCAAACTCATTCCAAATAAGACGGAACCGGAGAAATTTCGAATAACACTAAGTTACCTCAACGGGGATATGAAAATCCCCAACAATAAGAATATCATACTTTTCCTTGACAGTAGGGAGAGGAAATTCAAAACCTCCAATAATAATAGTTGGAACTTTTCCATTAGAATTAATGCTATGAACTTGAGATTGTTTCCTCGAAAAGTGTACCGTATGCTCATTACCATTAACATGAAAAGTGACATTGCCTTTGTTGCAATCAATAACAGCCCCTGCAGTATTCAGAAAAGGTCTACCAAGGATAATCGATATACTATTGTCCTCGGGAATATCAAGAATAACAAAGTCCATTAAGATAATGACATTTGCAACCACAACAGGCACATCCTCACAAATACCGACAGGTATAGCAGTTGATTTATCGGCCATTTGCAAAGATATTTCAGTAGGTGTCAACTTATTCAATTCAAGTCTACGATATAAAGAGAGAGGCATAACACTAACACCGGCTCCAACATCACATAAAGCAATTCTAACATAATTTCTTTTAATGGAGCATGGTATAGTTGGTACCCCCGGATCTCCAAGTTTTTTTGGTATTCCACCCTTAAAAGTGTAATTAGCAAGCATGGTGGAATTTTCAGCCTCTGGTATCTTTATTTTGTTTGTGATGATATCCTTCATATACTTGGCATAAGGGTTTACTTTGAGCATATCAGTTAAGCACATACATAAGAAAATAGGTCTAATCATTTCAGCAAAGCGCTCAAAATCCTCATCATCCTTTGACTTGGATTGTTTAGGAGGAAAGGGCATGGGTTTCTGAACCCATGGTTCTCTTTCTCTACCGTGCTTCCTAGCAACAAAATCTCTCTTATCATTACGTTGATTCTTTGATTGTGGGTTATCAAGATCAACAGCAGGTTCAATCTCTACCTCATTGTTTTTGCTAGGTTGAGCATCAACATGAACATTATCATTGACATTATCACTAGGTTCATGTTCATCACCTGATTGTGTTTCAGCATCAGAGATAGAAATATCATTGGGATTCTCAGGTGTGTCTACAGTAGGTTCACTAGAAGCATGCAAAGTCCTATCATTTTTCTTTTTCTTCTTTTTGAAAGAACTAGGTGCTTCTAAATTGTTTCTCTGAGAATCTTGCTCAATTCTCTCAGGGTGGCCTTCAGGATACAGAGGTTCCTGAGTCATTCTACCAGTTCTAGTAGCCACTCTAACAACAAAGTCATGTTTATTATTTAATTCATCAAGCAAATCATTTTTAGCTTTAAGTACTTGCTCAACTTGAGTAGCAACCATAGAAGTATATTTGCTAATGAGTTTGAGTTCGCCTTTAACTCTAGCCATATTATCGCTCACGCGTCCTATCTCGAAAGCATTATTCTTTAACTCTCTACCAACATAAGCATTAAAACTTTCTTGTCTAGCCATAAAGTCATCAAATTCATCTAAGCACGGGCTATGAAATTTAGTAGAGGGGATTTCAACTTTATCATATCTATAGAGAGAATTTACCTTTACTACCTGTGTCGGGTTATCAAGACAATGTGGTTCTTCAACCGGCGGTATATTAAGACCATGTATTTCTTCAATTGATGCTATATTCTTAACGTCTTCAGCTTTAATACCTTTTTCTTTCATTGATTTCTTTGCCTCTTGCATATCTTCAGGACTGAGAAATAAAACACCTCTCTTCTTCGGAGTGGGTTTAGGAATAGGCTCAGGAGTTGGCTCAATTGGTTCAGGAATTGGCTCAGGAAGAGTCCAATTATTTTCATTAGTCAACATATTATTCAATAGTAATTCAGCTTCGTCGACTGTTCTTTCCCTAAAAACACAACCAACACAACTATCCAAGTAGTCATTGGAAGCATCGGTTAGTCCATTATAAAAGATATCAAGTATTTCATTTTTCTTGAGAGGATGATCAGGCAAAGCATTAAGTAATCGGAGAAGCCTCCCCCAAGCTTGTGGGAGACTCTCTTCTTTGATTTGCACAAAATTATATATTTCCCGCAAGGCAGCTTGTTTCTTATGAGCAGGGAAATATTTAGCAGAGAAGTAATAAATCATATCCTAGGGACTACGCACACAACCAGGAGCAAGAGAATTATACCAAGTCTTAGCATCACCCTTTAATGAGAACGGAAATATCTTAAGGATATAAAAATAGCGAGATCTATCATCATGAGTAAACAGGGTAGCTATATCATTCAACTTGGTAAGATGTGCCACAACAGTTTCAGATTCAAGGCCATAAAAAGGATCAGATTCAACCAAAGTAATGATCTCAGGATCAACAGAGAATTCATAATCCTTATCAGTAACACAAATAGGTGAAGTAGCAAAAGTAGGGTCAGGTTTCATTCTAGCATTAAGAGACTGCTGCTTCCATTTAGCTAATAATTTCTTAAGATCATATCTATCATTGCAAGCAAAGATAGCTCTAGTAGCTTCTTCATTCATACATAACCCTCAGTAACAACAGGTAATTCATAATCATTGGGGGAATTTCCATCATCACTATCATCTATAATAGCATCTTCAATAATTTCATTCCCCCTAACTCTAGCAACTTGTTCATCAAGAAATTCACCTAATGGCAAAGTAGTATCACGCACAGAAGTAGTTTCATCATAAGTATCATGCATAGAAGAAGTGGCATCATCAATAACATGCGACATATCAGGATTCAAAGCAATAGCAGGTTTAGGTGTCGCAAGTTTACTAATAACAAAAGGAGAATCTAGTGCAGAGCTAGATGGCAGTTCCTTACCTTCCCTCGTAGTTGAGGGCAAAATCTTGGTTCTGTCGTCTTTCAAGTTCTTCATAGTGATCAACAGATATAAATCCCAAGTGACTCAGAGAATAGAGCTATGCTCCCCGGCAACGGCGCCAGAAATTAGTCTTGATAACCCACAAGTGTAGGGGATCGCAACAGCTTTCGAGGGTAAAGTATTCTAGCCAAATTTATTGATTCGACACAAGGGGAGCCAAAGAATATTCTTGAGTATTAGCAGTTGAGTTGTCAATTCAACCACACCTGGATAACTTAGTATCTGCAGCAAAGTATTTAGTAGCAAAAGTGGTATGATAATAAAGGTAACGATAGCAGAAGTAATGTTTTTGGGTTTTGTAGTGATTGTAACAGTAGCAGTAGAAAAGTAAATAAGCGAAGGACAATATGTGAAAAGCTCATAAGCAATGGATCAGTGATGGATAATTATGCTGGATGCGATTCCTCATGTAATAGCTATAACATAGGGTGATATAGAACTAGTTCCTGTTCATCAATGTAATGTAGGCATGTATAAATAGTCATACATGCTTATGGAAAAGAACTTGCATGACATCTTTTGTCCTACCCTCCCGTGGCAGCGGGGTCCTAGCGGAAACTAAGGGATATAAAGGCCTCCTTTTAATAGAGAACCGAAACAAAGCATTAGCACATAGTGAATACATGAACTCCTCAAACTATGGTCATCACCGAGAAGTATCCCAATTATTGTCACTTCGGGGTTGTCGGATCATAACACATAATAGGTGACTATAGGCTTGCAAGATAGGATCAAGAACACACATATATTCATGAAAACATAATAGGTTCAGATCTGAAATCATGGCACTCGGGCCCTAGTGACAAGCATTAAGCATAGCAAAGTCATAGCAACATCAATCTCAGAACATAGTGGATACTAGGGATCAAACCCTAACAAAACTAACTTGATTACATGGTAAATCTCATCCAACCCATCACCGTCCAGCAAGCCTACGATGGAATTACTCACGCATAGCGGTGAGCATCATGAAATTGGTGATGGAGGATGGTTGATGATGATGACGACGACGAATCCCCCTCTCCGGAGCCCCGAACGAACTCCAGATCAGCCCTCCCGAGAGAGATTAGGGCTTGGCGGCGGCTCCATATCGTAAAACGCGATGAAACTTTCGCTCTGATTTTTTCTCCCGAACGTGAATATATGGAGTTGGAGTTGAGGTCGGTGGAGGTCCAGGGGGCCCACGAGATAGGGGGGCGCGCCCAGGGGGAGGGGGCGCGCCCCCCACCCTCATGGACAGGGTGTGGGCCCCCTGGTCTTGATTCTTTCGCCAGTATTTTTTATATTTTCCAAAAAGTCCCTCCGTGGATTTTCAGGGCATTCCGAGAACTTTTCTTTTCTACACATAAAACAACATCATGGCAGTTCTGCTTAAAACAGCGTCAGTCCGGGTTAGTTTCATTCAAATCATGCAACTTAGAGTCCAAAACAAGGGCAAAAGTGTTTGGTAAAGTAGATACATTGGAGACGTATCAGCCGCACTTGCAGATTTTGTGGCGGAATTGATAGAGGCGCCGGGGCTCGAAGCGGGCGAGGATCGGTCACTCTCCCCAGGAAGCGAGGCACCAGATGGCTGGGTCATGTACTTCGATGGAGCGTTCTCGCGGTATGGCGCGGGGGATGGTGCAGTGCTTATATCCCCCACTCAAGACAAGCTCTATTACACCGTGCAGCTCTGTTTCCAGCAGGGCGAGAAGGTCTCCAACAACATAGCAGAATACGAGGGCCTCATAGCAGGCTTGAAAGCTGCAGCAGCACTAGGGGTGAAGTGCCTCATCATCAAGGGCGATTAACAGCTCCTCGTCAACTTCTCCAACAAGGTGTACGAGCCGAAGGACGAGCACATGGAAGCTTATCTTGCGGAGGTGCGCAGGATGGAAAAGCAGTTTTAAAGGGCTGGAGTTGCAAGAAGTGCCCCACGGCACCAACCAAGAGACTGATGACATCGCCAGGAGGGCATCGAGGCGGCTGCCTCAGGAGCCTGGCATTTTCGAGGAACGTCTCTTCAAGCCATCGGCGGCACCGTCA
This sequence comes from Triticum aestivum, assembly GCF_018294505.1. Lineage (NCBI taxonomy): Eukaryota > Viridiplantae > Streptophyta > Magnoliopsida > Poales > Poaceae > Triticum > Triticum aestivum. The sequence continues at coordinate 280,454,718 of NC_057801.1, read as the reverse complement.
CTTTCAAGCACAACACAACCTCGGGAGGAACTCCCCCAGCCACCTGCCGCAGGAGCCCCAGCCTGTGGCCCGACTTCGGGAGCACGCCTGCTCCTAGTGCTGGAACCTCAGGAGGGATGCTGGACCACGGAATTCAAGGACTACCTGATGCATGGGACACTGCCAGAGAAGGAAGAGGACGCAGAATGTGTGGCCTGGCAGGCCACGACCTACTGCATCCAAGACGATGAGTTATATCGGAAGCGGCCAAATGACGTTTCCTTACGCTGCATATCCAGGGAACTGGGGAAGGAGTTGCTGGCTGACATACACGATGGAGATTGCGGAAACCACTCATCATCACGGACCCTTGTTGATAAGGCGTTCTGCAGCGGGTTCTATTGGCCTACGACACTCAACGGCGTGATCGAGCCGGTGAAGTCCTGCGAAGCCTTCCAATTCCATGCCAAGCAGATCCATCAGCCAGCTCAGGGCTTGCAGACCATCTCGCTCTCATGGCCGTTCGCGGTCTGGGGGCTGGATATCTTGGGCCCGTTTCCTCGAGCGCCTGGGGGCTACCGCTACCTCTACGTCACCATCGACAAGTTCACCAAGTGGGCGGAGGTGGAAGCTGTCCGCACCATCCCAGTTGGTTCTGCAGTCAAGTTCATCAAGGGCCTCATGAGCCGGTTTGGGGTCCCTAACCGCATCATCACCGACAACGGTTCGCAGTTCGCCAGCAATCTCTTAAAAACATATTGTGCTAACCTTGGAACACAGATATGCTACGCTTCGGTGGCGCAACCCTGGAGTAACAGTCAGGCCAAACGCGCCAACGCGGAGGTCTCGAGGGGCCTCAAGACCAGGACCTTCAAGAAGAAGCCAGAGGCCTGTGTTAGGGGCTGGTACAACGAGCTCCAGTCCGTGCTGTGGTCCATCCGCACTACCACCACCAAGCCAACTGGCGAGACCCTGTTCTTCCTCGTCTACGGAGCAGAGGCGGTCCTCCCTCACGAAGTCAGGCATTGCTCCGCGCGGGTCCTAGCGTTCGATGAAGCGCAACAGGATGCCATGCGGGGGATGGACCTCGTGCTGGGGGTGGAGCGCCGTCGTGAAGCTACGCTACGGGCAGCAAGATACCAGCAGGCGCTGCGGCGGTACCACTGCCGCAACATCCGCCCTAGGACTCTCGAGGTAGGTGACCTCGTACTCAGGCGGGTGCTCTCCAGGGAAGGGCTGCATAAGCTCTCGCCCATGTGGGAGGGCTCGTTCAAGGTTTTCCATGTTTCCAGGCCTGGCGCCGCGCGCCTGGAGACTCAGGAAGGGGTGCCCGTCCCAAACGCCTGGAACATTCAGCACCTCCGGAAGTTCTACCCTTGAAGAAAGGCCCAGTGCCTATGAAGAAGGCCCGGTGCGTCTGAACCTCGCCGCCCAAAGAAAGACCCGGTGCCTGTGAAGAAGGCCCAGTGCTTGTGAAGCTCGCCGCCTGTGACACTCTCACGTAATAATGAGTTGGGGCTGTACACACCCCGGAGTCTCCGGAGTGCCGCCCTCGGGCCTCGGGCGCTCCCACCCACGCCCAGTGGTAGCACTTAGCTCCGCACTGGTGAGAAGACGTCGAAGACTAGACTAGGTGCCAGACGCGACTTTTCATATGCTTTCCGCAGTTGGCTTGTTCTCCCCTGTTTGAACCTTTATTGAAGTTGCTTCTTGTGTTGTTTGCCGTCTTCTGCCCCTGTTCTCTGTTTTCAGCTTTTGCCTGGCTCGCTCTCTCTCCTACAAACCTCGTGAGGGGGCTGCGCGGGCGCGTTCCTCTCCTGATTTTCACGAGGCCCTCTCATTCGAGTTCATAGCGGGAGCACCCCTCCCGGTCCATGCCCCTCGGGCATCGCGACACAAAGCACCGGGCCATAGTCGGTAACCCTCACGACCAAGGTTCGAAAATGATTCTCCCAACTAATTTTTGCAGCTCTTAAGGCGCCCGGCGAGGCCTCAAGCAGGCACCTCACGAGGCGGAAACTACTGCAAACATCCAGAGCTAAGTTGTTCCTACGTGCAGGCACATAACAACGACACCATAACACAGCACGGGAACAATGAATGTAGCACGATAATTAGGGGATCATAGTCTATTGAACGCCCCACGGGGCTCCCTACTTCTCTCTCTCAATGCAGGAAAAGGGGAAAAACAAAATAAAAATATCCCGCGCCTTGCAACAGCTCGCGAGAAGAGATCTGTGTCGTCCTCCTGAGCTCAATCAGACTCCGCCTCGCGCTTCACCGGGGCGCGCCGACGGGACGACCTGCTACCGCCCTCAAAGCAGGCACAGCAGCGTGGTGGCTGATCACGGCCATCGTTGGAGGAGTTGTCGCCGGAGGAGGAGCCGCTAAAGCTCGACGAGCTGCGGTCGCCGCCAGGAGCGGGTTCGCCTTCGCCCTCGTCACGGCCGTCGCCAAGGCCGAGCACCTCGTCGCCATCGTCGCCTTTAGGGCAACACCCAACACGGTGGCCATCTTCTCTGAACACCCTCACGTAGAGGGTCACGTCACCGTCATACTTGAAGTGGAGAGTGCATCAACTGTCCAGGCCACGCGCGCGGGCAAACGTCTGCCAGCCCCGAGCCAGGGCCACATTTCCGGCGACGGAGATCTCCACCGCGACCCAGGAGGACTTGCTGCAGCAGCCGTCCGCCTGCAACCAGAGCCCGTCGGGGCCACCGGCCAGCAGTTCACCAACGAAGAAGCGAGGGAGCTAGAGCCAGTTGCCGGCCGGGTTGTCCGACAACACAACAAACTCCAGCAACACCTCCGTTGAATGGAAGCGTGGCCGGGGAGGCCGCGCAGCCACGACACGCCTTCCCCCACCAACTGGGATGCCTCGACACGGGCGGCCGCCTCCATGTGAAGGGCCACCGCCGCGACCACGGGAAGCCATGACAGGGGTCGCGGGATGCTTGCGAGGATGACCGCTGCCGCGCTTGGGCGGAGGAGAGCCTGGCCCTTCCTGGCGAGCCTTCCCCTTCTCCGCGGTCGAGAACCTCTTCACGGGCGCCATGGGGTGCCGCAAGCAATAGGAGCAAGGAGGGAGAAGAAGCAGACGGGGCAAGAGGAGATGGGCAACGGGGGCTCTCGCCCCCCCGTATTTATGGCCCAAGGGAGGCACACCATCGACCCCCCACAATCACAGGTAATGATGACTCTTTTTGCATGCAGCAGGGACTCGTCAAATTAGGCAGTTGCGGAGGTAGCGTGGGGAAGCAGTGTTGGATATTGGGTTTCGGCAAAACCCTTAAGGTTCGAACTCTAGGGTGCGCACGAAGATCTACTTCCTACCGATCCACGTCCCAACGCCTCGCCGTGAATCTAAGCTACACGATGAACAACACAAGGGACACGAGGTTTATACTAGTTCGGGCCACCGTTGTGGTGTAATACCCTACTCTAGTGTGTGTGGTGGTGGATTGCCTCTGGGGCTGATGATGAACAGTACAGAGGAAGAACAACCTCGTGAGGGGTGTTCTTGAGCTGGCGCGGTGTTCTACTTGGGATGGATTTGATCGTCCCCCGATGAGATGCCCTTCCTACTGTGGTGGCTATCTCTATAATAGAGGCCCTGGTCCTCTTCCCAAATATTGAGCGGGAAGGGAGCCAACAACGGCCATTTTGAACGGGTACAACTAGTACAAGCTATCCTGACTAAAGTTGGTCTTCGACTACCAAAGGCACTGGCGATGACGCCGTCTTGGGCTCCACCGTGACCTCCGTACTGCCGCTCTGCTAGTCTTGGTCTCATTGCACCGATATGGTAACCTTTGCTTGATGCCTTGGTACTCCGCGCCTGCACTTGCCCTCTTTGTACCAAAGAGGAAACATGGACGCTGCACCGGCTGGCGCCCGCCTGGTTTCGATCGTCATGGCTTGCATCATGATCACCTCGCGAGGTACCCCTGCCTTCATCTCTCCGCCTCCTCGCGAGCCTGCCTGGTGAGGCCGCCCCTGAGGAAGCCTTGCGTTGTCCACCCCGCGAGGCTTGGCCCTTCATGAGGGTCTTGAGCTTGGGTTGATGAAGACGGGCCGTACTGGGCCACTGCTTGAGCCACGCCGCAGGCTGCAGGCAGGCAAGTCTGGGGACCCCCGTTCCTAGAACGCCGACAGTAGCCCCCGGGCCCAAGGCGCGCTCGGACTTGGCTAGCAGTGAAGCCAAAGGAGCAAGTGCAGAGCGCCGCGGGCCCCAACAGCCTGCGGTGCTAAGCAAAGTGTGGAGCACTGCGGGCCCCAACAACCTGCGGCCTTGGTCGCCGCGTGGCGGTTGATTGGACGTGGGCGTCTCCGCTTCCCCACACTGCCTCGGCAACTGCCCGATTTGACAAGTACCTGCTGCATGCAAAAAAGAGTCATGATTACCTACGATCATGGAGGCCGACGGTTGGCCCCCCTTCGGTTATAAATGTGTGTGTGTGTGTGGGGGGGGGGGCGTTGGCACCCCGCTGCACATCTCGCTCCCCCCCGCTTGCTTCTCCTTCCTCCTTGCTCTAGTTGCTCACTGTGTCCCATGGCGCCCACGAAGAGATTTTCGGCCGCGGAAAAGGGGAAGGCTCTCCAGGAAGGGCCTGGCTCCCCTCCACCCAAACACGGCCGAGGTCGTCCTCACAAGCACCCCACGACTCCTGCAGCGGCTGCCCGTGGTCGCGGCAGTGGTCCTTCGCGCGGTGATGGCCGCCCGGTTGGCAGGGGAAGGTGCACCGTGGCCGCGCGGCCTTCCTGGCCACGCTTTCACTCGGCAGAGGTGCTGCCGGAGTTTGTCGTGTGGTCGGCCGATCCGGCCGGCAACTGGCTCCAGCTCCGTCGCTTCTTCATCGGTGAACTGCCGGCCGATGCCCCTGGCGGGCTCTGGCTCCAAGCGGACGGCTGCTGCAGCAAGGCCTCCTAGGTCGTGGTGGAGATCTCCGTCGCTAGGAACGTGGCCCTGGCCCGCGGCTGGCAGACCTTTGCCTGCGCGCGTGGCCTGGGCCGGCGGTGTACCCTCCACTTCAAGTTTGATGGCGACGCGACCCTCTATGTGAGGGTGTACGGAGAAGATGGCCGCCGTGTTGGGTGCTGCCCTGAAGATGATGACATCGACGAGGTGCTTGGCCTTGGAGACGACCGTGACGAGGGCAAAGGCAAGCCCGCCCCAGGCGGCGTCCGCAGCTAGCTGGGCTTCAGCGGCTCTTCCTCTGGTGGCAGCTCCTCCAGCAGTGGCCGTGATCAGCCACCACGTCGCGGCGCCTGCTTCGAGGGCGGTAGCGGGTCGTCCCGCCGTCGCGCCTCGGTGAAGCGCGACGAGGAGTCTAATTGAGCCCGGGAGGAAGGTGCGGATCCCCCCTCGCGAGCCGTTGCGGGGCTCGCCACGTTTATTTTGTTTTTCTCCTTTTCCTGCGTTGAGAGAGAGAGAGAAGTATGGACCCCCATGGGGGGGCGTGCAAGACTATCATCCCTAAATGTCAAGCTATTTTTATCGTTCCCGTGCTATGTTATGGTGTCGTGGCTATATGCTTGCGTGTAGGAACAACTTAGCATGGGAGGTTCGCTGCAGTTTCTGCCTCGCGAGGTACTTGCCTGAGGCCTCGGCGGGCGTCTTAAGGTCTGCAAAAATCAGGCGGGAGAATAGCTTTCGAACCTTTGTCGCGAGGGTGACCAGCTTAGGTCCTGCGTTTTGTGTCACGATGCCCGTGGGGCACGGACCGGGAGGGTTGCTCCCGCTGCGAACTTGAGCGAGGGAGCCTCACGAAATCAGGAGAGAAAACGCTCACGAGGGCACCCGTGTAGCCCCCTCGCGAGGCTTGCGAGAAAGAGAATCAGCCGAGCGAAAGCCAGAGACAAAGAACAGGGGCAGGGAACGGAAAACAACACTGCAAGCAACTCCTATAAAATTTCAAATGAGGGAGAACAAGCCAACTGTGGAAAGCAAATGAAAAGCCGCGTCCGGCACCTAGTCTAGTCTTCGACGTCTTCTCACTAGTGCAGAGCTAAGTGCTACCATTGGGCGTGGGCAGGAGCCCCCGAGGCCCAAGGGTGGCACTCCGGAGACTCCGGGGCGTGTACAGCCCCAACTCATTATTACGTGAGAGTGTCACGGGCAGCGAGCTTCACATGCGCTGGGCCTTGTTCACAGGCACCGGGCCTTTCTTTACAGGCACTGGGCCTTCTTTACAGGCACTGGGCCTTACTTCAAGGGTAGAACCTCCAGAGGTGCTGAATATTCCACGCGTTCGGGATGGGCACCCCTTCCTGGGTCTCCAAGCGCGCGGCGCCGGGTCTGGAAACATGAACAACCTTTAACGGGCCCTCCCACATGGGCGAGAGCTTGTGCAGCCCTTCCCTGGAGAGCACCCGCCTGAGCACGAGGTCACCTACCTCAAGAGTCCTGGGGTGGATGTTGCGGCAGTGGTACCGCCACAACGCCTGCTGGTATCTTGCTGCTCGTAGCGCGGCCTCCCGACGGTGTTCCTCCCCTAGCACGAGGTCCATCCCCTGCATGGTGTCCTGCTGCGCTTCATCAAACGCCAGGACCCGCACAGAGTGACGCCTGACCTCGTGAGGGAGGACCGCCTCTGCTCCGTAGACGAGGAAGAACGGGGTCTCGCCAGTCGACTTGGTGGCGGTAGTGCGGATGGACCCCAGCACAGACTGGAGCTCATCGTACCAGCCCCTGCCGTAGGCCTCCAGCTTCTTCTTGAAGGTCCTGGTTTTGAGGCCTTTCAGGACCTCTGCGTTGGCGCGTTCAACCTGGCCATTGCTACGAGGGTGTGCCACCGAAGTGTAGCATATCTGCGTTCCAAGGTTAGCACAATATGTTTTGAAGAGATTGCTGGTGAGAGTGTCACAGGCGGCGAGCTTCACAGGCACTGGGCCTTCTTCACAGGCACCGGGTCTTTCTTCGGGCGGTGAGCTTCACAGGCACCGGGCCTTCTTCACACGCACTGGGCCCTTCTTCAAGGGTAGAACTTCCAGAGGTGCTGAATGTTCTAGGCGTTTGGGACGGGCACCCCTTCCTGAGTCTCCAGGCGCGTGGCGCCAGGCCTGGAAACATGGAAAACCTTGAACGAGCCCTCTCACATGGGCGAGAGCTTATGCAGCCCTTCCCTGGAGAGCACCTGCCTGAGTATGAGGTCACCTACCTCGAGAGTCCTGGGGCGGATGTTGCGGCAGTGGTACCGCCGCAACGCCCGCTGTTATCTTGCTGCCCGTAGTGTAGCTTCACGATGACGCTCCTCCCCCAGCACGAGGTCCATCCCCCGCATGGCGTCCTATTGCGCTTCATCAAACGCTAGGACCCGCGCGGAGCAATGCCTGACTTCGTGAGGGAGGACCTCCTCTGCTCCGTAGACGAGGAAGAATGGGGTCTCGCTAGTTGGCTTGGCGGCGGTAGTGCGGATGGACCACAACACGGACTGGAGCTCGTCGTACTAGCCCCTACTGCAGGCCTCCAGCTTCCTCTTGAAGGTCCTGGTCATGAGGCCCCTCGGGACCTCTGCGTTGGTGCGTTCGGCCTAACCGTTACCCCGGGGGTGCGCCACCGAAGCGTAGCATATCTGCATTCCAAGGTTAGCACAATATGTTTTGAAGAGATTGCTGGTGAACTGCGAACCATTGTCGGTGATGATGCGATTAGGCACCCCGAATCGGCTCACGAGGCCCTTGATGAACTTGACTGCAGAACCAGTTGGGATGGTGCGTACGGCTTCTACCTCCGTCCACTTGGTGAACTTGTCGATGGCGACGTAGAGGTAGCGGTAGCTCCCAGGCGCTCGAGGAAACGGCCCCAGAATATCCAGCCCCCAAACCGCGAACGGCCACGAGAGTGGGATGGTCTGCAGGCCCTGGGCTGGCTGATGAATCTGCTTGGCGTGGAATTGGCAGGCTTCGCAAGCCTTCACCAGCTCGATTGCGTCGTTGAGTGCCGTAGGCCAGTAAAACTCGCTGCAAAACGCCTTGCCGACGAGGGTCCGTGATGACGAGTGGTGTCCACAGTCTCCACCCGTGTATGTCAGCCAGTAACTCCTTCCCCTATTCCCTAGAGATGCAACGCAGGGAAACATCGTTTGGCCGCTTCTGGTAGAGCTCCCCGTCTTGGATGAAGTAGGCCGTGGCCTGCCGGGCTACGCATTCCGCGTCCTCCTTCTCTGGTAGAGTCCCTTGCATCAGGTAGTCCTTGAATTCCGTAGTCCAACATCCTCCTGGGGCTCCAGCGCCAGGAGCAAGCGTGCTCCCGACGTTGGGCCACAGGCCGGTGCTCCTATGGCAGGTGGTTGAGGGAGCTCTTCCCAGGGTTGCACTGTGCTGGAAAGCGTCAGTGCTGCCGAGGGCTTGAAGAGCCATTCCTCAAAAACGCCAGGCTCCTCAGGCAGCTGCCTCGATGCCCTCCTGACGATGTCATCGGCCTCTTGGTTGGTGCCGCGGGGCACATGCTGCAACTCCAGCCCCCAAAATTGCTTTTCCATCTTGCGTACCTCTGCGAGATACGCTTCCATGTGCTCGTCCTTGGCTTCGTACACTTTGTTGGAGAAGTTGAAGAGGAGCTATGAGTCGCCCTTGATGATGAGGCGCTTCACCCCCAGAGCGGCTGCAGCCTTTAAGCCTGCAATGAGGCCCTCGTATTATGCTATATTGCTGGAAACCTTCTTGCCCTGCTGGAAACAGAGCTGCACGGCGTAATAGAACTTGTCCTGAGTGGGGGATATAAGCACTGCACCAGCCTCCGCGCCATGTCGTGAGAATGCTCCATCGAAGTACATGACCCAGCCATCTGGTGCCTCGCTTCCTGGCGAAAGTGACCGATCTTCACCTGCCTCGAGCCCTGGCGCCTCTGTCCATTCTACCACAAAATCTGCAAGTGCGGCTCCTTTGACGACCCTGGTCGTGCTGAATTCCAATTGAAATGCTTGCAGCTCAATGTTCCATTCAGCGACCCTTCCAGCGGAGTTGGGACTCCTGATTACCCTCTCCAATGGGTAGGCTGAGACGACCTTGATGGGGTGACCTTGGAAGTAATGTCGCAACTTACGCGAGGCCACCAATAGTGCGAGCAAGAGCTTCTGAGGCATGGTGTATCGTGCCCTTGTGTCCCGCAGCACCGTGCTGACGAAATACACAGGATGCTCGACGAGGGTGGGTGCGCCGAAGGAGCCCGTGCCCTCCAGAGAGTTGAGTGCCTCCTAAGACATCGAAGCCCCCAAATCCTGGCTGCTTGGTGAGGCCCCTTCAGCCCCGGGGGTGTCTTCCCGCTGAGGCGGGTCCCCATTTGCCGAGTTCATGGTCTTCGCGAGGCTTTCTCGATCTGGTGCTGCCATGGTTGGGGCCGCGGTTGGTCGCGATACGGCCTTGGCTTGGCACTCTTCATGGACCGCCACCAGAGCTGCACTGGCGGAGTAGGGCGTGGCGGCGAGGTAGAGCACCAGGGGCTCCTAAGGGCGTGGCGCCACCATCACTGGAGGGCTAGTCAGGTACTTCTTGAGATCTTGGAATGCTTCACCGGCCTCTTGTGTCCATTCGAACGGGCCCATCTTCTTCATTAGCTTGAAGAAGGGCAGGGCACGCTCCCCCAGCTTGGAGATGAAGCGCCCTAACGCAGTTATGCGTCCAGCGAGCTTCTGCATTTCCCTGAGGGTTTGCGGCGGACTCATGTCTTTGTTTGCCTTGACCTTCTCTGGGTTGGCCTCGATCCCCCTGTGGGACACGAGGAAGCCCAGAAGTTTGCCAGAGGGAACACCAAACACGCACTTCTCTGGGTTGAGCCGTAGGTCCACTTCACGAAGGCTCGCGAAGGTTTCTTCCAGGTCCTGTATTAGGGTCTTCGCCTCCCGAGATTTCACCACAATGTCATCGAAGTAGGCCTCGGTGTTTCTCCCGAGCTGCTGGCCCAAGGCGATATGCATCAGTCGCTGGAAAGTTGCGCCCGCGTTGCGCAACCCGAACGACATGCAGGTGTAACAGTACACCCCGCACGGGGTCAGGAAGGCCGTCTTCTCCACGTCTTCTATCGCCATCTTGATTTGGTGATAGCCCGAAAAGGCATCCAGGAAGCACAACAGATCGCACTCAGCGGTGGAGTCGACAATTTGGTCGATGCTGGGGAGTGGGAATGGATCTTGAGGGCAGGCATTATTGAGGTTGGTGAAGTTGACGCACATGCGCTCCTTTCCTCCCTTCTTCAGTACAACAACGAGGTTTGCCAGCCACTCGGGGTAGCGAACCTCGCGAATGACACCTGCAGCTTCCAGTTTGTGGGTTTCTTGGACGATGAAGGCCTGCTTCTCGGTGGACTGCTGATATGTCTCCAACGTATCTATAATTTTTGATTGTTCCATGCTATTATATTACCCCTTTTGGATGTTTATGGGCTTTATTTTACACATTTATATCATTTTTGGGACTAACCTACTAACCAGAGGCCCAGCCCATATTGCTGCTTTATTGCCTGTTTCAGTATTTCGAAGAAAAGGAATATCAAACGGAGTCCAAACGGAATGAAACCTTCGGCAGCGTGATTTTTGGAAAGATTATGATCCAGGAGACTTGGAGTGCAAGCCAGTGGAGCATCGAGGGAGCCACGAGACAGGGGGGCGCACCCACCCCCTGGGCGCGCCCTACCCTCTCGTGGGCCCCTCGAGGCTCCCCTGAGTGACTTCTTTCGCCTATATATTCCCATATACCCTAAAAACATCAAAACAGAAGATAGATCGGGAGTTCCGCCGCCGCAAGCCTCTATAGCCACCAAAAACCTCTCGGGAGCCCGTTCCGGCACCCTGCCGGAGGGGGAATCCCTCACCGGTGGCCATCTTCATCATCCCGGTGCTCTCCATGACGAGGAGGGAGTAGTTCACCCTCGGGGCTGAGGGTATGTACTAGTAGCTATGTGTTTGATCTCTCTCTCTCTCTCTCTCTCTCTTATGTTCTCTCTATGGCACGATCTTGATGTATCGCGAGCTTTGCTATTATAGTTGGATCTTATGATGTTTCTCCCCCTCTACTCTCTTGTGATGAATTGAGTTTTCCTCTTGAAGTTATCTTATCGGATTGAGTCTTTAATGATTTGAGAACACTTGATGTATGTCTTGCCGTGTTTATCTGTGGTGACAATGGGATATCACGTGCCACTTGATGTATGTTTTGGTGATCAACTTGCAGGTTCCGCCCATGAACCTATGCATAGGGGTTGGTACATGTTTTCGTCTTGACTCTCCGGTAGAAACTTTGGGGCACTCTTTGAAGTACTTTGTGTTGGTTGGATAGATGAATCTGATATTGTGTGATGCATATCGTATAATCATGCCCACGGATACTTGAGGTGACAATGGAGTATCTAGGTGACATTATGGTTTTGGTTGATTTGTGTCTTAAGGTGTTATTCTAGTACGAACTCTTGAATAGATCGATCCAAAATAATAACTTTGAGGTGGTTTCGTACCCTACCATAATCTCTTCTTTTGTTCTCCACTATTAGTGGCTTTGGAGTGACTCTTTGTTGCATGTTGAGGGATTGTTATATGATCTATCTATGTTATTATTGTTGAGAGAACTTGCACTAGTGAAAGTATGAATCCTAGGGCTTGTTTCCTATCATTGCAATACCGTTTGTGCTCACTTTTATCATTAGTTACCTTGCTGTTTTTATATTTTCACATTACAAATACCTATATCTACCATCCATATTGCACTTGTATCACCATCTCTTCGCCGAACTAGTGCACCTATACAATTTACCATTGTATTGGCTGTGTTGGGGACACAAGAGACTCTTTGTTATTTGGTTGCAGGGTTGCTTGAGAGAGACCATCTTCATCCTACGCCTCCCACGGATTTATAAACCTTAGGTCATCCACTTGAGGGAAATTTGCTACTGTCCTACAAACCTCTGCACTTGGAGGCCCAACAACGTCTACAAGAAGAAGATTGTGTAGTAGACATCAAGCTCTTTTCTGGCGCCGTTGCTGGGGAGGTGAGTGCTTGAAGGTATATCTTTAGATCTTGCAATCGAATCTTTTTGTTTCTTGTTTTATCACTAGTTTAGTTTATAGAAGAAAACTACCAAAATAATGGAGTTGAGTTTGTCTCATACGCTTCATCTTTTTAATATCTTTCGTGAGTATGATGGAAAGGAAAATTGTGCTCAATTGCTAGAAGAAGAATGCATTAAAATGCTTGGTACTAAATCCTTGAATGATGAGCATGATTGCAATGTTGTTAGTATGAATTCTTTGAATATCCATAGTACTAATGATGATTGCACTAGTTATGATGAAAATGTCTCTTATAAGCTTGTTTATTTTTGTGGAGTAGAACGGGTTTGCATGGACACACCAAATAGAGAAAATAGATATTGCAAGAGGCATAAGTATTTAGAAACTAAAGAGTTGCATAAGTATTTAGAAACTAAAGAGTTGCAAGAAAGGCTAGATAAGAGTGCGGAGAATTTAAGATATCTTTACCGTTATGAATTTTGCAATGCAAATTGTTTACATCTCCAATGCAAATTGTTTCATGATCAAATCGTGTCAATTGTGATGATTTGATCTCCCTTCCTCATTACAATGAACTTAGATTGCTTTTGGGTTATGAAGAATTGAAACGTGCAACTAAGCTTATTCCAAAATTTAATCTTGAGCATTTCCTTGATATTGATCTAGAGACGATTTATATGTTTTGTGCGGTGAATTGCATTGAAAATCCTTATATTGCCAATTACCTAAAGAAAAGAAAGCAAATAGAAGATGATGATAATACTAATGAAAGGGAAGAGACTTCCCAATATCCTCCTATTATTTCTTATGATGAATCAGGTAACGAGGAGGAGCTTTCTATTCAACCAATCTCATCAATAAGGAGCTCAAAGAGGAAGGTTGAACCCACACATAATGTGAAGAAGAAAAAGAAAAGAAGGAGCAACAAAGGTAGAAAGGTATCCCTCCCAAATGATGTTGCTCCTACTACTCATTGTGATGATGATAATTGCTATACTATTGGTGCTATCCATATTTTTAATGATGAGAGTGATTATGCTTATGATATGAAAGGGCCCAAGCTTGGAGAAGCTATGTTTGATGAGGATGAAATATTTGAGAATATATTTGCTGAAATTGATGTTTGTCCCAAGCTTGGGGATGCTATGTTTAATGAAGATGATATTTTTAGCATCTCAAGTTTTGATATGCAAAGTTGTTATGATGATAGCATGCCTCTTACCTATGATGATTATATTGATGAAAGTGGGTTTGGAAGAGTGTCAACTTTAGGAAGTAGTGATCCCACTATTTTTGAGGATGTTGAATTTTATTGTGATGAATATGAAAATGGATTTTGAAGAGTGTCAACTTTATTTAGTGATGATTCCACTATCTTGGGAGAGGTTTCAATCGATTATGATGAGAACAAAGTTGCTACTTATGATGATTATTGTGATGAAACTTATGCTATAAAAAGTAGTGATGATTATATATATATATAACTTGTCATGATTATGATTACCCTTTTTCTGAACATTACTCTTTTAATGTGGAAACAATTTTTAGTGTTCAAGTCTTTTATGATACTTCCACTATTCCGAATGAGAAGAATTTTGCTTATGTGGAGAGTAGTAAATTTTATTTGCAAGTAGATCATGAAAAGAATGCTTTAGGTGCTGGTTATATTGTTGAATTCATTCATGATGCTACTGAAAATTATTATGAGGGAGGAACATATGCTTGTAGGAATTGCAATAATATCAAGTTTCCTCTCTATGTGCTTAAAATTTTGAAGCTATGCTTGTTTTACCTTCCTATGCTAGTTGATCCTTGTTCCCATAAGTTTTTTTCTCACAAAATCCCTATGCATAGGAAATGGGTTAGGATTAAATGTGCTAGTCATATGCTTCATGATGCTCCTGTTATGTTTCAATTCTTATCTTTTATGTGAGCATCATTGTCATCATCATGCCTAGCTAGAAAGGCATTAAAGAAAAGCGCTTGTTGGGAGACAAACCAATATTTACCTTTACTGTTTTTGTGTGTCCACATGATTATTCTACTGTTGTAATCATGTTTTATAGCTTTTGTTTCAATAAAGTGCCAAGTAAGACCTTTAAGATAACTTATGGTGATAGTTGTGTTGATCCTGCTGAGAATCAGAAACTTTTGCACCCAGTAAATTAGTTTTGTTAATCCACAGAAACATGATTCTGATCTGATTCTTTTTGATATGGATTGCTAAACAAATTTCTTAGGACTTCCTAATTTTGTAGGATTTTTGGATTTCCAGGAGTATACGTTTGATACAGATTACTACAGACTGTTCTGTTTTTGACAGATTCTGTTTTCTATGTGTTGTTTGCTTATTTTGATGAATCTATGAGTAGTACCGGAGGGTATGAACCATATAGAAGTTAGAATAGAGTATATATTACACAAATATGAATTTAGAATGAGTTCATTACAGTACCTAAGTGGTGGTTTTATTTTCTTATACTAACGGAGCTTACGAGTTTTCTGTTGAGTTTTGTGTTGTGAAGTTTTCAAGTTTTGGGTAAAGATTCGATGGACTATGGAATAAGGAGTGGCAAGAGCCTAAGATTGGGGATGCCCAAGGCACCCCAAGGTAATATTCAAGTACAACAAAGAGCCTAAGCTTGGGGATGCCCCGGATGGCATCCCCTCTTTCGTCTTCGTTCATCGGTAACTTTACTTGGAGCTATATTTTTATTCACCACATGATATGTGTTTTGATTGGAGTGTCATTTTCTTTTGTTATTATTTGCTTGATGTTATTTAGAATAATGTTTTTCATCTTTAGTTTCAATAGAAATGTCAAGGATAGCCTTTAGCATGCTTATTTTGCTAGTATACATGTTGCTGTTTGAAAACAGAAAGTTTACCGCTGTTGCAAAAGTTCCCTAGAAACGTCAGAGCATGATATAATGTTGAATTTTTTTGCATAATGAGATCTGATAAATTTACTACAGTGGGAATTTTATTTCATAATTTTTGGAGTTAGGGAAGTATGATGAATCTTGCATTCTTTACAGACTATACTGTTTGGCAGATTGCTGTTATGTTTGCATTGTTTGCATATGTTTGCTTGTTTAATGATTCTATTTGAGGATAGGAGTATTAATATGCAGAGGAATTTAGTATGCAATGTTGAATAATAATTTTAGTGATTTGTTACAGTAGAAAATGACAAGGTTTTGCATTGCTTTATACTAACCTATCTCACGAGTTCTTGCTGAGTTTGGTGTGGATGAAACTTTTGAGAAATAGAGAAACCATGGTATGAGAGGAATTAAGGAGACACAAAAGTTCAAGCTTGGGGATGACCAAGGCACCCCAAGATAATATTTCAAGAAGTCTCAAGCATCTAAGCTTGGGGATGCCCCGTAGGCATCCCACCTTTCTTCTTCGACAACTATCGGTTAGTATCGGTTGAGCCTAAGTTTTTGCTTCTTCACATAAGTTGTGCTATCCTTGCAATGTTATTTTATTTTGTTTTGCTTGCTGTTTGAATACAATACCAAGATCTGAAATTTTTAAATGAGATAGAGTCTTCACATAGTTACATAATTATTTAGCTACTCATTGATCTTCACTTATATCTTTCGGAGTAGTTTGTCATTTGCTCTAGTGCATCACTTATATCTTTTAGAGCACGACGGTGGTTATATTTTGTAGAAATTGCTAGTCTCTCATGCTTCACTTATATCTTTTTGAGAGTCTTTTAGAACAGCATGGTATTTGCTATGGTTACAAATTTGGTCCTGGAATGATAAGGATCCAAGTTGGGTATAATAAAAACTATCATAGAAAGTGAATTGGATGCTATGATCAATTTGATACTTGATAATTGTTTTGAGATATGGAGGTAGTGATATTAAAGTCATGCTAGTTGAGGTGATTATAAAAAATGCTTATGTTGAGGTTTGTTATTCCCGTAGCATGCACGTATGGTGAACCACTTTGTGATGAAGTTGGAGCACAATTTTATTTATTGATTGTCTTCCTTATGAGTGGTAGTCAGGGACGAGCGATGGTCTTTTCCTACCAATCTATCCCCCTAGGAGCATGCGTGTAGTGCTTTGTTTTTGATGACTTATAGATTTTTGCAATAATTATATGAGTTCTTTTTGACTAATGTTGAGTCCATGGATTATACGCACCCTCACCCTTCCACCATTGCTAGCCTCTCTTGCGCCGCACAACTTTCACCGGTACCATACACCCACCATATACCTTCCTCAAAACAGCCACCATACCTACCTATTATGGCATTTCCATAGCCATTCCGAGATATATTGCCATGCAACTTTCCACCGTTCCGTTCATATGGCACGCATTACTTTTGTCATATTGCTCTTTGCATGATCATGTAGTTGACATCGTATTTGTGGCAAGGCCACCTTCATAATTTTCATACATGTCGCTCTTGATTCATTGCATATCCCGGTACACCGCCGGAGGCATTCATATAGAGTCATATCTTGTTCTAGCTTTGAGTTGTAATTCCATAAAAGTGTGATGATCTTCATTATTAGAGCATTGTCCCAGTGAGGAAAGGATGATGGAGACTATGATTCCCCCACAAGTCGGGATGAGACTCCGGACTTTACAAAAAAAAGGCCAAAGGAAAAAAAAGAGAAAAAGAAAAAGAAAAAAAGAGAAAAGAAAAAGAAAAAAGAAAAAAATAAAATGAGAGAAAAAGAGAGAAGGGACAATGCTACTATCTCTTTTTCCACACTTGTGCTTCAAAGTAGCACCATGATCTTCATGATAGAGAGTCTCCTATGTTGTCATTTGCATATAATAGTGGGAATTTTTCATTATAGAACTTGGCTTGTATATTCCAATGATGGGCTTCCTCAAAATGCCCTAGGTCTTCGTGAGCAAGCAAGTTGGATGCACACCCACTTAGTTTCTTTTGTTGATCTTTCATATATTTATATCTCTAGTGCATCCGTTGCATGGCAATCGCTACTCACTCACATTAATATCTATTAATGGGCATCTCCATAGCCCGTTGATATGCCTAGTTGATGTGAGACTATCTTCTCCTTTTTGTCTTCTCCACAACCACCATTCTATTCCACATATAGTGCTATGTCCATGGCTCACGCTCATGTATTGCGTGAAAGTTGAATTTTTTTGAGATTACTAAAGTATGAAATAATTGCTCGGCTTGTCATAGGGGTTGTGCATGATTAAATACTTTGTCTGATGAAGATAGAGCAACAGCCAGACTATATGATTTTGTAGGGATAACTCTCTTTAGCCATGTTATTTTGAGAAGACATGATTACTTTGATTAGTATGCTTGAAGTATCACTATTTCTTATGTCAATATGACCTTTTATTTTGAATCATTTGGATCTGAACATTCATGCCAAAATAAAGAAAATTACATTGAGAATTATGCTAGGTAGCATTCCACATCAAAAATTCTGTTTTTATCATTCACCTACTCGAGGACGAGCAGGAATTAAGCTTGGGGATGCTTGATACGTCTCCAACGTATCTATAATTTTTGATTGTTCCATGCTATTATATTACCCCTTTTGGATGTTTATGGGCTTTATTTTACACATTTATATCATTTTTGGGACTAACCTACTAACCGGAGGCCCAGCCCATATTGTTGTTTTGTTGCCTGTTTCAGTATTTCGAAGAAAAGGAATATCAAACGGAGTCCAAACGGAATGAAACCTTCGGCAGCGTGATTTTTGGAAAGATTATGATCCAGGAGACTTAGAGTGCAAGCCAGGGGAGCATCGAGGGAGCCAGGAGACAGGGGGGCGCGCCCACCCCCTGGGCGCGCCCTACCCTCTCGTGGGCCCCTCGAGGCTCCCCCGGCTGACTTCTTTTGCCTATATATTCCCATATACCCTAAAAACATCAAAACAGAAGATAGATCGGGAGTTCCGCCGCCGCAAGCCTCTGTAGCCACCAAAAACCTCTCGGGAGCCCGTTCCAGCACCCTGCCAGAGGGGGAATCCCTCACCGGTGGCCATCTTCATCATCCCGGCGCTCTCCATGACGAGGAGGGAGTAGTTCACCTCGGGGCTGAGGGTATGTACCAGTAGCTATGTGTTTGATCTTTCTCTCTCTCTCTCTCGTGTTCTCTCTATGGCACGATCTTGATGTATCGCAAGCTTTGCTATTATAGTTGGATCTTATGATGTTTCTCCCCCTCTACTCTCTTGTGATGAACTGAGTTTTCCTCTTGAAGTTATCTTATCAGATAGAGTCTTTAATGATTTGAGAACACTTGATGTATGTCTTGCCGTGTTTATCTATGGTGATAATGGGATATCACGTGCCACTTGATGTATGTTTTGGTGATCAACTTGCGGGTTCCGCCCATGAACCTATGCATAGGGGTTGGCACACGTTTTCGTCTTGACTCTCCGGTAGAAATTTTGGGGCACTCTTTGAAGTACTTTGTGTTGGTTGGATAGATGAATCTGAGATTCTGTGATGCATATCGTATAATCATGCCCACGGATACTTGAGGTGACAATGGAGTATCTAGGTGACATTAGGGTTTTGGTTGATTTGTGTCTTAAGGTGTTATTCGTACCCTACCATAATCTCTTCGTTTGTTCTCCGCTATTAGTGGCTTTGGAGTGACTCTTTGTTGCATGTTGAGGGATTGTTATATGATCTATCTATGTTATTATTGTTGAGAGAACTTGCACTAGTGAAAGTATGAATCCTAGGCCTTGTTTCCTATCATTGCAATACCGTTTGTGCTCACTTTTATCATTAGTTACCTTGGTGTTTCTTTATTTTCAGATTACAAATACCTATATCTACCATCCATATTGCACTTGTATCACCATCTCTTCGCCGAGCTAGTGCACCCATACAATTTACCATTGTATTGGGTGTGTTGGGGACACAAGAGACTCTTTGTTATTTGGTTGCAAGGTTGCTTGATAGAGACCATCTTCATTCTCTGCCTCCCACGGATTGATAAACCTTAGGTCATCCACTTGAGGGAAATTTGCTACTGTCCTACAAACCTTTGCACTTGGAGGCCCAACAACGTCTACAAGAAGAAGGTTGTGTAGTAGACATCAAGCTCTTTTCTGGCGCCGTTGCCGGGGAGGTGAGTGCTTGAAGGTATATCTTTAGATCTTGCAATCAAATCTTTTTGTTTCTTGTTTTATCACTAGTTTAGTTTATAGAAGAAAACTACCAAAAAATGGAGTTGAGTTTGTCTCATACGCTTCGTCTTTTTAATATCTTTCGTGAGTATGATGGAAAGGAAAATTGTGCTCAATTGCTAGAAGAAGAATGCATTAAAATGCTTGGTACTAAATCCTTGAATGATGAGCATGCTTGCAATGTTGTTAGTATGAATTCTTTGAATATCCATAATACTAATGATGATTGCACTAGTTATGATGAAAATGTCTCTTATAAGCATGTTGATTTTTGTGGAGTAGAACGGGTTTGCATGGACACACCAAACAGAGAAAATAGATATTGCAAGAGGCATAAGTATTTAGAAACTAAAGGGTTGCAAGAAAGGCTAGATAAGAGTGCGGAGAATTTAAGATATCTTTACCGTTGTGAATTTTGCAATGAACATGATCATTTACATCTCCAATGCAAACAGGAAAGCCATGACCCTGTTGTCGCCCCCGGCCTCGAGAACGACCTCCTCGTATGCCAACAGGAAAGCCAGCAGATCCGTCACGCCGTTGTAGCGCGGCGGCATCTCTGGCTTGAACTTGTGCGGCCACTACACTTGCCGCAAAGCGGGGGCCAAGGCTAGAAGCCTCCTGGCCCCAGTGCTGGCATCGGCAGCCGGAGCGTGCAGCGTGTTGTCCGCCATGAGGACGAAGCGCGGTGTTGATGGAGAGCGGGTCGACAAAAGGGAGAGCTCCGGCGCACCCCTACCTGGTGCGCCAAATGTCGAATATCGGGTTCCGGCAAATCCCTTAAGGTTCGAACTCTGGGGTGCGCATGAAGATCTACTTCCCACCGATCCACGTCCCAACGCCTCGCGATGAATCTAAGCTACACGATGAACAACACAAGGGACACGAGGTTTATACTAGTTCGGGCCACCGTTGTGGTGTAATACCCTACTCTAGTGTGTGTGGTGGTGGATTGCCTCTGGGGCTGATGATGAACAGTACAGAGGAAGAACAACCTCGCGAGGGGTGTTCTTGAGCTGGCGCGGTGTTCTACTTGGGGTGGATTTGATCGTCCACCGATGAGATGCCCTTCCTACTGTGGTGGCTATCTCTATATATAGAGGCCCTGGTCCTCTTCCCAAATATTGAGCAGGAAGGGAGCCAACAACGGCCATTTTGAAGGGGAACAACTAGTACAAGCTATCCTGACTAAAGTTGGTCTTGGACTACCAAAGGCACCGGCGATGACGCCGTCTTGGGCTCCACCATGACCTCCGTCCTGCCGCTCTGCTGGTCTTGGTCTCGTTACACCGATATGGTAACCTTTGCTTGATGCCTCGGTACTCCGTGCCTGCACTTGCCCCCTTTGTACCAAAGAGGAAACGAGGACACTGCACCGATTGGCGCCCGCCTGGTCTCGATCGTCATGGCTTGCGTCATGAGCACCTCGCGAGGTACCCCTGCCTTGATCTCTCCGCCTTCTCGCAAGCCTGCCTGGTGAGGCCACCCCTGAGGAAGCCTTGCGTTGTCCTCCCCATGAGGGTCTTGATCTTGGGTTGATGAAGACATGCCGTACTGGGCCACTGCTTGAGCCACGCCGCAGGCTGCAGGCATGCAAGTTTGGGGACCCCTGTTCCCAGAACGCTGACAAGCGGAGACGCCCACGTCCAATCAATCGCCATGCGACGACCAAGGCCACAGGCTGTTGAGGCCCGTGGTGCTCCGCACTTGCCCTTTGGTTTCACCGCCGAGCCAAGTCCAAGCATGCCTTAGGCCCGAGGGCTACTGTCGGCGTTCGAGGAATGGTGGTCCCCAGAGCTGCCTGCCTACGGCCTGCAACGTGGCTCAATCGGTGGACCAGTACGACCCGTCTTCATCAACAAACACTCAAGACCCTCGCGAGGGGCTAGGCCTCGCGGGGCGGACGACGCAAGGCCTCCTCAGGGGCGGCCTCGCCAGGCAGGCTCGTGAGGAGGCGGAGAGATCAAGGCAGAGGGTACCTCGTGAGGAGCTCATGACGCAAGACATGACGATCAAGACCAGGCGGGCACCAGGCGGGCGCCAGCTTGTGTAGTGTCCTTGTTTCCTCTTTGGTGCAAAGGGGGCAAGCGCAGGCGCGGAGTACCGTGGCATGAGGCAAAGGTTTCCATATCTGTGCAACGAGACGAAGACCAGCAGGACGGCAGGACGGAGGTCACCATGGAGCCCAAGACGGTGTCATCACTAGCACCTTTGGCAGTCGAAGACCACCTTTAGTCAGGATAGCTTGTACTAGCTGTCCCCTTTCGAAATGGCTGTTGTTGGCTCCCTTCCTGCTCAATATTTGGGAAGAGGACTAGGGCCTCTATAAATAGGGCTAGCCACCACAGTAGAAAGGAGATCGTCTCATCTAGAGCCAAGAGCGACAGATCGACTCCTCTTCAAACACACCGCCACAAGAACACCTCTCCTCACGAGACTGTTCTTCCTTTGTACTGTTCATCATCAGCCCAAGAGGCAATCCACCACACCACACACTGTATTAGTGTATTACACCACAATGGTGGCCCGAACTAGTATAAACCTCGTGTCTCTTGTGTTGTTCATCGTGCTATCTTAGAATCGCGGCGAGGTTGTGGGCGTGTTTCGGTAGGGAGAAGATCTTCGTGTGCACCCCAGAGTTTGAACCTTAAGGGTTTTGCCAGAACCCGATATCCGATAGACAATGCATGTGAACTCCGAGCAACATTGGGTTGCACACAAGGAGATGGTAGCCAAATCTCTAGACAAGACTCTTGAGTTATTTGCTACCAAGAAGGTTGAGGCTAGTTTGCACTTGGACTTGAACCGGCATGCCTCCCCATTGGTTGCTAGGAGTCCTCCGCCCATGAACCAAGATGAGATGAGTGAACCTCTTTTGACCGAACAAGTGAGGCCAACATTGAGCCTGATTTCAAACATCCAAAATGAAGCTTTGCAAGAGGAGAATGATGAGTATGAGGATGATGAGAATGAAGTTGATATCCATGGCAACAATGTTGGTGATTTGGACACATATCATGTGCAAGAGACCATGGACCCTTCCATTCCATATTCTTGTTGCTATGCATCGGAGTCGGACAACGATGGTCCCGATGAAGAAGTTGATGAGGAGGGGTTCACGACGAAGGAGGCCCAAGCTTTCAAGAAGGTACTATGGCATGATCATCGGATACCATTGTTCAAGGATCTTAGTCTCGCGGATGAAGCCGTGGTTGACGGTGGCAAGGGTATATTTCTTGAAGTTAGGCCAACTTCTCACCGGGATTTGGAACACGGGAAGAGCGGTATTTCTCCCGGGAAGAAGCTCGGAACCTTCTTGGAATTGAAGATGTGGCTCGGCGACTACTCGGTTAGACATCATCGTCCACACAAGGTGGTTCACTTGGATGTGAAGGTGCATTACACTATTGCATGTGAGGAGGACGGATGTCCATGGATTGTGCATGCAAGGCCATGGAAAGGAGGGCCTAATTGGCACATAGTGAGTTGTGTACCAAGTCACATGTGCCGAGGCAAGCGGGTTGATGGAAAGATTGTGTCATAAGACCACAGATAACTCACCCGCGAGTTCATCGCTTACAAGCTTTCCAACTCCATCCCCTCACAATGAACAATGAGCATTAGAGTGTCATGGACCTTGCGAAAGTCGTCTTTCACTACAAGGTCAAATATGGGAAGGCATGAAAGGCGAAGCAAGCCGCATTCAACATGTTGTATGGTGATTGGGAGGAAGCATACAACCGAATCCCTAGGTTGTTGGGAGCTATGGTCGCCACTAAACCAGGCATCGTTCATGTGGTCGAGCCGTATGGCCAAAAACAATGATTCGCAATGGAAAGACAGTCCGAGTCTTTGGCTGTGCATTTTGGGCATCGAGCAATGCATGAGGGCTTTCAAACACTATCGGCCGGTCATCTCCATCGACGACACCTTCTTGACCGGACAATACAAGGGAACTCTCTTAGTTGCAATAGGGAGTGATGCCAATAATAGGTTGGTGCCTTTAGGTTTTGCTTTGGTTGAGGTGGAAAATAATGATAATTGGGAATGGTTCTTGCATCTTTTGAGAACCAGGGTATTACCGGCTGAAAGGGAAATTTGTGTCATATCGGATCACCATCCTGGAATTCTTAAAGTGGTGGACATTGACATTCCTGGGCATGCTCTGTTGCACCATCGATGGTGCATGAGGCATTTTTGTTCAAACTTCTATAGGGCATGTGGGCTCAAGGAACTGGTTGAGATCTTCAAGATTGTTGTCTCGCTTTCTTCGATCAACGGTTCACCTACTTGTACAACCAATTGCTCGCACACAAAAAATCGGTGTCGGTGGTATTGGATTTCTCAATAGGCACATTTAAGAAAGGAGGAAGCGGGCATGATCTTTTGATGAAGATTGCCGGAGGTACGGTCAAATGACAAGGAACAGGGAATAATGTTTCAATAGGGTGCTCAAGGGTGTACGTGCATTGCCGGCAACAACAATAGTTCAAAACACATTCGGCAAGATGAATGAGCACTTTCTAAAGTACTCAATTTAAATTGATAAGCAGATTGCGGGTGAGAACAAGCACAAGTACAAGTACAAGTTCCCACCGAAGGTTGATGAATGGTTGGAATTTCAATCATGGAAGGCGGACTCCCAACAAGCTATATTATATAACAACCATGATTGGATGTACGAAGTGAAAGAGCCATGAGGAACCACAAACGATGGCCAACAATACGGAGGTCGGGCTTTCAAGGTGTCGCTAACACGGTGCGATTGCTCTTGTGGGAGGCCATTATTGCTTCATCTCTCATGCTCACACTTGTATACCACAACTCACATTAGGAATGTGGATGTTAATCACCTGCTCACCATGAGGCAGTCCGAGTTCTCCATCGTGGCCACCAAGAATACATGGGCTCCTAGATTTCACCCATACTATGACCAATCACAATGGCCGGAGTATCATGGAGTTCAACTATGGCCCGGTCTGGATTGGAAGGTCATTAAACGGGGAAGTCGTAAGAAAGAATGTCTTAGAGGCAATATGGACGGATGGGGCCGTGGTGGTGGTCGAGAATTTACCAACAACCAATTCCAAGAGCCTCCTGAGAGAGCCCATTGTGGATATTGCACCTATGTATCACCCAAATTATCTATGTATCAATCTCTTCGATGAACTAGTGCACCTATACAATTTACAATTGTATTAGGTGTGTTGGGAACACAAGAGGATTCTGGTATCTGTTTGGAGGGTTGATTTATCCTACACCTCCTTAGGTCATCCAGTTGAGGAAGATTTGTTGTTGCCCTACAGAACTATGTGCTTGGAAGCCAACATTATTACTCTTATAAAGGATGCTGGAGTACCCGCCTCATGGGTGCCTTCGAGGGCGAGGAGGCCATCTACATTGTCAGTTTCCAGGTGGCATGTCACGGGGGCCTCTCTGGGCTCTATGCGATGTTCAATCTACCCTAATGACTTGCACCCGGGTGACACGCCTCGACCGCCCATGACGGGTGGATACACTACACATTTTTCTCTATTCAATGACAAAAACCATGGCGACGAAACAAGAAATGACACCTAAAATCATTGTTTGTGATGGTCCACCGTCACGAGGTGTTTTCCTCCCAGGGCAGCGCCCTCAGCAACTTTGGCGATGTTCAGACCTAAAATTCGGTGATGCTTTTGGGCGTCACTAGGCATGTCCTTTTTCCGGGATGATTTGTAGTGCAACAGAAAATGTTTGGTGTCAAAACAATGTTAGGCGGGTTAACAAAATGGCTTATTGGTGTTCAGAATGTAGTACCTTATAAATTCTACCATGGCAGAGTTTATAACATGTTAGAATCAATTTTTCAGGGTTTAGGGTTGAGATGCTAGTATCAAAATCCATTGATTACTTTTCCATGTGTGCTCTCAACACTATAAAAGGTCATAATTTCTTAATACTACTTAATAGAACATACATGTTCATCATCATCATCACATCACTACCAATAGTAGCATAAAACATGAGCTACAGTGATGGACGATCATTGAGGCAACACGATAGAGAGTCAGAACTACTCATCATCTGGTTCAGCAACAATGAAACCAACGACGAGAAAGGTCCGTCCATGTCCATGGTGTAGCACGATGATCATCCTATCTCCAACATCCTTGTCGTACACGTCAACTACTTTGCTCCACACATTAAGGACAATGCTTCGATCTCCTTGTCCTGAAGCCGAGTATGAACTAGAACTGATATTGACTCTAGGATGGAGAACAAATGGTCAGCTCTCCATTTGCACCCTTCTCCTTAGGCACACCACGTTGTGGGAGTATCTCGTGGAATAACACAATTAGCACACCTTAAGCATCAGGGGCACATAGGAATGATCTCTTGGTCCAGCATTGTAACCGTCCGCGAGCATCCAAATTTGATCAACAAAGTCGACGACAAACCACATCCCTTCCTAGCTTACTCTGCTCCCTTTAGTAACTCCATGTCATTTATAAAATGTTTTGTTACAATATCCACTCCGAAATAAGCTATGAAAATATTTGTAAATAAGATTTTTTTAAATATAGCAGCCGGATGAAATGTTCTTAGTTAAAATTGCTTGATATTTGCCAGGATACTTACACGGATGAGTTATTGAATCCGTGCTCAAACGTACCTGATGTGACGTTTAGGTTTTCCACCTAGTCCAAGAGACATTTCCATACCTACTTCCAACTGGTACGCTTTGGAAAATTCTTTCCAAGTACTTCATGTGAAAAAGGTCACATCTTCTTCGTTCCTGATCCTGCATAGAAAAAATAAGCCCTCTCCTGCCTCCAGGTGCACATGTACAGTGGTCCTGAGAGATCTGTTTATACCCAACTTCTTCAAAAGTTTATCTCTTGTAAAGTAGGGGATGCACTTAGCAAAATTCATAAATTGCTCAAAATTATTTAGTCTGCTTATGAAGTCGGTGTCGTTTATGAGAGTGGTAAATACCATTTCTAACAACGCTTACTAGAATTTAGGAACATTGGATATCACAAATTAGGTTCTGTATTTGCTAGTTTCAGAAATATTTATGAAAATATCGGTGTTGCAATACAAATCTAGAATTTTCTTTATCATAATGATCATAAAAGAAATTTTCAGATTACATGTAGGTTACTTTTGACATCTAAAGAGGGGAATGTAGAAATAAGTAGTACCAAGGGGGTACGATTGACACTTTACCAAATTTAGTTAGGTCCACCTATTTTTAGAAACTTTCCATTATAAGATGATTTATGTTGAACTCGTGAGCTGAATTTTCTACTTATGAACCAATCATGAAATCCATCAGCATTATGTGTTAAAATCCACATGCAGAGAATCTTCACACCTTAACCAAACACTTGAACGACATGTACGTTTGATATACTTCAAATCTAAGAACTACACTATAATTTCTTTGAATCCTTGCGGAAGCGTGATGCAGAGTTACTTGTCCTTTTGAACATAAGGGAGACCGCAGAGATTCCCGGTGTCGAAACACTTCCGGCACTGCATTCCAAACCCTCAGTTATTTCATAAATAGCATATGGAGGTGATTTGTACTGGATCAAGGTGATTTGCATCGGATAAAGAAATGTATATGAAGACTTACCTTCATTTGGTCTTATTGAACCCGATGGCCTAGGTTTTTTTGGTACGGGAAGTCCCGAACCACGACAAGCATCAGCGACAGGAGGCTACCCTCGTCAGCGTGTTTGATATAGGGGAAATATGTCAGCAATCCTCGTCGGCATAGATGGAGTTACGACGAAGTATGGCCGTGATACGCGCCGGCAATAGGTGGCGAGAGGGGCCGAGAGACTGGATTTGGGACTATACGCAGGCGAGTGGGGGTTTTCCATGAAGGAGATGAACAGAGATGGCGAAGCTGATGGGACTATACACGGGCATATTTCTGGTTTGGGCCTACTTGTTAGCTGTAGCACAGAAATATTGGGATAAAAATACAACATACATTTTGTAATCAAGGGATAAGGAAAATACAAGTAAAATAAGAGATAATGTACGAAACATTTTTTTCCTTTTTAACTTTTGCAATTCAAATAAAATCAAAATGGAGCAGACTTGTGGGACAATTTTATCAATGTCATTCACGGAAAATCAATAAAACTAAAATACATTCCCAAAAAATTTAGAACAAGGACTTCAAAATTATTTTAAAGGATGCCACAGAACCTTGTAAACATATAAACAATGTGTACAATGACTCTACCACATCGATTATATCAATCTCGAGGTATAGCCACTTCCCATTAGGTCACCCATCCTCGGACTGCTCCAGCCACAACATGCTTAGCATTCAAGTTCTTTCCGGAATGAGGTACCAAAAGGGAAGATGCACCATGCTGATATGGGTTGTCAATTAGACCCATGACACCTATGAGAATGCCATACATTCTTCAAAATTTGACCAAACTCATATACATTTTGGAAACATGTCATGAAGTAATGCCATAAACCTTCTAGAATACAGTAAACATGTCTTGAAACACCAAAAAAATCATTCTCAAAATTGTGGAAACAATGACTTGGAGGTTAATTTAACAGACATGACCGAAAAGTTAAAAAACCATTCTCAAAATTTTCCAAAAAATACTTGGAGGTTAATTTGACAGGCATGACTTAAAAGTTGACCAAGGTCATATCACATTTTTGGAAACGTGTCATAAAGTAACGCGATAGTCCTTCTTCAAGCCAATTAACATGTCTTGAAAAAACATCAATTTTTTCAAAAATAAGGACCTTGAGCTTAATTTAAGTGAATCGACGGATCACCATATACATTTAAGCATGTACAGAACATGTTCTATACACACTTAAATGTTTACAGTGCCCCGTCTCATCAATTAATTTAACCCCAAAGCCACTTCCCATCTAGTCACGCACCCTCAGACTACTCTAGCCCCATCCGGTCACCCATCCTCAGACAGCTCCAGCCCCATCCGGTCACCCATCCTCAGACTGCTTCAGCCCCATCCTGTCACCCACTCTCAGACTGCTCCAACCCCAACACGCTTAACTTGGAGTTCTGTTAGGATGATCTGCCGATAGGGAAGCTGTTCCTTGCTGATATGGGATGCCTCTTCCATACTTTATGGTGCACTTGGCTAACCGCACGTTGCCGGTCCAATGCCATGTCACCCATGAATCTATAAGCTTCCATCCATCATCTAGATGCTTCCCGCTTTTCCCCTATTTTTTGTCGCCTGCCCACCTGCAGAACTGCCTCGCCCATGAAACAATTTTAACCAAGGACATGGCTACCTTGGACATGACCAAAAATGTTGCATACATGCATATTTGTGAGGTGATTTCTTATAAGAATTATGCAATAATTTATTTATGTTATTCGGAAAAAATACTTCACCTATTTTTATTTCATGCCAAAATGCAGAATTGTTGAACACTTGTACAAACTACGTGTGAAGACAAAGGAAAATGAAATAATTAGGTGTTGTTCAAGAAGTCGCCTCGCATCAAAGGTGATTTTTTTGATGTTCAAAAAGTCCTCTAATGTCTCTCTTGGCTGAAGAGAAGATACAATCCAAGGCCCCCATGTTCTGGACTCAGTTTCGGACTACACAGACATACCAGACTCAAAACGCCAAGAAGTCTTACATCCGGACTCTGAATTGGGTGGTTCTTTTTTGTTGGAAAGTTTATTTTGTGAACGTTCCAAACCAATTGGATTCACCTGCAAATTCATCTAGAGCATTGAGGTATTGATGAAACAAGCTGACGCTGCAGTAGAATCCAAGTCAAATTACAAGTCTAAAGGTGTTACATCAGCTCCACTTGGGCCCATGGGCTTGTACGACCTAGGGTTAGTTTTAGGTTGCCTTGGGACATCCTCCCAAGGATGTTTTTGGCCGCCACCCCTTGCTTATATATAAGTAGATCAATCTTGTAGCTTTTTCCTTGAATTTTGTTTAGATTAAAGTTCGTCATAACTGCAACTTGCATACTTTGTTTGTGTTCAACGACTAGAAAAGACGTCATATAACCCCACTTTGATCAATAAGCTTTCCTCTTAAATTCGCAATATCTAGATTGCACTCTCAGTTTCTTGCTTGTTCTTTGTCTGTCTGTAGGAAACAAACCTTCATGGTCAGGTTGATCGTGCTCCGGCGTATTCAATAACCTTTCAAAGTTGGTTTAGTGATTGCTTAGGCATGATGTCATCGCACGTTTGTAGTTGTATCCTCAAAGTCGGCTTCTAAATAGGTCTTTTTGCCCTCTGAAGTTCGCGAACACAGTTTGCTACAGTTTTCCAGGCGAGTTTTAGAATTGTTTGCCTCCTCATACCAACTCGGAATTGGGTGATTCTTTTTGCACTTGAAAGCTTGAGTCAGTACCATTCTTGAGAAAAGTTATCAAATAATTGGCACAGACTTTTCCAGAGGAAAGTTGGAGAGAGAGTGTTTGGTATATCCTGCTTGGAGCTTGTTTCTCATCATTATCTTTACTACCATTGTGATCTTCGCTTATATCTTGTTGTCCAGAGCTACTTCATATCCTCTGTTGCTACTAGTTGTGCTATGTCGTGCCCCCATTAATGTTCTAGGCTCGTGTCTCTAGTCCGGTCTAAATTAGGACCAACACAGTACCGTCGTTGAGTGTTTATTCAACATATCATCTCTGAATTGATTATTGCTAATCTTTTGCTACCATATATATAAAGCCAACCTGGCTCCACATATTTCTACATCGTGCATATTTACGTTCACCTGGCAATGGCTTTCTCAAAATTTGGAGTTATTTGACACCGCTAGTTGCCTGTCACCACCCGCTGCATGGTAAGAACTTGTAAGATATTGATATTTTCTCTATCGTGAGTGTGTTACCACCACATCCTAGTAGTTTATAGGAACATTATTCTTGTATTTTGTTTCTTGTTTTCTACTAATTATGGCAGGTCCCAGAGTTGTTAGTTCATGGGCTTTCATCGATCGTTGGAGAATTGCCATCACCTAAGAAAATACAACACAACCATCACGAGAGGAGCAACGACATCAGAATGCGCATAATCAGGTTAATATTTCCATGTCGCCATTAATGGTCATTTTTGCCCTGATTTATATGTTGAATTGGAGTACAAAATAAATGCTATATTTGCTTCCCATAATTTTGATGAGCGTCGAAAATTTCAAGTTGCAGTTAGTACTTTTAGTAGCTTTGCTTTAGTTTGGTGGAGTGAATATTGTCGGTTAAACCTTGATTATATACCTACTACTTGGGATGGTTTAAAAATTGTCATGAGAGATAGATTCATAGATGTTTATTATACTCGTGGCATGATTAAAAAAACTACAACATTTAAAACAAGGTAGTGGCACCGTAACAAAATATGGTCCGCATGGACGCTACATTATTTGTTCACCCAGCCCAGCAAATGGACTCTAAATTCTAAAAAGATAGGTTGAATATGTGCCACATTTTTGTAGTATGAAATGTGGGCCAATAGGCCAGACCCTACGCAAGGCATTGTCAACTTAGTCAACAAATGATTCCAAGATCCGTAGCCATTGGATTTACATCCAATGGCCGGCATCCATCTTCAATCTCTCGTCTTCTTCCTCCAGCACTGCCGGGACCACCTTCTGCTGCCTCCGGCGGCTAGCAGTATGCCTCACTGCGAAGCGCTACCACACTGTCGGCCAGGTCATCCCTCCACCCCTCCACACCTCCTGTTATTCTCTGCCGACTTCAGAACCATGTCGCATGAGAACTAGTTAACCCTCATACACCTCTCTGTCTGCGACTCCATTACCGCATCTTCCCATCTTAGCCTCGTTCCTGTCCGGGGCCTCACCGTCGTCCATCGCCCTGGCGCGCTCGGCGTGGCGTGGTCAACACAGTCAACAAATGAGAGTCATCGGAGGAGGACTATATGTGGAGAGGCTGACAGTGGGGACACACCAGGTCCATGGATGCACGCATGCAATCGCCTCCTTTTTACATCAAAACAAAATTATTCCTCTCCCTGAAAGTTGGGACCCACCAGCTATATCTTCGCACAAAAGGAAGTGCCTCCTTATTCCTCCCCCTGACAGCTGGGACCCACGAGCTAGATCTTTGCACGGGGAAGTGCCTCCTTATTGCGAAAAAATGATTCCGCCCCTGACAGCTGGGACCCACCAGCTATATCTTCACACATAAAGGAAGTGCCTCCTTATCCTCCCTGTCAGCTGGGACCCACCCAGTCGAAGCATACATAGTGTTGTCCGTCTGGCTGCGAATGTTTACGTACATACTAGTTGATCTGTGTCAAGGATGAACCGTGGCCAAGTAAGTAGTGGCGCGTGTCATAGTAGAGCCCCCGACGTAGCAGTTCATGCAGCCCCGTCTAAATGGTGTACACGTATGTATAGTCATAGGGCAAAAATATGGCCATGTACGTGCATACGGGTGGGGACTTGAACCCACATTCGTGCATACATACGACCAGGGCTCGTGTACATGGAGAGGCAACAGATGACAACAATGACGTCCTGTTCATCGATAGCCAACCGACTGGGTCGGAACAGAGGAAATGATGTTATGTTCATCGAGATGCAACCGACTGGGTTGGAATGTGTCCTATTCAATGGGAGCCAACCAGCTTCGACAAAAAAGCCGAAATGGGGTTTGGGGTACCGCGGAACGGTGGAAACGTTGGACCGCGTACGGTCCAAATGGGGTCATGTTCATCAGAAGGGTCTGGCTACCGCAACACAGAGGAAACGGACTTCTGTTCGAGTGCGTACAGTCCTATTGATTCGGGGTGGGGGGGGGTCTGGCATACCGCAAAATGGAGGAAACAAGTTTCTTTTCGAGCGCCTACGGTCGAAATGGGTCCTATTCACTGGGAGGGGTGTGGCATACCGCAAAACGAGACTCCACGGGCTACTGTTCATCCACCATTGACCACCATGCTCCAGCCTCCACAAACTATTGTTCATCCACCGCCGACTTCCTCCAGCCTCCACCTGCTACTGTTCATCCACGTGACTTCCTCCTGCCTCCACCAGGTACTTTTCATCCAGCCTCCACCGGCTACTATTCATCCAACCTTCATAGGGTCCTGTTCATTCACCCCCAACTGACTGGGGTGTGGCGGCCATCTCGGGGTCCTGTTCCAACCCCCACCAGGAACTGTTCATCCACAACCAACCAACCGGCTCGACTCACCATGTCTCGACTCGTTCTACGTACCGCACACATGGTAGCAATGGTCACTGTTCATTGAGAGGCAACCCAACACTAGCTGGCTACGTCTCGCACGGGGGCTCGATCGGCTTCAGTAAGCAGCAGCAGCGATCGATCGCTCGAGATTAGTTAGTAGCAGCAGCGAAGGAATCGCTCGGGTTCAGTCAGCAGCGAATGAATCGCTCGGGTTCAGTTAATAGCCAAGGGATCGATCGCTCGGTTTCAATAACATACGTAGTGCAATTGCTCGATCGGGTTCAATTAGCCAATGCCTCGCACACACATGCGAACGAGAGAAACACACAAACCACAGTGCATCGCTTGGCCCCGACCACCCACGATAACCGAGAACTCCCTGATATTTTCCTCGCCCTCGCTTCTACCCTGATTTTTTATGTCATGGACGGCCCAAAGAATGTCATGCAGGTGCGTCTCCGGCCTGCGCAGGACGAAAAGCCAATTTTTTTGTCATAGAAGTACGAGCCCACCACATCTATGATGATATGTGTTTTTGTCATAATTATCGTCATAGAAGTGTCATAAGCATGACAAAAAATCTTTTGGCTCGGGCCATAATGTCACAGATGTGCCTTTTTTTGTAGTGTCTCTCCAAACCCCTTGGGAGGAGGTTGAACCAAACAAGGCCTAAGACTAACCACATTGGGAGTAACAAGATTAACATCGGGGCCAACTCAGCAAATTTGCCTATGTGGCAATTAGTTAATGAGGAGAGAGGTAAATTGAGAAACTTAGCTAGTTACTCATTCTATGTAACATCACATGTACCAAGACAAAATGAGTCTATAACCTAAATGAAGCTTTGCATGACACTAACAGAGTATGTTACTTAGTGGATTCAGTGACCTGGCATCGGAAGGCTGTGATCGCTGACTCTGACCAAATAATTGACTGCCACGTTGACATACATGTGCATGGGGCCCACTTGTTAGAGTGCTTGATGAAGAAATATTAACGCAAGATAAAATGGTGTGGGGAAGGGTGCGATATCAACAACTAAAGATGTATGCGCAAAACAAAAACAAAGACACTGGCTCACTGTGATGACCACTAGAGCAATCCACTCAGATTGTACGTAAATATGTTTATACTCTTCATGATTTTTAGTACAATTAGGATGCACATGGTGATGTCATCCTGATAACAGCCACTCTTGATGGATGGGCATGCAGTGTCACCATGCTCACCTGCAGTTTCAACCCAAGCTGCTGACACGTCTCTAATGTATCTATAATTTTTTTATTGTTCCATGTTGTTATACTATAATCTTGGATGTTTTACATTCATTTACTAGCAACTTTATATCATTTTTGGGACTAACCTATTGACATAGTGCCCAGTGCCAGTTGCTGCTTGTTACTTTGCAGAATATCCATAGCAAACAAAGTCGAAATGCAGTAATTTTTTTGGAGTTTTTTCTGCCCAGAAGACACCCAGGTGGCCCAATAAGTGCACCAAAGGGGCTCTATGGGGCCCACTAGGCACCAGGGCGTGCTAGGGCCCCCAGGCGCACCTTGGTGGATATTGGGGCCCACAGGAACCTCCTCCACCGCCTCCCAGCTCTATAAATACTCTAATATTCCAAAAACCCTAGGGGAGTCGACAAAACACAATTACAGCCGCTGCAAGTTCCAAAACCATGAGATCCAATCTTGGGGCCTTTTTCGGCACTTTGCCGGAGGGGTCAACAATCACGGAGGGGTTCTTCATCACCACCCTTTCCCCTCTGATGATGCGTGAGTAGTTTACCACAAACCTACAGGTCCGTAGGCAGTAGCTAGATGACTTCTTCTCTCCTTTTGATGTTCTTGGAGATCTATTTGATGTAATGACTTTTTGCGGTGTGTTTGTTGGGATCCGATGAATTGTGAGTTTATGATCGGTTCTATCTATGAATATTATTTGAGTCTTCTATGAACTCTTTTATGCATGATCTTTATAGCCTCGTATTTCTTCTCCAAAACTTTGGTTTGGTTTGGCTAACTAGATTGATTTTCCTTGCAATGGGAAGAGGTGCTTGGTGATGAGTTCGATCTTGCGGTGCTCATTCTCGGTAACAGAAGGAGACACGACACGCACGTATCGTTGCCATTATGGATAAAAATATGGGGTGTATTCCTACATGAATAAATCTTGTCTACATCATGTTATCGTTCTTATTGCATTACTCCATTTTTCCATGAAATTAAAACACTCGATGCATGCTGGATAATGTTAGATGTGTGGAATAATAGTAGTAGAGGCAGGCAGGAGTCGATCTACTAATCTTGGACGTGATGCCTATGTCAGTGTTTTGGGATCGAGGGTACCCAGACTTGCCTACCTACGGCCTAGCGCGTGGCCTCATCGATGGCCCGGTACGGCCCAGCTACAAGATCCCAAGGAGAAGACCCTCGCGAGGGCCCCTGGCCTCGCGAGGTGAACGAAGCCAAGACCTCCCAAGGAGCAGCTCCCCGAGCCTACCTCCCGAGGAGCGGAGATTTCTATGTAGGTACCCAGCCTCATGAGGCTCTCGATGACGTAAGCTATGGCAACCAAGGTCAGGCGGGCGCCAGCGGGCACAGAGGAGGACAGTTTCCTCTTTGGTGCTAAGGAGGCAAGGACATACGGGGTTTCCCAAGGAGTTCCCCAAAGGTTTCCATTCCGGTGCGACAAGACCAGGACCACGAGCTCGACAAGACGAATGTCATTGCTAAGACCATGGCTGTGTCACGACCAGAAGTTTTGCAGGCAAAAACCACCTTTCATCAGGATAAGATGTACTTCCTGTCCCCTTTCAAATTGGTAGTTGTGGAATCCCTTCCCGCCTAATTAAGCTATGAGGGAAGAGGACCAAGGCCACTATAAATACAGGCTAGTCTCCACCATAGAGAGGGGTCGATCCATTCTGACTCCCCGAGCCCTCACGAGGTAGCTCATCCACTGTACTTGTTCATCCTCAATCTCCTCACAAGGCAATCCACCACAAAGCAGGAGTAGAGTTTTACACCGCAAGGTGGCCCGAACCTGGGTAAATCTCTGTGTTCATTCCCTTCCCCACTTGCCCGAACTCGAAGAGGCAAAGCCATGAGGTGATGAGCTTGAGGCCGAGGTTGGGTTAGATCTTCGCACATGCCCCAGAGTTTGAACCTTGTTTGGGTCCGTGGAGCCCCAATTCCGACATTTGGCATGACAGGTAGGGGCGTGTCGAAATCCTCCTTCCAGCTCCGCTTCGCCTCCATTTCGTCGCTCCCATCGCCCACGCCCGCCGATTCTGTGCTGAGCGCTGGGCTGCTTGCATTGTCCAAACGGCGCCTGTGGGCCGCGGTATCCCGCGCTGCTCTGCTTCTCGTGCAGCTAATGCTGCCACTGACCCTACTGCTCA
This sequence comes from Triticum aestivum, assembly GCF_018294505.1. Taxonomy (NCBI): domain Eukaryota; kingdom Viridiplantae; phylum Streptophyta; class Magnoliopsida; order Poales; family Poaceae; genus Triticum; species Triticum aestivum. The sequence goes on along the minus strand of NC_057801.1, from coordinate 280,418,962 downwards.
TGAGCTGCAGGACTCGTCGCCGCCGCCCTCCGTCCAGCATGATGGCCGCACCGCCACTCCTTCCCTCACTCCCGCCATGGCGTCGTCTTCCCATGTTCGTCGTAGACGGCGAACGCGCAGGCTGCGCTGCTCATGGCGCGTGAGCTGCCGTGCTACCGCCCCGCCAACGAGGGCTATGATGGCTGGCTGGGCTGCATCACCGAGCTCGTGAACACCGCCGGCGAGGCCCCAACAGCATCCCACTCGCTCCGCCCCCCTCCCTCCCGGGCGGGCGACATGGCCCATGGCGCACCTCCTTCTCCTCTTCTTCCTCTATGCAGCGCCGATGTCGAGCCCAGGTGCAACGCGCCTCTGCGTAACCCGCTGCGTGGGGTGCCAGCACCAGCACGGGACGAAGCAAGCTGCCAGGTGGTACAACAGCCACAAGGCGATGCATGTGCGCTCCCCGTACCACCGCGCCAGCATCAGGACTATGCGCCACTGGAGGCTGCGGCATGTGGATGTCAAGACCTAGCTCCCCTCACACGTGCCGTGCAGTGAGTGCGGCGGCCAGCCACGCCTTCACCCAAGAGCTACACCATGCTTTTTGGCTTGGCATGTGCAAGTCAGACCTGCCTCCGCGGTACGACGGAAACCCCGACCCTGTGGAGTTCCTCCAACTTTATTCGCTGAGCATCAAGGCGGTGAAAGGTGACGACACATGCTCCTGGATCCCCATGGCCCTCAAGGACGGCACATGCTCCTGGCTCTTGCACCTTCCAGAGGGCTCAATCTCCTCATGGGATGAGCTCCATGAGCGGTTCATCGCCAACTTCCAAGGCACCCGCAGCCGCACCCTTGCTGTCAACGACCCCCGGCGCTTGAAGCAACAGCCGGGTGAGACTCTGCAAGTACATACAACGCTTCAGGAAGGTTCGCCTCAAGATCCTGAAGGCCTCGGATGAAGCCTTCATCTCGGCATACACCGAGGGCGTCGAGGACGTCAAGATGCGGGAGGAGCTTGCCATCCACGACGACTTGTGCTCGGCTCTGGAGGCGTTCAACCTGGCGGACAAGTGTGCCTGGGCTGAAGAGGGCCGCCTTTCCTTCCTCAAGCACCCTGAGGCCGACCCTGAAGACAAGAAAGCTAAGGCCAAGGAAGCGAAGCATAAGGGCCCCCCGTTCTGCATCTTCCACAATGTGCACAACCATGTCGGCATCCTGGATATGGGGGTATCCAGCCTTGCCTGCCTGCGGCCTACCACGTGGCTCCATCGACGGCCTGGTACGGCCCGGCTTCAGCATCAACAACTCAAGACCCTCACGAGGCGGACGATGCCAAGACTGAGGGGATCGGCCTCCTCAGGCTAGCTCCCGAGGGGCAGAGAGTTCTATGCAAGGTTTACCTCACGAGGCTCAGCTGACGTGAGCCATGATGACCAAGGCCAGCCGGGTGCCAGGTGGGCGCCAGGTGGGTGCAGAGCACAGGTTTCCTCTTCGGTGCAAAGGAGGCAAGCCACATGAGCGGAGTCCCAAGGAATCAGCCAAAGGTTTCCATTCTAGTGCAACAAGACCAAGACCGCCAGGACGGAGGTCATCGACGAGCCCACTGCAGCGTCACGACCAGAGGCTTTTTGCAGGCGAAGACTACTTTTGTCAGGATAAGCTGTACTACTTATCCCCTTTCAAATCCGGCCGTTGTGGGATCTCTTCCCGCCAACATTTGGGAAGAGGACCAAGGCCACTATAAATAGGACTAGCCTCCACCAAAGAGGGGGGACAAGTCGAACTATCTCACACCACACCAGCTCCCTTGAGCTCAAGAACACCTCACCTCCTGAGGCCAGTTCATCCACTGTACTAGTTCATCCTCAGCCCTCTGAGGTAATCCACCAAAACGCTGGAGTAGGGTATTACACCGCAAGGTGGCCCGAACCAGGTTAACCGCTGTGTCTCTTTGTCCCTTTGAGATTGTCGCGCTAGGCTTAGGAGGACTGCGAGTAGGCAGGCTGGGTAGGTTGAGATCTCCGCACACACCCCAAAGTTCGAACCTCTCAAGGGTTTGCGGATCCCGTAATCCGACATTTGGCGCGCCAGGTAGGGGTGCGTCAGATCTTCTCTTTCGTCAATCGATCCACCACCACTCCGACACCTCCATGGCCGACGCACGCCGAGCTCGTGCCGAGTGTCGGGCCGCAATCGCCGCCCGCGTCACTCAGACGGCTCCGGCGGGTGATGACTGTGCCCGTCGCGCTCCGTCTCCAGTGGCCAATGCCGCCACGGGCCTTGCTGCCCACGAGCAGCAAGCTTCATCACTGCACCCGTCGGTGCACCGTGATGGGCGCACTGCTACTCCATCACTGACCCCAATAGCTTCTTCCTCCCACACGCGTCGCGGCTAGGCGGACGCGCAGGCCGCTCTGCTCATGGCGCGGGAGCTCCTTCGCTACCGCCCGGTTGGTGACCTCTATGAGGAGTGGCTTGAGCAGATTGCTGAGCTCGTCAGTGTTGCGCACGGGGGCTTCGCTGAGTCGGCTCGCTCGCTCCTCAGCAGCCACCTACAGTGGGTGACGTGGTGCACGGGGCTCCTCCACCACCTCCGGCCCAGGGCGTCATCATCGAGCCAATGCATGTGGCACCATGATGCGACCCGCCTCTCCCTGCACCGGCTTGGGAGGACGTGAGATGCCAGGTGGTGCAGCGTCCCCAAGGAGAAGCGCGCGTGCTTCCAGCACCCCAGCACAAGGCTCGCGTACCGCCACAGGAGGTGGCGGTGCGCATGCACCAGGACAAGTTTCCACCCCCTCGACGACCTCAAGTGGCCACGGCAAGATGCCACACGTTCACCCCGGAGCTCCGCAACATCGTCTGGCCGAGCAAGTTCAAGCCTGACCTGCCTGCACGCTACAATGACACTACCGACCCCGCCGAGTTCCTGCAGCTCTACGAGTTGAGCATCGAGGTGGCCAGCGACGATGAGAAGATCATGGAAAACTGGTTCCTGATGGCCCTCAAGGATGACACATGTTCTTGGCTCCTGAACCTACCCGAGGGGTCGGTTTCTTCCTGGGAGGAGATGTGCAGCCGCTTCATCGCCAACTTCCAGGGCACTCACGACCGTCCGCCGGCCGCGGGTGACCTACGTTGCATTAAGCAACAACCTGGATAGACCCTGCAGAAGTATATCCAGCGCTTCAACAATGTTCGTCTCAAGATCCCCAAGGTGTCGGACGAGGTCGTCATTTCAGCATTCACTGATGGCGTCTGCGATGTCAAGATAAAGGAGGAGCTCGCCATCCACGAGGATCTCTGCACAGCTCTGGAGATGTTCAACATGGCGAACAAGTGCGCAAGGGCTGAGGAGGGGCGCCTCTCCCTCCTCGAGCTCCCTGATGCTGATCCAGAAGATAAGAAGGCCAAGACCAAGGACATGAAGTGCAAGGGGCCAGCCGTGCTTGCGGCTGAACCAGAGACGAAGCGCGGCTGTGACCACCCCGAGTCATCCAAAAGCAACCGACCATTCTGCGTCTTCCACAACATTCACAGCCACAACACCAACAACTGTCAGGAACTCAGGGCCCTCCGCTATGGGCGCCTCGGTCGACGCCCCGAGTGCAATAATCGAGGCTATGGTCGTGGAGGCGGCCAAGGTGGAGGACATTGGGACGGACGAGACCATCGTCAGGAGTGGCGCGACCAGCCTCGTGAGGACCGCTGACAGCGCCAGCCTCGCGAGGGCGCCTGGAGGGAGTAGCCTCGTGAGGAGCGCCCTTAGGGTAAGGCAGCTCTGCCTCCTCTGCCTCCACCACCAAGAAGGAACAAAGATCACCACCAGGACGAGGGGGCTGGGGCTTCCTGGAGCCATTGCCTGCATCTTGGGCAGCTCACAGGCCCCGGCTTCCCACCGCGTCTTCAAGCAGTTTGAGCACGAGGTGAACGCAACACTCCCCAAACCCGAAGCAACTCGCCCTCTCAGGTGGTCCAAGTGCGCCATCACCTTCAACTCCTCAGACCAGCTCAAGTGCACGACCACTGCTGGGGCGCTCCCTATGCTCTGTGTCACAGCCCCAGATCAGCCCTTGTTTGTTTTTGCTTTAGCATCCAGGCAACATGTTTAAATTTTATGAAATTTGAAATGGGGATGACCAAGCCCTAGCACCAAAGCATTGCAAATAGGTTCAACTTCAAAATATTTTCAAGAACCCAAATTGGTTTGCAAAAATGTTCATGATTACTGGAAAAGGGTGAAAACCATATCTAGAGATGATGGATATTTTTCCAAGACATTTTTGGATTTTTGATTAAACCATATTGTATTTGAATTGGGGCATTTAAATACTGTTAATATTTTTAAATGCTCCAACAATTCTGAAAATAGTTGAGGGCCTCTGTAATAATTCAGTTAATGTCCACAATTATTCTCAGGATTTATAAAAAATGATTTAGTGTCTAAAACTAAATCAAAACAAACTACAGAAAATAGAAATAGAAAAGAGGAAATAAAAGAAAGGGAGAGAAGGCCACCAGGCCACCTACCTAACTTACCTGGCGCCCACTTACCTGGCCCAGCACGGCCCAGCCCATCTCCACTCCCCCTGTCGTCTTCCTCCTCGCCAGAAGGACCGAGGCGTGGCGCGCGCCCGAGAGGCCTCGGCCACCTCCTGCTTCCCCTGGCCACCTCCTGCTTCCTCCTCGACGCCCCGGTGACGCCACGCGCCTCCCCGACCCCCTCTCACCTCTCCCTCACTCGCTGCACCCTCTCTCCCTCCCCTGACTCCCTTCCCCGAGCTCACCCGAGAGTCGCCGTCGCCGCCGTTCGCCATAGCCGCAGCCACCAGCCCTCCCTCGCCCTTCCGCCAGTTCCAGAAGCTCCGCCGCTGACCTCTACACCGTCCCCGCCAAGCCACACGAGCGGACGCGCCCTGCAGCGGCTTCCCCGACCTCTTCTTCAAGCTTCGGCCGCCGAGATCGCCGGCGACCGTGTGCCCTCCCTGACGCCTCCCCGAGCTCCCCGAGGCCACCGTCGCAACCCCTGTGAGCCTCCGGTCGATTCCCCTCTTCTCCCCGCGTCGATTTCGCGCCCTAGCCACAGATGCACATAGCCGAGTTGTGCTCGCCGCCGGCGAAGTCGTCACCATGGCTTGAGCAAGCCCAGCTTGCCCCTGAGCATGTCATCGCGCTCGCGCTGCTCCCAGGAGCCGATCTAGCCCACCCGTTCGTCTCACCGTGCACCACAACGCCGATTCCAAGCACACCCGAACTCCGGCCGCCGCCTTGGAGCTCGCCGTCGTCGGCTCCGGCCACCATAGGTCCGGCCACCACCACCGTTCGACGCGCGCCACTGCGTGCGTTTGAATGCAACTAACCGCGCCCGAAATGATGCCCTGAGGGCGATTTCCGAAGCCCGCCGCCGCATCTGGCCTCGCCGGCGTCATGTCGCCGGTGGGGTTGACCCACTTGACCACGGCGGAACCCCCCCTGGGTCGATGACAGGTGGGGCCAGCCCCTGTTAATTAGTTTAGGTGTTAGATTAGTTAACACTAATTAAGTTAGTTAATTATTTAAGCCACTGACATGTGGGCCCAGCCCTGCTGACATTTTCGTTAGTATTAGTTTAACCCTAATCAACCCAGTTAACCAACTGAGTCACTGACACGCGGGACCCACTGTCAGGTTTGACCTGGACCCGCCTAGTTGACCTGCTGACATCAGCATGACCTAGTGCTGACGCAATAAATCATTTTCTGGTTTTAAAATAATTCAGGAAATTCCAGAAAATTGTATAAACTTCTAAAAATCATAGAAATTCAACCGTAACTCCAAATTAAATAATTTATATATGAAAAATTATCAGAAAAATTCAAGGAATCCATCTGTACCATTTTCATGCATGTTAGAACAACTTATAGCTGCTGTTTAGCACAAATCAATTAAATGGCATTTGAATAATCACATATGGTGTTTGAATTTGAATCTTGTATTCAAACCAACTTCATTTAACCTGTTGCTAGTTGCATTAGCCCAAAACACACTCATATTGCCATGTCATGAGCATGCATCATATTGTTGCATCGCATTGATTGTGTTCTCTCTTGTTTGCCGGTATTTGTCCCCTCTCGGTAGACGATGTTCCGACGATGTGATCGTTGACACTGATGAAGACTCAATGTTATCTTCAGAAGTGCCAGGCAAGCAACCCCCCCCCTTGTTCATTCCGATAAAATCCCACTCTCTCGCTCCTGCTCTCTTTTACTGCATTAGGACAACATCGATTCATCTGTTACTTGCTGCGGTAGCTAAACCCCTTTATCCTCTGCATGACCTGTCATTCCACAGTAATTAGATGAAACCCACTAGCATGAGTAGGAGTTGTTTGAGCCCTGATGTGCCTACTCATTCATGCTTGTTTGTCATGCCTGCTACTGCTTAGAGTCGAGTCAGGTCTGATTCATCCGGGATGAATCAGAGGTGTGTGAACATGTCCTACGGTGTGTGAGCTAAGCGTGTGAACACGATTTGGTAAAGGTAGCGGTGAGAGGCCATGTAGGAGTACATGGTGGGTTGTCTCATTGCAGCCGTCCTCAGGAACTGAGTTCTGTGTTTGTGATCCATGATTCAGCTACTACCACGCATTGGGCCCGAAACCAATGGACCCTCTCGGCTTCTTGATCACCCTTGTCCTCTGTCCAGGAGTTGCAAGTAGTTTCTGGTGTTTGTAGTATGCTGGAGGCCGTGGGCAGCGCTGACCGGAGGGGTGGGCTGTGATGCGGTAGGCACGTGGCCGGGTATACCGGGCGCCCGTTTGGTGTCACGGAACCCTGTTCACATCGTTTGGGGCTGTGAGCGAAACTCCGGCCGGATCTCCTCATGGATGGAACCCGAATAGGCGATAAACCTGGACTAGAGACTCGAGTGTTTAGGTAGGCCGTGGCCGACACCCACGTTGGGCTTCCGCTTGAAGGTTGCCGAGTACATGTCGTGTAAACGGCGGTAAGTGGTGAGAGCGTGTGTGAAGAAGTACACCCCTGCAGGGTTAACATCATCTATTCGAATAGCCGTGTCCGCGGAAAAGGACTTCTGGGTTGCTTATATCAGTTCATAGACAAGTGAAAGTGGATACTCTAAAATACGCAAGATAAGCGTGAGTGCTATGGATGGCGTTCTCGTAGGGAGACGGGAGCGGATCCATAGTGGTGTATTGATATGGTGAATATGTGGACTCGTGTGCGCCACCTCAAAAGAGTTACTTGCAGTCGTAGTTCAGGATAGCCACCGAGTCAAAGCTGGCTTGCTGCAGTTAAACCCCACCATCCCCTTTGTTGATAATGATGCATATGTAGATAGTTCTGATGTAAGTCTTGCTGGGTACATTTGTACTCACGTTTGCCTATTTATGTTTTTGCAGAGAGACTTCGGTCTCGCTAGTAGTTCCGCGTGGACTTCGACGTTTAGCTTGTTACCTCAGCTACGATCTTGTGCCTCGGCAGGATTTGGTAGATAGTCAGGCTTCTCAGCCTTTTCTTTGTAGATGTCTGTACTCAGACATGTTGAGCTTCCGCTTGTGCTTTGATCTGTATGCTCTGAATGTTGGGTCATGAGACTCATGTTTGTAATATCTCGCTCCTCGGAGCCTATTGGATAAATACTTGAGTCGTAGAGTCATGTTGTGATGCCATGTTGTGTTTGCACATATCGAGCATATTGTGTGTATGTTATTGAAATGCTTGGTATGTGTGGGATCTGACTATCTAGTTGTTTATCTTTAGTAGCCTCTCTTACCGGGAAATGTCTCCTAGTGTTTCCACCGAGCCATGGTAGCTTGCTACTGCTCCGGAACACTTAGGCTGGCCGGCATGTGTCCTTCTTCGTTCCTGTGTCTGTCCCTTCGGGGAAATGTCACGCGATGAATACCGGAGTCCTGTTAGCCCGCTACAGCCCGGTTCACCGGAGTCCTGCTAGCCCAGTGCTACAGCCTGAATTCACTCGCTGATGACCGACACGTTCGATGCTGGGTCATGGATGCCTGTCCCTGTAAGTCTGTGCCACTTTGGGTTTACAACTAGCCATGTCAGCCCGGGCTCCTTATCATATGGATGCTAGCGACACTATCATATACGTGTGCCAAAAGGCGCAAACGGTCCCGGGCAAAGGTAAGGCGACACCCGTGGGAATACCGTGCGTGAGGCCGCAAAGTGATATGAGGTGTTACATGCTAGATCGATGTGGCATTGAGTCGGGGTCCTGACAGCGTTGGTATCAGAGCTTGACTGCCTGTAGGATTACCAAGCCAAACTGGTCGAAGTTGAGTCTAGAAATTCTTTAGTTATATAAGGGAATTGATTGTGGGATGGAACGTAAGGCTCTTTTTACTCCTTATACCTCATGGCCTTCTGATCTGAGTCATCATCTTCTCTTCTACGGGGATTAAGAACTAGGCTATCTCTTCTTTCTATTAGGATCACGTGTTACTAATCAGTAGACTTATAAGATTGTTGGATTTAAGTCTCAGTTCAGTTCCTACTACTTCCGTATGTTAATTGTTGATCTCGGAACCTTGATATTGTGCTTCTGAGTGGTTATGCCACCATTTTGTAGTATGTCTCAAATCTTTGCTGAGCATTTACAGCCGTTATGCTGTCCGAGTCATCCCAGGTTTCTAAATAGTCTGAAGCAATTTGCAAATTCCTTCCTCCCGTTTCGATGTTCCTTTGGGCCAGATTAACCACACTAATCGGTGAGTTGAGGTACTTTATTGCCTTGACATATATGTTGGAGCTGGTATTATGACCCTAGGTGTCTTAGGGGATCATCTAGTAATTTAGCCATGATTTGTGTCCCAGTGTGATGATTCTGGCCATCATTCTCGTAAGCATCCCGTGATGCCACTAGTAGTAGGTATTCTACTCCTTGGGTTTTGAACCCGAAATTCACCCTATTTACTTCATGTTGATAGTAATTGCTAGCTCCCTTAGGTTATTAGTAACCTTTGCGATAGTCCTTGAAGTCCGTGGTATCTTCTTCTTCCAAATACCATGAACTACTTATGGCAGAAGTTCCTCGTTGAACTGAACGATCACAACCAGAGTGCTCTTGATGAGTTCTCCATTATATATTGTGGCTCTGCCAGTTCTACCTTTCTACATGGGTTATCCGGAAGAAATATGTTGAACTTCGTTCGACATGCTAAACCATGCATCCACAACTCAGGAAATCATATGTTCTTTTGAGTTGTCCCTCTGTAGTTGTATTTGACCCTTGTCCAGCAGTTGATAGTCAAGTTGATGTCATGCATTCGTGTTCACCGATGCTCGTTATTCTTGTGGTCCGTCAAGCTGTTCTAGTTCGGAATGACTAGGAGAAACAAACTCCAGTACCTCTCCCATATCCAGGATTGGGTCAAAGAAGTTATGCTCCACAGAACAAATTGCTAATTCAGCTTTTGTTCTGCTCTACCTTGGAGTATTACCATCTTTTATATCGGGATTGTTATAGGAATTGCACACCATCCTATGAACCCTTGGTACAGTGATACTTCTTGCCATCATTGTTCATTCCTCGGTTCCTGTGTTATTGCAACCGGAATACCGACAAATGAATTGTGATGTGTGAAATCAATACTCCCAGCACCCTCGTTGCTTGGTAGTTAAAGGATAATAATTTCATTCTTAGCGTGTTGGTTTTTGAATCAGCCTTGTAAGACTGATCGTGCTACCTAGTCCTTATTTCGGTGCACCCTTCGATTGATGAGTTAGGATCTTGTCAAGTCCTCACTCATTTGATCATATCGTCTTGCCCTCAAAAGCGAGATTGTTCTCGAGCTTAGTAACATACCGGTGGTTCGTGATTTTCTGAATGTCTTCTCGGAAGTATCACCAGGTCGTCACCTGACCGTTATGTTGAGCTCGTGATCAAGTTGGTTTCTTATGGACCACCTTCTCTCCAAGAATCGGTGTTAGATATCCCTGAGCTAGTTGGTTAAGCTGGACAACAACTTGGAGAGTTGGAAGATAAAAGCTTGTCTGACTTAGTTCGTTCCAAAGGGATATTCTTGTGTAGTGTGTGTTGAAGAAAGATGATATCTTCATCGATTGGTCCCTGTGATCAGTTGTTGGACCTATTGTCTTATCAATCCTTTGATTTGAGTGTGGGCCATCGTCAAGTCAAATCAGTACCAACGATGCTCGTAATGTTGTCTTACTCGTGGTTGATCCCTCGAGCATACACCATTATATCTTTTGGGTCTGACCAATGCTATCACTTGTTCACATAATTATGGAATTCCATTTACATGGAAATCTCGATGAGTTGTTGTTGAGCCCATCAGCAGCATTTTGTCTCTCCCATGAGTCATGTTGAACATCAACCTAGTGTTGGAAACTTGTGTAAGCATTCCTTCGTGTTTCGTTCATGAAGCATATGTTTGGATGAAGGTAGTGACTTCCTTTAATTCATGTGCATCTGATGCAAGTTGCCGCCGTGGATTCGAGAAAGTCAATGTTGCTTTCTTTGGAATCATTCCAAATCAGTCATGCACACGTGCGAAGAATTCTGTGGTTTGAAGACTTGCAACCTTCAATCTATATGTATCCCTAGCACACCAAGCCACTGATTGATTTGCTCAAGGAGAAGGAGTTCCTTCATAAGAGCTAATCCGGACTTATGTAAGGACTTCGATATCCTCGATGATGGTTCCCAACTTGAACTCGGTAGTGTTTTATTGTAAGACTACCACGTGGTCATGCTTGTCTAGGACATCGTGTTCACACGTGTGTAGCAGAACCAGCTCATGTTTTGGAGCTTACTATCGTAGTTCATTCCCCGAGAATCTCGCAACGTCATCTCGTCGATTTGTGTTGCAAACTTTCGTTTTTCTTCCTAGACTCGATGAGTCTGGAATATCCTGACACCAACCAGATCTGAATCTCAGGCAGATATGATGGTTTGGAACATTTTCCAAGAACTATAATATCGATCCCTTGGAAACCGGTAAAGTGGATGTCGTGGCCAACACATCCAGCCGGAAGACCTGTTATTATAATATCTTGATTTGAGGAAGTTGGCCACCTCCCCATAGGGATTTCGTAGGATTTACTCCCTAGTTGCCCCTATGGATTTCTGTGTTCCGAAGTCCGACCTTTTTACTTGATGTTCTAGATATCAAACCATATCTATGAATGGGTTACACTAGCACATCAAGGAGAACATTAGAAGCGGAGTGCTAAATGTCTCTCGGTCGATCATCCAGATTTCGTTCCCTTGGCCTCGCTAAGGTGAAATCTGAGAAAGTGTTATCCTCCTTTGCATCTGCATCGTCCATCGCTATTCATCATGGTAGTATGTTGTGTTGTCAGCACCCTTGACACGGATGTTGATAAAACCTTGATGATTGTGGAAATGCTCAAGTTCTTGAGAGCACGCACAAGCGTTACGTGTTATCATCGGCTCTAACTGGGATTACTCTCAGTTTCCTCGGCAATGCTATGACCTTCTCAAACAGTGAATTCACTCTCTATTGTTGGGTTCTTCCCCAGTTACCAGAATCATTCCCAGCATTTGCATTTTGTTCCCAGCTTGCACCGCCAATGTGCCATTCTACCATGGGTCTCTTCCATTTCCGGTGATAAGCAAATTCATCCATTACGTTGTCTTCAACAAGGTAATCCACATCATCCAAGTCCGAGTATGCCATTCTACCGAACCCCTCTAAATGACCGATTATGATTTGTCCTAGGCTGGTTTAAAGAGTTTCAATGATCTCTGAATCAAAGGTAATTCTTTTTGCCACTTAAGGGGATATATCTTCGAGTCACCATCCCTAAGGTGCCCCATTATGGTATCATGGCAATTCAATTCCTCGCTACGTTGACAACCGATCACCACATTCTTAAGTCTGGAATTGTTGTCTACTTAGCGAACCCTCGTCATCTGCATCACTCCATTTCTTCAGATCTGTGCTTCGTCTCTCAGCTCAAGAGATGTTGCTATGTCTCATCCCGAGAGTTACTCCTGAGTTGTTCGACCTCCGAGAAGAACGATTCTTTTAGGGTCTTTCCTTTCCTCTCGTTGTCATGTTAGTTGGAGTTCTCAGAGCAAGACTTCGAGAAAATGATGGTGAACAAATCAACGTTCAGTTGAAGTGCAACCTGGATCGTGAAGATTGTACTAGTTTGCGTTCCCCCTTCACCTTACCCTACGCTTGAATCTCGGGACGAGATTTTTGTTTAGTGGGGGTGAGCTGTCACAGCCCCAGATCAGCCCTTGTTTGTTTTTGCTTTAGCATCCATGCAACATGTTTAAATTTTATGAAATTTGAAATGGGGATGACCAAGCCCTAGCACCAAAGCATTGCAAATAGGTTCAACTTCAAAATATTTTCAAGAACCCAAATTGGTTTGCAAAAATGTTCATGATTACTGGAAAAGGGTGAAAACCATATCCAGAGATGATGGATATTTTTCCAAGACATTTTTGGATTTTTGATTAAACCATATTGTATTTGAATTGGGGCATTTAAATACTGTTAATATTTTTAAATGCTCCAACAATTCTGAAAATAGTTGAGGGCCTCTGTAATAATTCAGTTAATGTCCACAATTATTCTCAGGATTTATAAAAAATGATTTAGTGTCTAAAACTAAATCAAAACAAACTACAGAAAATAGAAATAGAAAAGAGGAAATAAAAGAAAGGGAGAGAAGGCCACCAGGCCACCTACCTAACTTACCTGGCGCCCACTTACCTGGCCCAGCACGGCCCAGCCCATCTCCACTCCCCCTGTCGTCTTCCTCCTCGCCAGAAGGACCGAGGCGTGGCGCGCGCCCGAGAGGCCTCGGCCACCTCCTGCTTCCCTGGCCACCTCCTGCTTCCTCCTCGACGCCCCGGTGACGCCACGCGCCTCCCCGACCCCCTCTCACCTCTCCCTCACTCGCTGCACCCTCTCTCCCTCCCCTGACTCCCTTCCCCGAGCTCACCCGAGAGTCGCCGTCGCCGCCGTTCGCCATAGCCGCAGCCACCAGCCCTCCCTCGCCCTTCCGCCAGTTCCAGAAGCTCCGCCGCTGACCTCTACACCGTCCCCGCCAAGCCACACGAGCGGACGCGCCCTGCAGCGGCTTCCCCGACCTCTTCTTCAAGCTTCGGCCGCCGAGATCGCCGGCGACCGTGTGCCCTCCCTGACGCCTCCCCGAGCTCCCCGAGGCCATCATCGCAACCCCTGTGAGCCTCCGGTCGATTCCCCTCTTCTCCCCGCGTTGATTTCGCGCCCTAGCCACAGATGCACATAGCCGAGTTGTGCTCGCCGCCGGCGAAGTCGTCACCATGGCTTGAGCAAGCCCAGCTTGCCCCTGAGCATGTCATCGCGCTCGCGCTGCTCCCAGGAGCCGATCTAGCCCACCCGTTCGTCTCACCGTGCACCACAACGCCGATTCCAAGCACACCCGAACTCCGGCCGCCGCCTTGGAGCTCGCCTTCGTCGGCTCCGGCCACCATAGGTCCGGCCACCACCACCGTTCGACGCGCGCCACTGCGTGCGTTTGAATGCAACTAACCGCGCCCGAAATGATGCCCTGAGGGCGATTTCTGAAGCCCGCCGCCGCATCTGGCCTCGCCGGCGTCATGTCGCCGGTGGGGTTGACCCACTTGACCACGGCGGAACCCCCCCTGGGTCGATGACAGGTGGGGCCAGCCCCTGTTAATTAGTTTAGGTGTTAGATTAGTTAACACTAATTAAGTTAGTTAATTATTTAAGCCACTGACATGTGGGCCCAACCCTGCTAACATTTTCGTTAGTATTAGTTTAACCCTAATCAACCCAGTTAACCAACTGAGTCACTGACACGCGGGACCCACTGTCAGGTTTGACCTGGACCCGCCTAGTTGACCTGCTGACATCAGCATGACCTAGTGCTGACGCAATAAATCATTTTCTGGTTTTAAAATAATTCAGGAAATTCCAGAAAATTGTATAAACTTCTAAAAATCATAGAAATTCAACCGTAACTCCAAATTAAATAATTTATATATGAAAAATTATCAGAAAAATTCAAGGAATCCATCTGTACCATTTTCATGCATGTTAGAACAACTTATAGCTGCTGTTTAGCACAAATCAATTAAATGGCATTTGAATAATCACATATGGTGTTTGAATTTGAATCTTGTATTCAAACCAACTTCATTTAACCTGTTGCTAGTTGCATTAGCCCAAAACACACTCATATTGCCATGTCATGAGCATGCATCATATTGTTGCATTGCATTGATTGTGTTCTCTCTTGTTTGCCGGTATTTGTCCCTCTCGGTAGACGATGTTCCGACGATGTGATCGTTGACACTGATGAAGACTCAATGTTATCTTCAGAAGTGCCAGGCAAGCAAAACCCCCCCTTGTTCATTCCGATAAAATCCCACTCTCTCGCTCCTGCTCTCTTTTACTGCATTAGGACAACATCGATTCATCTGTTACTTGCTGCGGTAGCTGAACCCCTTTATCCTCTGCATGACCTGTCATTCCACAGTAATTAGATGAAACCCACTAGCATGAGTAGGAGTTGTTTGAGCCCTGATGTGCCTACTCATTCATGCTTGTTTGTCATGCCTGCTACTGCTTAGAGTCGAGTCAGGTCTGATTCATCCGGGATGAATCAGAGGTGTGTGAACATGTCCTACGGTGTGTGAGCTAAGCGTGTGAACACGATTTGGTAAAGGTAGCGGTGAGAGGCCATGTAGGAGTACATGGTGGGTTGTCTCATTGCAGCCGTCCTCAGGAACTGAGTTCTGTGTTTGTGATCCATGATTCAGCTACTACCACGCATTGGGCCCGAAACCAATGGACCCTCTCGGCTTCTTGATCACCCTTGTCCTCTGTCCAGGAGTTGCAAGTAGTTTCTGGTGTTTGTAGTATGCTGGAGGCCGTGGGCAGCGCTGACCGAGGGGTGGGCTGTGATGCGGTAGGCACGTGGCCGGGTATACCGGGCGCCCGTTTGGTGTCACGGAACCCTGTTCACATCGTTTGGGGCTGTGAGCGAAACTCCGGCCGGATCTCCTCATGGATGGAACCCGAATAGGCGATAAACCTGGACTAGAGACTTGAGTGTTTAGGTAGGCCGTGGCCGACACCCACGTTGGGCTTCCGCTTGAAGGTTGCCGAGTACATGTCGTGTAAACGGCGGTAAGTGGTGAGAGCGTGTGTGAAGAAGTACACCCCTGCAGGGTTAACATCATCTATTCGAATAGCCGTGTCCGCGGAAAAGGACTTCTGGGTTGCTTATATCAGTTCATAGACAAGTGAAAGTGGATACTCTAAAATACGCAAGATAAGCGTGAGTGCTATGGATGGCGTTCTCGTAGGGAGACGGGAGCGGATCCATAGTGGTGTATTGATATGGTGAATATGTGGACTCGTGTGCGCCACCTCAAAAGAGTTACTTGCAGTCGTAGTTCAGGATAGCCACCGAGTCAAAGCTGGCTTGCTGCAGTTAAACCCCACCATCCCCTTTGTTGATAATGATGCATATGTAGATAGTTCTGATGTAAGTCTTGCTGGGTACATTTGTACTCACGTTTGCCTATTTATGTTTTTGCAGAGAGACTTCGGTCTCGCTAGTAGTTCCGCGTGGACTTCGACGTTTAGCTTGTTACCTCAGCTACGATCTTGTGCCTCGGCAGGATTTGGTAGATAGTCAGGCTTCTCAGCCTTTTCATTTGTAGATGTCTGTACTCAGACATGTTGAGCTTCCGCTTGTGCTTTGATCTGTATGCTCTGAATGTTGGGTCATGAGACTCATGTTTGTAATATCTCGCTCCTCGGAGCCTATTGGATAAATACTTGAGTCGTAGAGTCATGTTGTGATGCCATGTTGTGTTTGCACATATCGAGCATATTGTGTGTATGTTATTGAAATGCTTGGTATGTGTGGGATCTGACTATCTAGTTGTTTATCTTTAGTAGCCTCTCTTACCGGGAAATGTCTCCTAGTGTTTCCACCGAGCCATGGTAGCTTGCTACTGCTCCGGAACACTTAGGCTGGCCGGCATGTGTCCTTCTTCGTTCCTGTGTCTGTCCCTTCGGGGAAATGTCACGCGATGAATACCGGAGTCCTGTTAGCCCGCTACAGCCCGGTTCACCGGAGTCCTGCTAGCCCAGTGCTACAGCCTGAATTCACTCGCTGATGACCGACACGTTCGATGTTGGGTCATGGATGCCTGTCCCTGTAAGTCTGTGCCACTTTGGGTTTACAACTAGCCATGTCAGCCCGGGCTCCTTATCATATGGATGCTAGCGACACTATCATATACGTGTGCCAAAAGGCGCAAACGGTCCCGGGCAAAGGTAAGGAGACACCCGTGGGAATACCGTGCGTGAGGCCGCAAAGTGATATGAGGTGTTACATGCTAGATCGATGTGGCATTGAGTCGGGGTCCTGGCACTCTGCTCCCCTGTCATCAGCAATGCGGTCGTCAGCAAGACTCTCATTGATGGTGGAGCAGGGCTCAATGTTCTGTCTGTTCAGACATTCGACATGCTGCAAGTGCCATACTACCAGCTTCACCCAACCAAGCCATTTTCAGGATTGACCGACGGTTCTACACACCTGATAGGGCAGGTTCGCCTCCCTGTCACCTCCGACAAGCACAACAACTACCGCACCAAGCTCATCGACTTCGACGTCGCTGACATCCGCCTACCATACAACGCCATCCTAGGGTACGCAGCGCTTGCCAAGTTCATGGCAGCTACACACCACAGCTACAACGTCCTAAAGATGCCAGGAGGCGGCGACGTCATCACGGTCACGTGCCAAGAGAAGGATGCGGTGTGCTCCCTCGAGTGCGCCTTCCAGGCTGCGGCGGTCGAGAACCCTGAAGACGAGGATGACACCCTCCCTCCTGAGGTCGCCCCTAAGACAAAGAAGCTGCAGCTGGGATAGGGGTCTCATGAAGGAGCATCACTCGAGGACGCTGCGCTGAGCCTCGCGTCTCCGGACATGACACCTTCACCCATCGCATAGGAAGGCACGTCCGGCGCCCCTCTCAGGCTGGGCTCGGGGGCTCTCCTCGGGAGGGCCTTAGACCTAGCCAGGGTCACGAGGGAGGCGCTCGGGCACCATGTGGAGGCACTCTTCAGAGCATGCTTCCCAGGAGAAGGCATCAGGTGTGAGGCACCTGGCATTCAGGAGTTCATCAACAAGGCAATCGAGGAGATTCAAGAAGCAAGGGTTCTGCATGGCGATCTTCGCCTGCCGCACGGCGCAGCTCACTGTCCTGGCAAGGGTAAGGAGTTTCGCATCTGCATTGACATCCCCGAGATCAACAAGGCCGCGTCTCGGCAGCTCATGTGGCCGTCTCCTGTCGGCCGATGCGAGGGTCCACCTCACAGCTACGTTCACATGCCTTTTGGCCTGCCGAGCGTGGCTGTGGTGTTTCAGCGCTGCATGAGAGACGCCCTGACGGCTTGCAAGGCCAGGCATCAGGCGATCCTGGCAGAGATGGAGGAGCACCTTCAGGAGTCTCCCAGGCCCTCAGCGGCTCCCGAGGCTCGGCACCAGAGCGGCTCATGAGGGACGACTCCGGCGGCGCGCATTTTTTGGCTACTTCAACACCTCTTCAGCAACGGTACCAGGTGACATCTCTCTAGTTCGTTCAGTCTGGGGGCGCCCCTCGGGCTGCGTCATCCCCAGGCCGTGTGGGTCCATCCCAACGGCATGCATCGTTTTGCATTCACCATGACTATCTAACCGTTTTTGTGATTTTACCTATGACCGTCACCTTATGGCCACGAGTCTTAGCCGCCTCGTGGCCCCCCATGTGTTCGCTGGCTTGCACCTCTCCCGCATCACTGCATAACAACTTACTCGGCATGGCGCTTGTGCTCGGGTCCGTCCCTGCAACGCTGATAAACCTGGGGATCGAGCTCTGGTTCGCGACCCACCTCATGCACACCACCTCGCCAGGTCCTCGGTGCCTCTATCATATGCCCTGGGCTGCACGCCCACTCGGCAGGGGTTCCCGGTCTTTCCTATCATCTGACCAGCAGGTTCATTTGGCAGTGGGCCATGGGTCGGCTTGGACGACCACCATTTGGCCTTGCGAGTCGCTTGCGCGTTAAAGGAGGGCCTCCCGAGCATCGCGTCTTGGGAGTTCCTACTGGCTCTCCAGCCCTCACTCCTGGACTTGAGCACGGCATCGCGACCTGGCATACCCGCGGCGGCTGAGCTCGCTCGAGGGTTGAGTCCCGAGGATGTAGAGCACTTGGGCGAGCGAGGCAGGAAGGTGGCCACTGCAGGTCGGGCCCAATGGTACCACCACAAGTGCGGGAGCAAGCACCATCTTCCTGACGGACCAAGACACCAAAAGATAAGTCACGATCCGCTTCGGCACCATCTTTGCTCCCTGCACACCCCGCCTTGCAGTTCCATTTTGGCAGTTCCACACCCCTTTTCGATTCTCTAGGCAGCTTCTTGCACGCCAAGGGGGACCTCGTGAGCATCGCGTCTCATGAGCTCTTACCGGACCTCGGGCCGCTCACCTCCTAGCCTTGACCACTTATGACCCACAAGTATAGGGGATCTATCATAGTCCTTTTGATAAGTAAGAGTGTCGAACCCAACAAGGAGCATAAGGAAATGACAAGTAGTTTTCAATAAGGTATTCTCTGCAAGCACTAAAATTATCGGTAACATATATTTTGTGATAAGGTAATTCGTAATGGCTGACAAGTAACAAAAGTAAACAAGGTGCAGCAAGGTGGCCCAATCCTTTTTGTAGCAAAGGACAAGCCTGGACAAACTCTTATATAAAGGAAAGCGCTCTTGAGGACACATGGGAATTATCGTTAAGCTAGTTTTCATCATGCTCATATTATTTGCGTTCGTTACTTTGATAATTTGATATGTGGGTGGACCGGTGCTTGGGTACTGCCCTTCCTTGGACAAGCATCCCACTTATGATTAACACCTCCTGCAAGAATCCACAACTATGAAAGAAGAATTAAGGTAAACCTAACCATAGCATGAAACATATTGTAAGTGCATCTAGTGCCACCCCTAGTTGGTTTTGGAGTATTGACGACAAACTTGGTTGAGGGACTAATGTGTTTGTGAGAATTGCAGGATAACACAGGTAGTAGTCCCATATTGATTCGGTTTACCTACCAGAGATGACCCCTAAAAATGTGTGAAGACATTGTAGACAATGGTGGTCTGTGAACACATTCACATTGAAGACTATGACAGGAGAAGACATCGCGTGAAGACTATGGAGCGCGAAGACATAGTTGTTTCATTGTTTCCTTTTCTTCTTTGTTGAGTCATAGGAACCACCGTACTATTAAGTGGGGTCCAAGTGAACAAAGTCAGAGTGACTGATGTGATGCCCAATCAAATCCTATGTCTTTGAGCAGAGACAGTGAGAGCAAATCTTATACAGAGCTGGATGAGTCAACTTTACTTGTAGCCCAAGTCAAGCTGCCGCGTGTGTTCGAAATCTGACCGTTAGACACGTGTTAGTTCCTTAGTGACCCAGGGTCACTTTGGGCAAATCAGGTCGGGTTGCCTCCTGGCTATAAATAGCCCACCCCCTACACCATAAATTGGTGGCTGCTCAGAGTTAGTGCCCTGCTTTTGTCGTTTGAGAGCAACCCACCTCCGAACCCTTTGAGAGAGAATCCTTGCGAGGACAAAGCCCAAAACACCCAGAGCCAAAGAGTGTTAGGCATCACTGAAGTCTTTCTATCCGCGTGATCTGAAGACTTATTACACTTGAGGACTATGAATCCTCCAGCCGGTTAGGTGTCGCATTCTGAGCATCCAAGAGTCATTGTGGATTGCCGGTGAACGAAGTCTGTGAAGGTTTGGAAGTCTGGCTTGAAGACTTACCAGAGTGATTGAGCGAAGACTAAGTGTTCTTAGCTCATGGGGAATAAGGTGAAGACGTGGTCTTCTGAGTTGAATCTCAGCCTCCCTAACCAGACGTACAGTTGTCGCAGCAATTGGAACTGGTCCAACAAATCCCTTGTCCTCTCCGTGCAACTGGTTCTATCCTACCTCTCTTCCTTACTTACAGTTTATCTTCACGAAGTCTTTGCCTACTTGCCTTATCTGTCTGACTTCACTGTGTGAAGACTGTTGTCTGTTCGGCTTCATACTATCTTCCATCCTGATCCAATCTACCTAGCTGCTTATAGTATTCGTGCTTTCACTTCATTGCTTACTTGACTATGGCTTGTCTAGTGTAGTCTACCTTCTGCTGCATATCAATAGGGTCATTTCTATCGTTTGTCTTTGAAACACCCATGTTTTGAAGACTTTCATAAAAATCGCCTATTCACCCCCTCTAGTCGAATACTAGCACTTTCAATTGGTATCAGAGCTAGGTGCTCCCTTGTTCTATGTGATTTGGTTTAACCACCTGGAGTTTAGCTATGTCGACTGCAGGGATAATCAAAGTCTCCGCTGCCTGCCATGTCTTCGATGGCACTGATTACCCCTACTGGAAGAATAATATGCACATGCATCTTGAAGCCATTGATGTCGATCTCTGGTATGTCGTCAAGAGTAGTGTTCCTAAGACTGGTGAAGGTGTCACTCCTGCTGATGTTAAGAAGTTCATGCAACTGGACTCAACTGCCAAGAACATTATCTGTGGTCATCGGACCAACGGACAGTATGGTCGTGTGAGTGCTCTGGAAACTTCAAAGCTGGTCTGGGACTGGCTCTCCAAGGCCAATGAAGGCGTCTCGACACAGAGAGATTCAAGGATCAGTGTTCTTCACAATCTCTTCAACCGCTTCAAGAGAAATGACAATGAGAATGTCCATCTCACATTTGATCACCTCACTGACATCACTAATGAGCTTCATGCACTCGGCGCCACTGAGATCACCAAGCACGAAATCGTCAAGACACTTCTGAGATCTCTCGATAGCTCATTTGACACTCTGGCCCTGATGATTCAAGAGCACCATGACTTCAAGACTTTCGATCCATCTGACATACTTGAGAGGCTCAACACACATGAGTTCCAGCTATCTGAGAAAAATGATATGTATGGTCACAACTATGGCCGTACTCGTGCTTTGAAGGCAAAGGCCGTCTCCTCGTCTGAAGAAGAATCTGACTGCAGTTCTGGTGATCCTAAAGACATTGGAAAGTAACTTGCTATGCTCGTGAAGAAGTTCTAGAAGTTCACCAAGAAGAAAGACTTCAGAAAGTCTTCAAGATCCAGCTCAAGGAATGGTGAAGCTTCCTCTCGTGATCACAAGAAGAGAACCTGTCACAACTGCAAGAAACCTGGTCACTACATCTCTGAGTGTCCATAGTGGGACAATGAGACAAAGAAGAAGAAGAAGAAGTGCAAGGACTATGATTCTGATGACAAGAAGAAGAAGAAATCCTCAAAGTCTTCTTCCAAGTCTTCATCGAAGTCTTCTTCACACAAGAAGAGCTCATCTGGCAAGGCTCGTGCCTTTGTTGGCAAGGAGATGGATTCAGAGGAGGAGTCTGCATCTGAGGAGGCAGAGGTGGAGTCCAAGGAGGAATCTGATTCTGGAGTGGCAAGCCTAGCTCTAGCTTCTGCATACGTCGCCAAGTCCATCTTCGACACTGAAGACAATGGCCTCGTCACCAACGCTGATGCCAAGGATGAGGATGACTCTGCCCCCACCTACTGCTTCATGGCACGTGGTGCCAAGGTAAACTCATGCGATGCTTACTTTCAAACATCAAGTGAAGATGACTCTGAATGTGAATCTAAACCTAGCTACAAAACACTTGCTAAAATTGCAATTGAACAGCAGAATGCCATGGAACATATTCGAAAACTGTTATACAAAAGCGATGACCTATTGGACGGGGAAATGACCCGATCTGAGTCCTTAATTGAAGACATAAAAAATCTTCATGTTAAGTATGAGGAACTTGAAAGTCGTCATGAATCGCTCTCAACCTCTCATGAAAAGCTTTCCTATGATTATCTTCAAAGGAAATAGGAACTTGAGAGATTGAGATCGACTCATGAAGATCTTAAGGAAAACGAGTCACTCCGCACTCAACAAATCAGTTCCACCCAGGAAGGATTTGAACCACCATGTATAAAATGTATTGAGCGTGATAATGCTGTCTCTATTGCTGAATGTTCAACTGCTACTACTGTTGCAATATCTTCAACTGTTGATGTGGCAACTAACCCCTCATCTGAGGATACCACTACTATTGCTGATGAGAATGCCAGGTTGAAGTCATTACTTGAGACATGAATGTACAAAAGTCTCAAAGGGCATCAGACATTATGTGATTTCCTTAAAAAGCAGATACTGAACCAAAACCCTAGGAAAGAGGGTGTTGGGTTTGAGAGGAAAATGAATGTTGATGGTTCTTACTGGATGCCTGAGCAGTACCCCAAAACCACGTGGGTTGCTGCTAAGGGACCTTCAGTAGATCCATCTACCTTATCTGGCTTCACTAGTGCTAACCCAATTATCATTGATGAATCCTTTGATGCAAACTATAAACTGTTCAGGAATCAGAATGGTGAAGTGTTTTCCAGGTATATTGGTACTAACTACAGGAACAGAGCACCTCTTAAGAAGATCTGGGTACCTAAAAGGTGTCTTGAAAGTCTTCCCGTGAATGTCATTACGACACCACCTGGAAAGAAGATAAACCCCAGACCAAAGGCTTCATATGGTCCAAAGGCTTTATACAGACAGAAGACTCACCCGAGTCACCCTAACGCCAATGTTTTGCAAGGAAATCATACTCAGACCTTTGAATATGAGCGTGTTTCATCAAACCGCTATGTTCATAAGTCTAAGAACTTTTCTGCTTATTCATATGAGTATTATTCTCCTCCTGTAAGGCTATTTGCTAGGGCTTCAAAGCCGAAGTTCTCAGATGCTGCACTTAGACTCATTGCTTCTAAGCCACCCCTGAAAATGTGGGTGGTTAAGAAAACTTAACTCTCTTTTGCAGGATAAGGTCTCCAGCCAGAAATCAAAGGCGTCTGATGCTTATGCTGGGGACCTTAAACATCTTGTTGGCCGCAAGATAAAATGCCCAAATGGACTCACTATGTATTTTGTCCCGAGATTCCTTGACACTCATCCTATCTATCCAAACCAAGATCTGAACTTCTATGTTCCACTTGTTCATCAAATGGTTTTGCTTCACAACTCTATTGGTGAAGCCTATCCCCCAAACTGTACTGTAGGCTATGACACCTCATGCTTCAGAATGGATTATGGATAGTGGATGCACCAACCACATGACTGGTGATCGAAGTCTTCTGATGGATTCTACTCTTCGGCCGCCTGATTAGAGTCATATCACATTTGCTGACACTGGTAAAAGTAAGGTATTGGGTCTTGGTAGAGTTGCAATCTCAAAGGATCAACACATGGATAAAGTGATGCTTGTTGAATCCCTTGGTTTCAACTTAATGTCGGTATCAATGCTATGTGATTTGAATATGATTGTGATATTTGGAAAATATCGTTGCCTTGTCCTTATGGAATCTAACAAATCTCTAGTCTTTGAAGGGTACCGAAAAGATGATATGTATATGGTAGATTTCTCAGCAGGACCACAACTAGCCACATGTCTTCTAGCAAAAGCTTCAGAGTGCTGGCTTTGGCATCGGAGGCTAGGGCATGCGGGCATGAGGAACTTGTACACTCTCTCGAAGAAGAAGCATGTTGTGGGCATCGAAGGCGTCAAGTCCAAGAAAGACCATCTGTGTGGTGCCTGTGAAGCTGGGAAGATGACTAGGGCCAAGCATCCCTCGAGGACAATCATGATGACATCTCAACCTTGTTCACTAGATCCAACACTCTTCATGAAGTCATACGATGGTGAACTATTTGTGTGCCAAATCTATGTGGATGACATTATCTTCAGCTGCACTGACAAGAGATACAACGATGAGTTTGGACACATGATGCAAGAGCAATATCAGATGTCCATGATGGGTGAGCTGAAGTTCTTCCTTGGTCTTCAAATCCGTCAGCAGAGAAACAACATCTTCATATCTCAAGAGAAATATCTCAAAGACTGCATGAAGAAGTTTGGAATGCAAGACTACAAAGGATACACGATGCTAATGCCAACCAAAAGTCATCTGTGTCCTGACGATAATGGTAAAGAGTTCGATCAAAAGGTATACCGCTCCATGATTGGTTCCTTACTTTACTTATGTGCATCTAGGCCAGATATAATGCTTAGCATTTGCATGTGTGCACGATTCCAAGCAGCACCAAAGGAGTCGCATCACCTTGTGATGAAGCGAATTCTTCGATATTTGGCTTACACCCCAATGATAGAATTATGGTATCCAAAGGGCTCTTGATCTGATTGGGTATTCTGATGCTGATTATGCTGGTGACAAGGTTGATCGCAAGTCCACCTCAGGAACATGTCACTTTCTCGGTTGATCACTTGTCTGTTGGTCTTCAAAGAAGCAGAACTATGTGTCACTCTCCACTGCTAAATATGAATACATTGCTACTGGATCATACTTAGCTCAGCTTCTATGGATGAAGCAAACTCTCAAGGATTATGGCATCAACACGAAGAATGTGCCACTCTTCTGTGACAATGAAAGCGCCATCAAGCTTTCCAAGAATCCAGTTCAACACTCGAAGACAAAGCACATTCAGATCCATCATCACTTTCTCAGAGATCATGTCAACAAGGAAGACATTGATATCATTCACGTCAACACTGAAGAGCAATTGGCTGACATCTTCACTAAGCCCTTGGATGAGAAAAGGTTTTGCAAGTTGTGGTGTGAGCTAAATATCTTAGAATCCTCGAATGTCCTATGAATGGACACACATCCTAACGCTTATGCTTGTTGACGACTTAGATGTGCAACACATGAAGTAACGTATATCTTCAATTAATGAAGACTTACCTTCTGAGTGTGTATACATTAATGTGGAATTTGACTTCGGAGCGCCATGACAATTGTGCGCCGTGTCTGGGTCTAATACTTTCTAAATGATGGGTAACACCACCACCAAATTTTCATTGAAGTGTTTCTCTTGGCGTTACAATTGCAAAGTTTTCGCACTTGGATTGTCTTCAACATTAATTTATCTTCAATGTTGATTTGGTTCTTATGTGTGTGTGTGTGTGTGTGTGTGTGTGTGTTCTGTCCTCCACAACATTCACTTATAGCTATGTCTTCACTCTTGAATCTTTTGATGTAAGTGAATGTGATCGGACCCTAACATGTTCTATGCTTCTACCTCAACTCTATCTGTCCAAATCATATGCATTCTATTGAAACCTGTAGATTGTCTTCTCTGAGTCTTTGTCAGCAGATGACAATCTGACAAACATTTAATCTGTTCTTAATGTTGCATCCTTATTGCCTGAAAACCGGAGAAGCCGGAACGACCACCCGACAATCGAGGCGTGCGTGGGAACATGTAACAACTTCCAATGTGTTGCATGTTTGCCACGTGTCCCTCAGATGTGAACCGCTAGGGGCACCTGAGTAATTGTGCTGTGCTGTCCCTTTCCTTATAAATACACATCACACTGCGGTCAAAAATCCTTCTTCCACCTCCACACCCCGGTCAAACCCTAGCGCCACCACTAGCTCTTGATGACGTCGGCGACGAAGCGCTTGGCTGCCACGACCTCACCGACGCCGTCCTCATGCCAGCCGTGAACCTCGTCTTCTCCGCCGCCGTTGTAGGCGTCTTCCATCGCCAAGTTAGGGCACGGGAGATTGAACTGCTTGGCCTCCAACTCCGTTCTGTCTAGCAGTTCTTTGTGTGGTAATTAAAACTTACTTTTTACTGCCTTTTTGATCTGATAGATTCTTCCTTCTCTACCAAAAGTGGTTTCTATGCTTCCAAAGTTGAATCTATCCTGTTCTTCATCTCATATTCTGCCTAGTATATTCACGTATGCTTCACTACAAGTTAGATTCCTCACTTGTACCTATTCTTGGATTCGTACAAATCTGGAGCCAACCCTCAACATATAAGTGAATGTATTCGCGTTATGAGGTCAATATCTTCAAACTGATTTATCTTCAAAATCTTCTGAGAATGCATATGACCTCTTCCCCTTCCCTCGCACCTCTAATGCTGTCACATGTACATGTCCATGGGAGAATCCCTTGGTTCTCATAGTATGCATTCATTTGCAGAATTCTTACAGAGTCACATCAATTCTCCTGAAGCCTTTGCAAGTTCTGACCAGCCGTCGGAAGCCTTTGCAAGTTCTGAAGCCATTCAGTTTAAGCTTCATGGCAACAGAAAAATCAGCTAGAAAGGGCGGCATACAGCGCCGTGGGAATACATCCAAAGATTTGCCACCAGATCTGCATGAAATGTACAAGACAGACCCTGAAGAAGCCTATGGTGAATGCAAAACTCAAATCCAATGGATTCGAAGATATTGGGCTGAGGAATGGTATAAGTACAGTTTTGTCACTGCTGAGTATGCTGAGAAGAATGCCATCAAGCAACCCTCGGGAGATATATTATACAAAAATCTTCAACCCCAGTCCCTGTCTGAAGCTATTGATCAAGGCTTCTATCCGTGCATGGTTCGCGGGCCACAGCCAGAGAATGCTGACCCATCTTCTCTGCTATGGTGTCGTGAAGACGATTTGTTCAAGCGCAACTTCAAGTTTTCCAAGGATTCTACTGTGAAGAACAAGAAAGCATTTGGACTCGACTTCAACCCCGGTCCATACGCTCCTCGAGCTGATGGCACTCGTGAAGCTAATGAAAACAGAATCAGCCCCTTATACAACCTCGAAGGCCTCATCACTCACATTGCAGTTCAAGGGGCTGCTGTGGATCACTCAGCTGATGATGCAAATTCTGATGAAGCGCCAGCTCCTCCTAAGCCACAGAAGCAGAAGAAAACTAAGGCTTCAAAACCCTCTGCTGCACCAAAAGCTTCACATGTGAAGCCATTGGCAACTACCCTCCTGCATCAAGTATGCAATCTGAAGACCTCTCTCGTGTCTCCAAGAAGACCGAGAAGTCTATTCAAAAGAAGAAGCCCATTCTGAGTTCTGGTCAAGCACTAACCCCAGCTGCTGTTCTGAGGAACGAGAATGAAGCCATTGATCTGTCCAGTGACGATGATCTTGGTGAGGATGCTCTTGAGCTGCTGATAAAGAGCAAACAAGAGGCTAAAATCTTCAAATATTTGCCCCTCTTTGATGTGGAAATCCTAAACAACTTCATTGATGAGTGGTTTGCCAATCCAGATCTCAACATTGATGATCTTCAACTTCCAATTGGCATCAGCGTAGCTTTCCATAGTGCCATTGCAGATGAGCTAAGTCTGGCTCAGAAGATAGTTGAGCTCAAGAACAAGATTGACTATGAAAAGGCTCAATTCAAGAAGCACATGGCCAAGTTTAATTTCACTGATGTTCATAACTTCAAGAAGCTGCTGCATGATCTCAAGGAAGCGTTTCACAAGAAACATGAAGAAGCAAAAGGTTCAAGAGAGCGGATGAAACACCTTGCTGCCAAATGTGTTCAGGCCCACAATGAAGCTGAAAAGCGCAAGGCTCTTGGGCGTTCAGGCATCGACTCCAAGATGGCTGCCAAAAAGAAGAAGCCAACTATGACCCAAGCTGAAGCGTCAGGACAGGAAGCACCTCACATTGTCTTCCCTGCTAGCATGACAGGCTCGAAGCCTAAGGTCCCCACAGTGGCTTTAGAACTGAAGAAGACAAGGGCAGCCGAGGCCGAAGCCAGGAAACACAAGATCAAGAATGTCTCTGATGATGCTCCACTGACCAATAAGCGGAAGACAGAGTCTTCTAAGAAGAATCAGGCTGCTCCTTCAGAGCCCCTTCTTGTCGAGCCCCTCTCAGTTGCTCGTCCTGCATCCTCCCACCAAGAGCGCCAGCTAGTACTTCACGAGCCTGCTTCCACAGAGGCTCCTGAAGCTGAAGAAGATCCAGCTGTTGACCCCACCACAGCTGAAGACATTGGTCCCCAAGACAATGTAGAAGATGATGAAGGTCTTCCTCAGATTGAGCACCATATGGTATCATCACCTGTTCTCATGAACAGCGAAATCATCAGCATTGGTCGTCCCTTGACGCCAATTGCTCAGGATGCATCGTGGGCTGATCGCCCCCAACCAGAAACTCCAAGTCGAAGTTCATCCAGTACTCCCCGACCTCAAGTCACCACTCCGGTGCTTGATGATGATGACTATCACTACAAAAAAAAATACACTTCCGTGATGATACGTGTTTGTCACAGTAGGTCGCGTTTTTTGTCATGCATGTACATCCATGACGATTTTATGACAGAATCAAGATAGTCATACCTGTGCTGTCGTAGAAGTGTTCCATGACATTACCAAAATTATCATCATGGAAGTGTCCACTTCCATGACGATAAATCACGCGTCACAGAAGTGCTTTCGTCAAGGGTGACCGACACGTGGCATCCACCATAACGGAACACCGTTAAGCTATCGGGTCAGGTTTTGGATCCGATAACCCATTAACAGCCCCGACCAATGGGGATTTTCCACGTGTAAAATCATCATTGGCTGGAGGAAACACGTGTCTGCTCATCATTGGGACAGATGTCATCCACTCATTGGACGTAAGGCGCCTATGATACGTCAACACGTGGCACGGCCCAACAGAGGCCCATTCCTGTGAAAAGGCCGGCCCGTTTGACTTGGTCAAAAGGTGGCGGGCCGGCCCATGGAAAGCCTGTTAACGACCTGTTCTCATATAGCCCATTTACAGCCCGCTAACCCAAGGCCCGTTACGCCCTATCCGAATTAGGCCCAGTAGTATCATCTGGGCCATCCAATATGATTCCAGCCCATTTTCACTTCTGGCGCATGTATGGCCCATGACGTCTTTCGGCCCATATGAGGCCCTATGCAACTCTTGGCCTATTAACGGCCCGTGGTGAAACTGGCCCGTAATGAATAGTGTATCACTTTACACCCATTAACGGCCCGTGGTGAAACTGGCCCGTAATGAACAGTGTATCACTTTATACCCATTAATGGTCCGTTATTCCGTTGGGCCATTTCCAGCCCATGTTATCTTTCGGCCTTCTCAGAGCCCATTTATTCTTGGGCTCATTTCCAGCATTCATTTACTTACGGCCCGTTACTGTCATTTTCTGCTTGTGGGCCAAATTCAGCCCGTGGTTACAGTCGGCCCATTTGCGGTTCGTTAATATGTTGGGCCGTTTTCATAGCGTCATCAAATACAGCCTATTAACGATGGCCCGTTATGGTCGGCCCATGAACGGACGATTCCAACTCTAGCCCGTTTACGGCCATAATGAGGTCTGTTTGACCCATGTTTGGCCAATCGATCATACGGCCCGTATAAGGCCCATTGATGATACGACCCGCAGAAGGCCCATTGTTTCTACGGCCCGTAGAAGGCCCATTGTTTCTACGGCTAGTAGGAGGCCCAGTGTCACTACAGTAAATATTAGCCCATGGTTATTGTGGCCTAGTTTTAAAAAATAGGTTATTGTAGCCACTAGCAAACCGCGGAAAAAGAACTGCAATGACTACAAGCAAAGAAATAAACAAGACAACAAGGAAATAAATAAGCAAGCAACTAACGCTAGGCTATCACGGCTATTACACATATTACATCCACTGGGCATCAAAGTTCGCCACCAGTGCAAATATAGGAAACAAAGCAGCATATCATATACACTGGTTGTCAAAGTTGGCGACCAGCGCAAATAAACGCCGCAACAAAACAAATCCAGAACTGAAACCACTTCAAAAGATCTCAAGAAACAATATCCTGGGTACCCATAATGCTGGCAAGATGCTTAGCAAGCTTATTAACTTTCTCTTTTGGCGCTTAAATCCTCCAGTGCTTGCTGTTGCACCAGAAAATATGCATTTGAATTCTGCAGGGACTTCCTCAGTCCTTCAGCTTCCTGTCGCAGCACATCTGATCGATGTCTTTCAACTTGAAGTTGAGACTCAAGAAGACGAACTGATTCAGGCAGCGAGTTCGAAGAGCTTGTGCCAGCAGTAGTGGCCAGTAACTCAAACACTACATCAAGACAAGACTTTTGGGTTCCCTCACTGTCGTCAAGATAGTTTTTATCAGCTTTCTTGGAGACCAACAAGGATGTCTCACTATCTTGAACCTTATTTGCATTACTTCCTTTACCATTGGATAATGCGGTACTGTTCTCCAATATTTTGTCCGCATTCTAAAAGAGAAACAAGCAGACAAATCACATGTTTACCATGTTGTATATGAAACTCGTTTTGGTAAATGAGTTCAGTAGTAAAGTGGACAGGATAACAGCATGAAACAAACATATATCTATGTACGATGGTCACTTTATGGTCTATATCATTCTAGTTTTTGTTGCCAAATCAAGATCGAGACACAGTTCAAATAATATTTGTTCAAGACAAAGAAGAATAGACAGAATATAAGTGTGGGTAACTATAGAGCAATAACAACACTTGTAATGTGCATGACATGAGAACATAAGGGTTTATTCAATTGAAACTAAAATCAACATAGAGCAGGTTACAACAGAAAACCAGTTAAAGCAACAGGCTTAAAACATACCTGTTGCGCCATTGGAGTTTCAATTCCATCCTTCAAATTTGAAAATAGTTGGTATGAGTAAATACAGTAATGCAAGAGCAAAGGAGTATGAACCATAGCTACAGAACCTGACCTGAGAACAAATCTTCTTCTCCTTTAAGCGTTGAGTTGGGATTCAGAGTGGTGGTCCTCGTGCTTTGGGCACTGCAGTTCCCTTACTAACTGCTCGTGTTTGGGTGCTCTATGGTGGAGACGGTGTTGTGTCAACTGGAACTGGGTTACTATCTGCCGGGGTTGGGGTTAGAAGGGATGTAGCTGGTTCTCTGTCCAACTGGGTAGGAGTACCATCTGCGAGAGTCTGGGTTATGTGTGGTGGATCTGGTCCTTGGGCAAGTACAGCCGTGGTTCTATCTGCATCAATTGGTAGCACTATCTTTTCTGAAGACCGTGTTGTTACTCCCTTAGATACTGCCATCACGCTCTCCAATTCAAATGGCTGATAAACAAGAGAAGTAATTGAAAGTATAGACATTGTATGATAGACAGGTGCAATGGATAGTGGGGAATAAAAGAGGGCATGAAATAATTCATATTTATGTTGTCTAACCAAACAGGATAGCATGACACAATTTCACATATATGATGGCTAACTAAACAGGATAGCATGACACAATTTCACATTATGATGGCTAACTAAAAAAGATGGAAAGACATAGTTCAAAATATGAGACTATGTAAACAGGATGACATGCCATAACTACATAATGTGTTTATTAAAGAGGTTGGCATGCCATAATTCACATACATTCACGGATAGAATGCCATAATTCAAAATATGATGACTGTAAACACTAAACATGATGAGATGATATAACTATATGATGTCTTTATTAAATGGGTTGCCATGCCATAATTCAGATAGATGATGTGTATGTACTATGTAAACATGATGGCATGATATAATTCAAATATATGATTTATATAGTAAGCAAGTAAGCAGATCACAATCCATATATGATGTAAAAACTAAGCAATGCAAGCCAATATGCATGACATGGGTAATATAACCCTCCCAAGTTTGAGCATAGACCTCAGGGGGGAAATAGGACTGGTCATCAGTCTCTGAATCCTCCTCTGAGGAGCTCTCTGTAACCAGTAAGATGTCTGCTTCAGCAGGTAGCATTGTCTGCTCTGAATACCTTGTTTTCACTCCAACTACTTCCATCACCGCTTCAAATGGCTGATGCACAGGAAGAGTAGTTGAATATACAAACGTTGTCGACAAATGGAACATGTAATACAAAAAAATGATAGCATGATATAATTCACATACATGATGATTGGCTAAACAACATGGCATTGCATAATTCACATATATAATGCCTTTGCAACAAGATAGCATTGTATAATTCACATATATAATGTCTTGCAACAAGATGGCAATGCATAATTCACATATATGGTAATTAGACACTGAATAGGTGGCATTCACACAAAGCATGTCTAAACTAATCAAATGACATAGAAATGCGAGACACCATATGCACGATATGAGCAACATAACCCTGCCAAGTTAGAGCATGCACCTCGGGGGGGGGGGAATAGGACTGGTCATCTGTGTCTGAATCCTCCTCTGAGGAGCTATCCGTAACCAGCGAGATATGCGCTTCGTTAGATAGCATAGTCTGCTCTGAAGACCTTGTTTTCACTCCAGAATTTGCCATCACCGTGTCAAATGGCTGGTGCACACGAAGAGCAGTTGAATGTACTAACATTGTTGACAAATGTAATATGTAACGCAAAAAAAGGATGGCCTGATATAATTTACATATAAGATGACTGGCTAAGCAGGATGGCGTTGCAAAATTCACATATATGATGCCTGGCTAAACAAGATGGCGTTGCATAATTCACATAAATGATGAATAAACTAAACAGATGGCATTCGCACAAAGGATGTCTAAACTAAGCAGATGACATATTTGATGTATAAAGTAAGCAATGCAAGACACCATATGCATGATATAACCAACATCAGCATGCCAAGTTAGAGAGAAGACCTCAGGGGGTAAATAGGAGTTGTCTTCTCCTTCTGAATCCCCCTCAGAACAGATATCTTCCTCTCGATTACAATCCGAAATGCGTGGAGGGGGGCTGCCTTTGCACCTACCATGGAGCGACGTTTGCATGAAATTTTATTGCCACGCAAGGCTCGTCTCTTTTGCTCTACATGTTCAGTTCCATTGTTTACAATAACTGTCATGCATAGGAATAAAACATAGTGAGATTATGTAAGGAGTGCATGCAGAAATCCAGAGTGATGGTAGCAACCTGTGGATAGACCCAAACCAATAATAGCAGGCAGATAATGGCTTCAGTTAAAAAATACAGATAATGGCTTCTTTACTGTTTGTTTCCCACCCAACATGAAACTCATAGTAGACACCGGAGATTAACCAGATAGTAGATAGATACTATTGATAGCGGCCCCGATATGTACCGCACAACCATTTAAAAACTCAAGTTTGACCATTAGTTTGGAGCTGACTCAGAGTCTAATCGGTGAATAGGACGATAAAGTAGCATGTAATATTAAGCGATGCATAATGTAAGAAGACACGAAAGAGTGCGACCTCTCTTGTGGACCCGTGTAGTCCTCGAGGTCATCTACTCGGTTGATGATGGTAATGCAGTTTTCATGGCTGCCAGCGGCGGGGAAGAAGATCTGAGGCGGCGAAAGACAGTCTGGAGGCCGGATCCCTGCTGTGCTTGACCCTTCTGTCGTTGGAGCAGCTGAGCTGGGGTGGACGACGGCGCAACAGGAGCGGGACAAACCACACAAGGTTTTCTTTGACAACTATCTGTAAGAGAAGTAATTCTGTAAGTGCTTGTTTGAATTGGAGGATTCCAACAATGCAGGGATAGGAAATAGACAGGAATAGGATAGGAATGCAGGTGCAAAACAAGGAATTTAAAAACACAGGATTTCTGCCAATCTGGGTGTTTGATTCACAACTATTGGAAGATCACAGGATGCAAAGAAGCATGGTGAGATTAAGTCAAACCACAAGAAAATGTACGGTTATAATGCTATTATGCTACTATCTCTTAGTCTTCTGCGTCATGAATAGGAATTTGAAAAGGAGGACACGTGAAAATTAAAACTCCTACATTTTTTCTTTCAAGGAGACACTAAAGGAACAAATCCGTGTGCTCAGTGGACACTATATATAACATGTAGAGTAAAAAGAGATGCAACAAGTGTACAACCTCTTTGGCGAAGCCATGTTGATCTCAGCGTGATTGGGTTAGCCGGTGAGGATGCTCCGACTGACTTTGCTCTCGGAGGAGGGGAAGAAGATCTTAGGCGTCTGGAGATGGAGCCCGAGGTACTGCTCCGCTGTGATGGAGGGTTTCATCGTTGGAGCAGCTCTAGTGAGTTGTACAACGCCGAGGCTGAAGCAGGACAAGAGAGACAACGGACAACATTAACCTGAGTGGAATTCTAATAGCATCTCCAATACATGACGTAAAATACATAACCACAAAGTGCTAGATGTAAAATACATCAGCCGCCCATCTCTGAACTTAACTGTCAAAACTGAACTTAACTGTCGAAACTGAACTTAACTATTGAAACTGAATTTTGCTGTTGAAACTAAATTTTGCTGTCGAAACTGAACGCACTAGAAAGGTGAGGCTACACATCGGGCGACTGACTTTTTCATCTCTGTTCAGTCGATTTTGCAGCCGTTGGATACGAAATCAAGGGCCTGCGGTTCATCTTCAACCTCCACGCCCCTGAGCCGCCAGCCACCACCGACCAAACAGCAGCCCCCCGCCGCCCGCGGCCAGCGGTGCGACGCCCCGCCTGCCCCGAAAACACTCCCCACCGCCAGTCCGCCGCCGCCCCGGCCATCCCTCTAGGCCCCCCGTGCCGAGCTTTTTCTCCGGTGATCCCCACGCCACCGCCCCGCCAATGCCCCACCACCGCCCCCATCCTGAACCCTAAGATTGATAGTGGGGTACCTCTCCGGCGAGCCCCCCTCCCTGCTGCGGCTGGTTCTTCCTTCACACCGATGAGCCCCCCACCCCCTGAAAATCAACTGACCCAAAAGTCAATTCAGTCGACTGAAGTGTAGCTAAATCGGAAGCAGCATCGCAATCAAGAGCAAGAGCAAGAGCAGCAACGCGAGCAAGAGCAGACCAGGCAGGGGACCGAGAGCAAGAGAAGAGCAGCAGCGCGAGCAAGAGCTAAAGGAACAGCAGCTCGTACTGATGTGTACGTCACCGCCAAGGGAGCGACACCGTGGAGGAAGTGGCCGGCAACGCCGCCGTGGATGGAGCCGCGCCGTGTCGGCTCGGGACCGAGCGCCGGCAGCATCGTGAGATCGAATCAAGAAGAAAATGTGGTGATTAGTGTACAACCTCTTTGGTGGCGCCGATTAGGCCGCAACTTCATTCGAGGAAACGGTGATGATGATGCTCTTCCGGTGGTGCAGGTGAAGACGGTGGTGTGGGAATGGAGGTGGCGCGAAAGACGAGGGGAACATCGGGGCAGCTCCTTGGAGGTGGAGGACGGGGTGGTTGAATCGGCGGGACGATGAGATCAACGACGGATCCTCATCCGGTACGGTGGATGAGGGTGTTGGGGAACGTTGCAAAAAATTAAAATTTTTCCTACGGTTTCACCAAGATCCATCTATGAGTTCATCTAAGCAACGAGTCATAGGAGAGAGATTGCATCTACATACCACTTGTAGATCACGTGCGGAAGCATTCAATAGAACGGTGATGATGGAGTCGTACTCGCCGTGATCCGAATCACCGATGACCAAGTGCCGAACGGACAGCACCTCCGCGTTCAACACACGTACGGAGCGGATGACGTCTCCTCCTTCTTGATCCAGCAAGGGGGAAGGAGAGGTTGAGGAAGAAGGCTCCAACAGCAGCACGACGGCATGATGATGGTGGAGAGGCAGTACTCCGACAGGGCTTCGCCAAGCACTCAGCGGAGGAGGAGAGGTGTTGGGGAGGGGAGGGGCTGCGTCTTGGATCAGGTGTTCAGCCCTCCCCTCGCCCCTCTATTTATAGGGGAAGGGGGAAGGGGGCTGTCCCCCTCTAGATGAGATCTAGAGGGGGGCGGCGGCCAGGGAGGGGGGCTTGCCCCCCAAGCAAGGGGGACGCCCCCACTAGGGTTCCCCCCAACCCTAGGCGCATGGGCCCAAGGGGGGGGGGCGCCCAGCCCTCCAGGGGCTGGTTCCCTGCCCCTTGCGGCCCATGAGGCCCTCCGAGAGGGGTGGCCCCTCCCGGTGGACCCCCGGAACCCCTCCGGTGGCCCCGGTACAATACCGATATGCCCCTGAAACTTAACGGTGTCCGTATGACAACTTCCCATATATAAATCTTCACCTCCGGACCATTCCGGAACTCCTCATGACGTCCGGGATCTCATCCGGGACTCTGAACAACATTTGGTAATCACATACAAGTCTTCCTAATAACCCTAGCGTCACCGAACCTTAAGTGTGTAGACCCTACGGGTTCGGGAGACATGTAGACATGACCGAGATGGCTCTCCGGTCAATAACCAATAGCGGGATCTGGATACCCATGTTGGCTCCCACATGCTCCTCGATGATCTCATCGGATGAACCACGAT
This sequence comes from Triticum aestivum, assembly GCF_018294505.1. Lineage (NCBI taxonomy): Eukaryota > Viridiplantae > Streptophyta > Magnoliopsida > Poales > Poaceae > Triticum > Triticum aestivum. The sequence goes on along the minus strand of NC_057801.1, from coordinate 280,382,769 downwards.
GTCGAGGATTCAATCAACCCTGTATACAATTCCCTTTGTCAATCGGTATGTTACTTGCCCGAGATTCGATCGTCGGTATCCCAATACCTCGTTCAATCTCGTTACCGGCAAGTCACTTTACTCGTACCGTAATGCATGATCCCGTGACCAGACACTTGGTCACTTTGAGCTCATTATAATGATGAACTACCGAGTGGGCCCAGTGATACCTCTCCGTTTATATGGAGTGACAAATCCCAGTCTCGATCCGTGTCAACCCAACAGACACTTTCGAAGATACCTGTAGTGGACCTTTATAGTCACCCAGTTACGTTGTGACGTTTGGCACACCCAAAGCACTCCTACGGTATCCGGGAGTTACACGATCTCATGGTCTAAGGAAGAGATACTTGACATTGGAAAAGCTCTAGCAAAATGAACTACACGATCTTGTGCTATGCTTAGGATTGGGTCTTGTCCATCACATCATTCTCCTAATGATGTGATCCCGTTGTCAACGACATCTAATGTCCATAGTCAGGAAACCATGACTATCTGTTGACCAACGAGCTAGTCAACTAGAGGCTTAGTAGGGACGTATTGTGGTCTATGTATTCACACGTGTATTATGATTTCCGGATAATACAATTATAACATGAATAAAAGACAATTATCATGAACAAGGAAATATAATAATAATCCTTTTATTATTGCCTCTAGGGCATATTTCCAACAGTCTCCCACTTGCACTAGAGTCAATAATCTAGTTACATTGTGATGAACCGAACACCCATAGAGTTCTGGTGTTGATCATGTTTTGCTCGCGGAATAGGTTTAGTCAACGGATCTGCGACATTCAGATCCGTATGTACTTTGCAAATATCTATGTCTCCATCTTGAACATTTTCACGGATGGATTTGAAACGACGCTTGATGTGCCTGGTCTTCTTGTGAAACCTGGGCTCCTTGGCAATGGCAATAGCTCCAGTGTTGTCACAGAAGAGTTTGATCGGCCCCGACGCATTGGGTATGACTCCTAGGTCGGTGATGAACTCCTTCACCCAAATCGCTTCATGCGCTGCCTCCGAGGCTGCCATGTACTCTGCTTCACATGTAGATCCTGCCACGACGCTCTACTTGCAGCTGCACCAGCTTACTGCTCCACCATTCAACATATACACGTATCTGGTTTGTGACTTAGAGTCATCCAGATCTGTGTTGAAGCTAGCGTCGACGTAACCCTTTACGACGAGCTCTTCGTCACCTCCATAAACGAGAAACATGTCCTTTGTCCTTTTCAGGTACTTCAGGATATTCTTGACCGCTATCCAATGTTCCTTGCCGGGATTACTTTGGTACCTTCCTACCAAACTTACGGCAAAGTTTACATCAGGTCTGGTACACAACATGGCATACATAATAGATCCTATGGCTGAGGCATAGGGGATGACGCTCATCTCTTCTTTATCTTTTGCCGTGGTCGGGCATTGAGCCGAGCTCAATCTCACACCTTGCAGTACAGGCAAGAACCCTTTCTTGGACTGATCCATTTTGAACTTCTTCAAAATCTTATCAAGGTATGTGCTTTGTGAAAGACCTATGAGGCGTCTCGATCTATCCCTATAGATATTGATGCCTAATATGTAAGCAGCTTCTCCAAGGTCCTTCATTGAAAAACACTTATTCAAGTAGGCCTTAATGCTGTCCAAGAATTCTATATCATTTCCCATCAAAAGTATGTCATCTACATATAATATGAGAAATGCTACAGAGCTCCCACTCACTTTCTTGTAAACGCAGGCTTCTCCATAAGTCTGCATAAACCCAAACGCTTTGATCATCTCATCAAAGCGAATGTTCCAACTCCGAGATGCTTGCACCAGCCCATAAATGGATCGCTGGAGCTTGCATACTTTGTTAGCATTCTTAGGATCGACAAAACCTTCCGGCTGCATCATATACAGCTCTTCCTTAAGATAACCGTTAAGGAATGCCGTTTTGACGTCCATCTGCCATATCTCATAATCATAGTATGCGGCAATTGCTAACATGATTCGGACGGACTTAAGCTTCGCTACGGGAGAGAAAGTCTCATCGTAGTCAATCCCTTGAACTTGCTGATAACCCTTAGCGACAAGTCGAGCTTTATAGATGGTGACATTACCATCCACGTCCGTCTTCTTCTTAAAGATCCGTTAGTTTTCTATCGCTCGCTGATCATCGGGCAAGTCAGTCAAAGTCCATACTTTGTTTTCATACATGGATTCTATCTCGGATTGCATGGCTTCTAGCCATTTGTTGGAATCTGGGCCTGCCATCGCTTCTTCATAGTTCGAAGGTTCACCGTTGTCTAACAACATGATTTCCAGGACAGGGTTGCCATACCACTCTGGTGTGGAACGTGTCCTTGTGGACCTACGAAGTTCAGTAGCAACTTGATCCGAAGTACCTTGATCATCATCATTAATTTCCTCTCCAGTCGATGTAGGCACCACAGGAACATTTTCCTGAGCTGCACTACTTTCCGGTTCAAGAGGTAGTACTTCATCGAGTTCTACTTTCCTCCCACTTACTCCTTTCGAGAGAAACTCCTTTTCCAGAAAGGATCCATTCTTGGCAACAAAGATCTTGCCCTCGGATCTTAAGTAAAAGGTATACCCAATGGTTTCCTTAGGGTATCCTATGAAGACGCATTTTTCCGACTTGGGTTCGAGCTTTTCAGGTTGAAGTTTCTTGACATAAGCATCGCATGCCCAAACTTTTAGAAATGACAGCTTAGGTTTCTTCCCAAACCATAATTCATACGGTGTCGTCTCAACGGATTTAGACAGTGCCCTATTTAAAGTGAATGTAGCTGTCTCTAGAGCGTATCCCCAAAATGATAGTGGTAAATCAGTAAGAGACATCATTGATCGCACCATATCCAATAGAGTGCGATTACGACGTACGGACACACCGTTACGCTGAGGTGTTCTAGGCGGCGTGAGTTGTGAAACGATTCCACATTTTCTTAAGTGTGTACCAAATTCGTGACTTAAATATTCTCCTCCACGATCCGATCGTAGGAATTTTATCTTTCGGTCACGTTGATTCTCTACTTCATTCTGAAATTCCTTGAACTTTTCAAAGGTCTCAGACTTGTGTTTCATCAAGTAGACATACCCATATCTACTTAAGTCATCAGTGAGAGTGAGAACATAACGATATCCTCCGCGAGCCTCAACGCTCATTGGACCGCACACATCAGTATGTATGATTTCCAATAAGTTGGTTGCTCGCTCCATTGTTCCAGAGAATGGAGTCTTGGTCATTTTGCCCATGAGGCATGGTTCGCATGTGTCAAATGATTCATAATCGAGAGACTCTAAAAGTCCATCAGCATGGAGCTTCTTCATGCGCCTGACACCAATGTGACCAAGGCGGCAGTGCCATAAGTATGTGGGACTATCGTTATCAACTTTACATCTTTTGGTATTCACACTATGAATATGTGTAACATTACGTTCGAGATTCATTAAGAATAAACCATTGACCATCAGGGCATGACCATAAAACATATCTCTCATATAAATAGAACAACCATTATTCTCGGATTTAAATTAGTAGCCATCTCGCATCAAACGAGATCCAGATACAATGTTCATGCTCAAACTTGGCACTAAATAACAATTATTGAGGTTTAAAACTAATCCCGTAGGTAAATGTAGAGGTAGCGTGCCGACGGCGATCACATCGACCTTGGAACCATTCCGACGCGCATCGTCACCTCGTCCTTCGCCAGTCTCCGCTTATTCCGCAGCTCCTGCTGTGAGTTACAAATGTGAGCAACGGCACCGGTATCAAATACCCATGAGTTACTACGAGTACTGGTAAGGTACACATCAATTACATGTATATCAAATATACCTTTAGTGTTGCCGGCCTTCTTGTCCGCTAAGTATTTGGGGCAGTTCCGCTTCCAGTGACCCTTCCCCTTGCAATAAAAGCACTCAGTCTCAGGCTTGGGTCCATTCTTTGACTTCTTCCCGGCAACTGGCTTACCGGGCGCGGCAACATCTTTGCCGTCCTTCTTGAAGTTCTTCTTACCCTTGCCCTTCTTGAACTTAGTGGTCTTATTGACCATCAACACTTGATGTTCTTTCTTGATTTCAACCTCTGCTGACTTCAGCATTGAAAATACTTCAGGAATGGTCTTCACCATCCCCTGCATATTGTAGTTCAGCACAAAGCTCTTGTAGCTTGGTGGGAGCGACTGAAGGATTCTGTTAATGACCGCCTCGTCCGGGAGGTTGATCTCCAGCTGGGACAGGCGGTTGTGCAACCCAGACATTTTGAGTATGTGCTCACTGACAGAACTGTTTTCCTCCATCTTACAACTATAGAACTTGTCAGAGACTTCATATCTCTCAACCCGGACATGAGCTTGAAAAACCATTTTCAGCTCCTCGAACATCTTATATGCTCCGTGTCGCTCAAAACGCTTTTGGAGCCCCGGTTCTAAGCTATAAAGCATGCCGCACTGAACGAGGGAGTAATCATCAGCACGTGATTGCCAAGTGTTCATAACGTCTTGGTTCTCTGGGATGGGTGCTTCACCTAGCGGTGCATGTAGGACATAATCTTTCTTGGCTGCTATGAGGATGATCCTCAGGTTCCGGACCCAGTCCGAATAGTTGCTGCCATCATCTTTCAGCTTGGTTTTCTCTAGGAACGCATTGAAGTTCATGTTGACATGAGCGTTGGCCATTTGATCTACAAGACATATTTTGCAAAGGTTTTAGACTAAGTTCATGATAATTAAGTTCATCTTAATCAAATTATTTAATGAACTCCCACTCAGATTGACATCCCTCTCGTCATCTAAGTGTTACACGATCCGAGTCGACTAGGCCGTGTCCGATCATCACGTGAGACAGACTAGTCATCATCGGTGAACATCTCCATGTTGATCGAATCTTCCATATGACTCATGTTCGACCTTTCGGTCTCTTGTGTTCCGAGGCCATGTATGTACATGCTAGGCTCGTCAAGTTAACCCTAAGTGTTTCTGCATGTGTAAAACTGTCTTACACCCATTGTATGTGAACGTAAGGATCTATCACACCCGATCATCACGTGGTGCTTCGAAACGACGAACTTTAGCAACGGCGCACAGTTAGGGGGAACACTTTCTTGAAATTATTGTAAGGGATCATCTTATTTACTACCGTCGTTCTAAGTAAACAAGATGCATAAACATAATAAACATCACATGCAATTATATAAAGTAGTGACATGATATGGCCAATATCATATAGCTCCTTCGATCTCCATCTTCGGGGCTCCATGATCATCTTTGTCACCGGCATGACACCATGATCTCCATCATCGTGTCTTCATGAAGTTGTCACGCCAACGACTACTTCTACTTCTATGGCTAACGCGTTTAGCAATAAAGTAAAGTAATTTACATGGCGTTCTTCAATGACATGCAGGTCATACAAAAATAAAGACAACTCCTATGGCTCCTGCCGGTTGTCATACTCATCGACATGCAAGTCGTGATTCCTATTAGAAGAACATGATCTCATAAATCACAATATATCATTCATCATTCATCACAACTTCTGGCCATATCACATCACATGACAATTGCTGCAAAACAAGTTAGACGTCCTCTAATTGTTGTTGCATCTTTTACGTGGCTGCAATTGGGTTCTAGCAAGAACGTTTTCTTACCTGCGAATAACCACAACGTGATTTTGTCAACTTCTATTTACCCTTCATAAGGACCCTTTTCATCGAATCCGCTCCAACTAAAGTGGGAGAGACATACACCCGCTAGCCACCTTATGCAACTAGTGCATGTCAGTCGGTGGAACCTGTCTCACGTAAGCGTACGTGTAAGGTCGGTCCGGGCCGCTTCATCCCACAATACCACTGAAGCAAGAAAAGACTAGTAGCAGCAAGCAAGTTGACAAGATCTACGCCCACAACAAAATTGTGTTCTACTCGTGCAATAGAGAACTACGCATAGACCTAGCTCTGATATCACTGTTGGGGAACGTTGCAGAAAATTAAAATTTTTCCTACGGTTTCACCAAGATCCATCTACGAGTTCATCTAAGCAACGAGTCATAGGAGAGAGATTGCATCTACATACCACTTGTAGATCGCGTGCGGAAGCGTTCAATAGAACGGTGATGATGGAGTCATACTCGTCGTGATCCGAATCACCGATGACCAAGTGCCGAACGGACAACACCTCCGCGTTCAACACACGTACGGAGCAAACGGCGTCTCCTCCTTCTTGATCCAGCAAGGGGGAAGGAGAGGTTGAGGAAGAAGGCTCCAGCAGCAGCACGACGGCGTGATGATGGTGGAGAGGCAGTACTCCGACAGGGCTTCGCCAAGCACTCAACGGAGGAGGAGAGGTGTTGGGGAGAGGAGGGGCTGCGCCTTGGATCAGGTGTTCAGCCCTCCCCTCGCCCCTCTATTTATAGGGGAAGGGGGCCGGCCCCCTCTAGATGAGATCTAGAGGGGGGGCGGCGGCCAGGGAGGGGGGCTTGCCCCCCAAGCAAGGGGGGCGCCCCCACTAGGGTTCCCCCCCAACCCTAGGCGCATGGGCCCAAGGGGGGGGGCAGCCCTCTAGGGGCTGGTTCCCTGCCCCTTGCGGCCCATGAGGCCCTCCGAGAGGGGTGGCCCCTCCCGGTGGACCCCGGAACCACTCATGTGGCCCCGGTACAATACCGATATGCCCCCGAAACTTTCCGGTGTCCGTATGACAACTTCCCATATATAAATCTTCACCTCCGGACCATTCCGGAACTCCTCGTGACGTCTGGGATCTCATCCGGGACTCCGAACAACATTTTGTAATCACATACAAATCTTCCTAATAACCCTAGCGTCACCGAACCTTAAGTGTGTAGACCCTACGGGTTCGGGAGATATGCAGACATGACCGAGATGGCCTCCGGTCAATAACCAACAGCGGGATCTGGATACCCATGTTGGCTCCCACATGCTCCTCGATGATCTCATCAGATGAACCACGATGTCGAGGATTCAATCAACCCCGTATACAATTCCCTTTGTCAATCGGTATGTTACTTGCCCGAGATTCGATCGTCGGTATCCCAATACCTCGTTCAATCTCGTTACCGGCAAGTCACTTTACTCATACCGTAATGCATGATCCCGTGACCAGACACTTGGTCACTTTGAGCTCATTATGATGATGCACTATCGAGTGGGCCCAGTGATACCTCTCTGTTTATATGGAGTGACAAATACCAGTCTCGATCCGTGTCAACCCAACAGACACTTTCCGAGATACATGTAGTGCACCTTTATAGTCACCCAGTTACGTTGTGACGTTTGGTACACCCAAATTACTCCTACGGTATCCGAGAGTTACACGATCTTATGGTCTAAGGAAGAGATACTTGACATTGGAAAAGCTCTAGCAAAACGAACTACACGATCTTGTGCTATGCTTAGGATTGGGTCTTGTCCATCACATCATTCTCCTAATGATGTGATCCCATTGTCAACGACATCTAATGTTCATAGTCAGGAAACCATGACTATCTGTTGACCAACGAGCTAGTCAACTAGAGGCTTACTAGGGACGTATTATGGTCTATGTATTCACACGTGTATTATGATTTCCGGATAATACAATTATAGCATGAACAAAAGACAATTATCATGAACAAGGAAATATAGTAATAATCCTTTTATTATTGCCTCTAGGGCATATTTCCAACAGAGGGACGTCGAGGTGTTGCTGTAGACGACGTCGTCGGGGAACAGGCTCCGGCTGGGTGGCGGACGAAGCAGGGTGTGGGGTTTCGTCGCGGGTTTTCGTGGCCTCGGTGTACGAATGGGTGGGCGGATGGGATGGCAGTGGGGAACTATGGCTTAGAGACGCGCTTGTCCGAAATGTGGGGTAAATTACAAAAGTACCCCCACCGATTTGAGGCGGTTCTTTCGGTTCAGGGGTACCACGGGTATTTCACGTGTCGGGATTTCACAGGAGGTGGGAGTTTTCGCGCGCGTTGTAATTTCGGAATAGCAAGGCGCGGGTTGAGATGGAGGGAGTTGTCGGAGCACAACGAGACAAAGATATATTTTAAATATTTCGGGCTAACAAGGCGCGGGTTGAAATTTCTGGACAAGCCTAACGTGTACTGTACCAAATCAATGCGCTCTACAAATGTCATTCAAAACTTTGAATTCATTTTATGTTCAATTAAAATATTTCGCTACGTGTATAATGCATGCAACCTACTACTCAAATGAATGTTTTAGTGCATTCCAAACGTATATACTACCGCTTCAATATGAACTAAATTTGAATTTGTTTCTCTATTTGAATAAGATCTACAGTAACGATTGTTGTGAAGTCAAAGCATTTGAATTCATTTCTCTGTTTTAATAAGATCTACAATCATCATTATTGTCAAGTTAAACCATCATTTGTGTATTATCTTCACAGCACACCACATGATTAGTCTCGAGTTACATATGAACTATGTGTACTATATGAACTCGAACTAGATTATTTGAATCCACCTTATTTTGATTTCAAATCACATTACATTTCTAGCTCTAGCTAGATCTTCATAATCTAAACCATGTCTCATATGTATAATGTGTTTATCACATTATGTATGGTGCCCCGCCCGCTACGCCTACAAGTATTTAGATGTGAGTTGCAAACACCACACATCACCACAAATTCAAATAAAATGTGAGAATGTTTGATATATAGTATTGTTTAGATTGTTCGATATTTAGTTGTAAGCTGCAAGCGCCACACATTATCACAAATTCAAATAAAATGTGAGATTGTTTGATGTATAGTATGGTTTAGATTGTTCGGCATTTAGCTGTGAGTTGCAAACGCCTTGCATTATCACATTATGGTATAACATGTGCACAACACGTGTATCACCGCTATATTCATGCATGCAATGTTTAAAACACTGATCTCCTATTCAAATATATGAATCCGCTTTCATATCAAATTATGATCTTTGTTAGTCTCTTACACCCACACAATCCTCTAACCTTTGTAGCTACCACTAACTTTCTCTCGTGCATGCACACGCCCTCCTCTCCCTCCCCCTCCCTCGGCATTCTATCCACCGGGCACATTCATTTTTTTCTTTAGGTCGTTCTCCCAGAGTCTCCACAAATCCTTTCCGACACACACCGATCGATAAACCTCTCCAGCGATGCCTGCCTACAACATACACACACACCTTCAATCTCCTCCTTTATGTGTCCTTGCCTCGTGTCTCTCATACGGTCAGACACACGTGTAAACTCTCGCCCCTCTTTTCATCGATCTCACAACCGCACACTCCTCCCCCTATCTAGCTAGTAGTTGGGCCTCTCGCACCACCTCCTAGCTCCATTCTCTCTGTCTATCTGTCTCGCTGGGCCTTATTTGCCTCTAAAAATGGACGTACACCGACCGATCTCTCGCTATACATATAGCTAGCTAGGTCCTTATAACTCGTTTTTACCCACACGTCGATCGATCTACCTCATTGGTTGTGTCTCTCCCTTCCTCCGACAAACAACAATTGATCTACCGATCTAGTTAGGTTTGCTTACCAAACACATGGTTCCCCTTCATCATCCATGGATGTGTACCGACAGATCTATCACGCACAGGCACACACAGAAACACATCCCCACTCTCACTGATAACATTGCAGTTCCACCCTCAGTTTGTCTAGTAAGCCTCTCCCACCATCTCCGAGAAGCAACTCCATCACCCATCCAGCACTCTACCCCTCTCCCTCCCTCTCCCTCCCTCCCTCTCTCCTCTCTCTCTCTGTCCCATCATATTTCCCGTCCTTCAGTTATGTATGGATGTCGACCGATCTCCCTCAAGACATAGCTGGGTCTCTCCTTCTCAACACATATACGAGTCATTCTACCTCTATAGTTAGGCCTCTGCCTGCCCCTCCCCCACCCCTCCCCCCCACACACACCGATACATCGAGCGCTCTAGTCATGTCTTTCTGCCACACACAAACTTGACATGTGCCCTCTAACGTTTCGGTAGGCCAGTCGCCTTATATCTTTGACTTGCACACACACGCAATTTTGATGGCTCTCTTCATCGATCTCGCACCCACCTACTTGATCCTCTCTTC